>NC_061511.1:178687797-178785312 GCF_022539505.1 Lolium rigidum | reverse complement strand
TGGAGGTGATGATGGCAGCGCGGCCGCACGCCACAGCAAAGAAGCCGCGTGGAGCTAAGGTGCCGGGCGTGCGTTTCGACCCGCGGCGGCCAAGCCACCGCCGGGACCGCGGCGTGTGCGCTCGCGGGAGCATCATCCGCACCACCGAAACACCGCTCCAAGCGGCGATGAACGCCCCTCGCCACCCCCATCGCGCGCGAACACCGACTCCCCAGCAATGGCTCGTGCAGCCGGAGGCGCAGCTCGCGAAGATACTCGAGAGCGGCAAGGACGTCGCTCGTGGCCAGCGAGCTGAACCTAACCGTACGTGAGTATAACGCTGCCCATGGCTTTTGCTTCGTTAGCGCTCATGCTGCTAGGATACCGGAAAACCGGGCTAAGGCTCGCCATCTCAGACCAGGATCCGCGTAAAGAGATTCATGCCAGCAAAAGCACCTCGTCTCGTGTGAGCATAGTAGAAAACCTGGGCACACGCAGTCTCGGCTAAAACAATAAAAGCTGCCTAAAGCTGCCGTGCAACCGTGTGAATCGTTCTCCGGGACGCCCGGCAAAGCAACAAGAGCGTGTCCGGAACTTTTTGAAACTATCGAGCAGTCAGGAACGCCTGAGCAGCCCTTGATAAGCCGAACAAGGCCGTGGCTTCAAAATCCGCGCGTTCGACTAAGCGAATGTTGGCAAGCAAGTCCCATGGGCAAAGCCTCATCCCCCATCCGATATAAGAAGAGAAAAAGAAAATGAATGCGCAATGCATGATCGTGTATGATCCGGTCCCTGCCGGAACAACAAGCCGCGCAATATGATGCCGGTGAGAAAAGGCCATAGGGGCAAACAGAGGCTACGCCCAAAGAAGGCTATGCTCTGGAAACAATCATGCCGGTAGACAAGAAACCAGGCAAAACTATCGCAGCTGCAAGGGCGGCGTACGATGAGGAGGAAATAGATCCCCCAAGGTACCGGCAGTAAGGGCCAGCAGTACTCGGAATGTTACGATGAGGCCGATTCCACAAGACCGGCAAGATACACGGAACCCGTTCGGGGAATGTCTCGGGAGAAAGATACCTACCGGAACGGGATGCGAGGCACCGTTCTGGATAGAGTATACTTGTTCGAAATGATCGAGAAAGAAGGTCCCCCGGGCCCAAAGTGTTTTGGCCCAAGGATCATGAAAGAAAAACCACCAGTTCGCAACTTCATGTTGCCCCGTGACACAAAAACATATGATGGCACCACGAAGCCGGAGGACTGGCTCGCGGATTACGTGACCGCGGTATACGTCGCAGGCGGCAGAGGAACCGTAGTAGGAGGAGGAAACCGGCGTTGGGCCGTGAGAATCATACCATCATTCTTGGTAGGACCGGCAAGAATTTGATCGAACAACCCGCCTGCAGGAAGTATAAATGGATGGTTGGACTTTGAGGAAGCTTTCGTGAGCAACTTCAACGAAGACCTATCAAAGGCCAAACAAGCCGCAAGCAGCTCAGCTTTGTGCGCAAGCAGCCGCCCAAATGAAATAGACCGGGATTATCCGGCCCGATGGAACACTACAAGGAACTCCCGTGAAGGGGTGATAGAGGCACAAGCCATTGCTTGGTTTAGCAAAGGGATGCATAAGAGGTTCACCGTTGTGGCAAAAGCTGCAACGAACATGCCGACAACGTTGGCAGAGATGACGTGTGGCGGATAGCTACGCATTGGGAGACCCAACGCAGCCGACAAGGCAACCCCGAGCTTAACAAACAGCGCACGCTAAGAGCAACACCGGGATAACCTGAACAACAAAAGAAGGGAAGATTTTCCTCGATCGAAGGTACGGTCCAGCGCCAGTTGCTCGCCGTATAAGAAAACTCCGAGGCCGCGCAGGTGGCCGAGACGAGAACCGGATCGCAGCCATGGGCGGGTCCTAAGAAACAAGGGCAGAAAAGAAACCCCGGGGCCGTAAAAGAACCGGCAAGAACCCGCGAAGTACACCATGGAAGCCGCCATGGACTCGAACCTTTGCCGGTGGCACACACCGAATCCGCACACCCATCAAACCATCTAACAAAGGATTGTACTTGGACCAAGTACTTGATGCAAAAGGGAACGGTAAAAGATGCGCAACCACCCAGGACATGCCGCGCAACAACAGCCTACCACCACCACCACCGCTTATCAGGCAACGCCTTACCAAGACAGCACCAAACCGCACGAAGAATATCAGCAAGTTAACCAGGTGGGAGAAGGCAATGGCCAACCGCCTCCACCGGCACCTTTGGGCCGTAATGTTTACCATGACCCGTATATGTGTCGCGTTGTGTTCGTGAATCGAGCCAACCGACAGACAGAGCTCCGCATCGCCGTTCTATGGAAGTGAACGCGGTGATGCCGGCAGCATTCAAAATACATGTTGTGGTGTGATCAAGAGATCTCGTGGTTGTTCAAGGATCACCCTAAGATCATGCCTAACCCGGTGGCTATGCTCTGCCTTGGACCCAATCATGCAAGGGCCAAACGCTCGAGTCAAGTTCAGCAAGGTGCTGATAGACAATGGGAGCAGCATAAACATCATGTACCGACACACCATGAACATGTTGGGCATAACAGAAAGCATGCTTCAGCCAACGCGTACGACTTTCCATGGAATCATTCCGGGCCTGTCGTGCGCACCGGTTGGAAAGGTCCGGGTGGATGTGTCGTTTGGAGGACGTGACAATTGCCGGGTTGAAAATCTTGAGTTTGAGGTGGTGGATTTAGATAGTCCTTACCATGCTTTGCCGGGAGACTGCATTGGCCGCTTTCATGGCCTAACCCACACTGCCGTATCTCAAGATGAAGATGCCGCACCTCGTGGACCCTTGACCGTGGTGGGAAACTACAAAGTCTCACCGGAACACAGCCTTCCACGGATCAAATCCGCGAGTAATCGCTGGTGATCGCCGAAGAAAAAGGAGGATGCAAACCGTAGCTTGCGCTGGCTCGCCTTCACGCATGAGTTTAGCGGCAATGAGTGCAAACCTGGGCACGCCGACATTCAAGCCGACAAAAGAAACAAAGGACATTGTGCTGGACCCGGCTTGCCCTGAGCGCACCATTCGTATCGGTGCCGGCATGAATGAGGCATAGGAAAGCGCGCTCGTCAGCTTCCTCCGTGAGAATCGGAATATCTTTGCCTGGTCTACGTATGACTTGGTAGGTGTTCCGAGGGAGCCGGCCGAGCACTCATTGAATGTCCGGAAAGATGCAAAGCCTGTGAAGGCAGCCGCCGCGCCGCTTGTCGAAGACAAAGAGAAAGATCATTGGAGAAGAGATGACAAAGTTACATGCTGCCGGCTTCATCGAGAAGTACGCACACCGAGTGGCTAGCCAATCCGGTGTCGGTTGAGAAGAAGAAAGAAGAGAACATGGAAGCAAAAGCTCCAAAGGTGTGGCGCATGTGCATCGACTACACCAACTTGAACAAAGCTTGCCCGAAAGACCCTTTCCCTTTACCTCGGATCGATCAAGTGATTGATTCCACCGCAGATGTGAGCCGTTGTCTTTCTTGGATGCTTATTCCAGGTTTCCACCAAATCCCCTTGAAAAAGGAAGATCAAATAAAAACACTGCGTTCATTACCCAAGCACGGGGCTTATTGCTATGTCACTATGCCTTTTGGTTTGCGCAACGCCGGTGCGACGTACCAGTGCCGTATGCAAAAATGCTTGTTTGATCAAATCGGAAAAAACGTGTAAGTCTATGTGGACGATGTCGTGATAAAAACCAAGGTAAAAGAAACCTTAATCGATGACCTCCCATAAACATTTGATAACTTGAGAAGATTTCGATGAAGCTTAATCCGCAAAATGTACCTTTGGTGTCCCCGCCGTACAAGTTGCTTGGCTTTCTCGTATCAAGCCGGGCATTGAGGTCAATCCGGTAAAAATCCGGCAATTGAAAGAATGACTATACCGCGATCTCAAAGACGTGCAAAAGTTTACCTAAGTTTGGCATCGCTAAGCCTGCCCATAAGCAAAGTTGGGAGAAAAAGCTCGCCACTCTATGCTCTCATGAAAAAATCTAATACGTTCGTCTGGACCCCTGTGCGACGCAGCGTTTAAAGAGCTAAAAACAATGTTGGCTACAACGCCTATACTGGCTTCACCTCTAGAAAGAGAGCCTATGCTGTTGTATATAGCAGCAACAAACCGGGTTGTGAGTGTAGTAGTTGTGGTTGAAAGAGAAGAGGAAGAAAAACCGTCCAGAGGCCGGTATACTACCTGAGCGAGGTGCTCTCCCTCTCAAAACAAAACTACCCTCACTTCCAAAAGATGACTTATGGCGTGTACATGGCCGCCACAAAGCTTAAGCATTACTTTGAAGAACACCCCATGAAAGTGGTGAGCGAGGCACCCATTTCCGATATCATATGCAACAAGGATGCTAGCGGAAGGATTGCAAAGTGGGCAATTCAGATATCACCGTATGTGCCGGTGTATGAAAGAAGAGATGCCATAAAATCGCAAGCTTTGGCTGATTTCCTTGTTGATTGGACGGAGATGCAATACAAGCCGCCGGATCAAAGAATAGAGTACTGGAAGATGCACTTTGACGGATCCAAACTTAAAGAAGGTCTGGGTGCCGGCGTGGTGCTTACCTCACCTAAGGGAGATCATCTATGGTATGTTTTGCAAGTGCATTTCAGGGCATCAAACAATGTCGCTGAGTACGAGGCTCTGATTCATGGGCTTAAAGTAGCAAAATAAATCGGTGTGCATCGGATCATTTGCTATGGGGATTCAGATCTCGTGGTACAACAGAGTTCCGGAGATTGGGACGCAAAAGATGCAAACATGGCCTCGTACCGGTTTCACGTGCAAAAGATTGCCGGCTTCTTTGAGGGCTGTGAGTTTCACCATGTACCGCGAGCGGAAAATGAAGCCGCGGATGCTTTGTCCAAACTGGGCTCATCTAGGCAAGAGATTCCTCCCGGAATAGCCTTGGAACACTTAAGGGTACCATCGATCAAACCAAGCCCGGAGTCGGAATCAATTTTCGTACCGGAGTCACACATAGTACCCATGGACATCGATGAAGGGAACCCGGGGACTGCACCGGTAAAATCGGGAACTACTCCGGTAAACTCGGGGACTGCACCGACAAACTCGAGGACTGCTGCAGCTATACCGGAAGAGACAATGCTGGTGGATAACATGGAGATAGACGCACCGGTGTTTCTGGTTCGAGAGACACCGTCATGGGTTAAACCTATTATGGAATTCCTGATCAACGGCACCTTGCCGTATGACGAAAATGAATCCAGAAGAATCCAGAGAAGGTCCAAAGCATACATATTCATCAATGGCGAGGTGTACAAGAGAAGTGTAACCGGTGTCCTTCAAAGGTGTGTGGAACTGGAAGAAGGAAAAGAAATGCTCGAGGAGATTCACCAAGGGGAATGTGGGCATCACGCTTCATCAAGGGCGCTGGTAGCAAAAGTGTTCCGGCATGGGTTCTATTGGCCCACTGCTTTGGAGAACGCTGAGGATTTGGTAAGAAAATGCAATGGGTGCCAGAGGTACGCCAAGCAAAATCATACCCCAGCGTCCGGTTTAAAAACCATACCGCTAACATGGCCATTCGCTGTTTGGTGCCTTGATATGGTTGGCCGTTCAAGACTGCAAGGAGCAGCATGACTCACATTTTGGTCATGGTGGATAAATTCACCAAGTGGCTAGAAGTGAAACCTATCGCAAAATGTGATGGGCGCACAGCGGTGAAGTTTTTAAAAGATGTCATCTTGCGGTATGGCTACCCGCATAGCATCATCACAGACAATGGAACCAATTTTGCTCAAGGTGAGTTCAAGAGATTTTGCGAGGATAACAACATCCGGTTGGATTTGTGCTCGGTAGCACACCCACAAGGCAATGGCCAAGTGGAAAGGACAAACGCATTGATACTTTCCGATATCAAACCAAGGCTTATTGAAGCAGTGGAAAAGTCACCAGGGTGTTGGCTTGATGAGCTACCATCGCATGTTGTGGAGCATAAGAACAACTCCAAACCGGTCCACCGGATACACTCCATTCTTCATGGTATACTGATAGGCTGGTTATACCAACCGACATCATCCATGACTCACCAAGGGTACAACTCTATACCGAGCAAGAGGTCAAAGAGGCCGTAGAAAATGATGTGGACTTGCTAGAAGAAGCAAGAGAGTTGGCATTGGCAAGAACAAGCCATTTACCAAAGAAACCTCGCACGCTATCATAGCTCGAAGGTTAACCCGAGAGTATTCCGGGAAGGAGATCTAGTGCTACGCCTGGTGCAGCGCACTCAAGGCCGGCATAAGCTTTCACCCCCATGGGAAGGTCCCTTCGTGGTGAGCAAGGCTCTCCACAATGATGCTTATTACTTGATCGATGCACAGGAGTGGAAAAGGAAAGGCGACAGAGTCCGAGAGGAGAGCAAGCGTCCATGGAACGTAGCTCGTTGCGTCCTTTCTACTCTTGAAGTTGTGGAGTAAGAAGTTCCTTTTTGTACCTTATATGCTATGAATAAAAGATGCTCTGAATCCTCGAATGAATCTCTGGGACTACTCCCTAAAGTTGCATGCAATATGTTTATTTTTTCGCCCACCGACTGCTCGTAGAACATTTTTTCTTTCCGATTTAGTAGCGTGCTAAACCTACCGTGAGTCTTCGACTCGATTGCCGTCCGCAAACCGGCTTCATGGCAAGCAAGATAAACCGGTAGCAATTAAACACGCGAACTCGCGAAAGAGAGAGTGGGAACAAGCAATCCGAAAAGTTTAACTAACCCCTAAGCCGGTTTTTTGCAAAATTTCGAAGTTATTTCTAAGTTCAAGAAAATGCTTGTTTGGTAAAAGAACCTTGTGCTCATACGCCAAAGAACGCCTGCAGAAGGCAAGGCAGTAGCCAAGGTAAAAGAGCCAAGTGTGCATCGAATTGATGCGAAACAATTTTGAAATCTTTGCAAGCAGAGATAAAATCAAAACGATAAGCAAATGTGCTAAGGCAAACATAAACTAATTAACTACCGGTGATAACATACCTAAGATAAGACTCGCTGTGCCACAACCAAAAGGGAACTTAGAGTTTTACATCACAAACTCCCTGCATACCGGGTAGAATTTAACAAACAAAGGTTTCAAGTCAAGCAGACCAACAAGCATTTCATAAGTAAACAGATAACTGCAGAGGCTCAGCGTAGGGGCTTCGTGGGGAGCGTCGCCAGCGACTCAGGACCCTCTCGGAGGCTCCGCCATCAGCCCCGGCCTCCTCATCGCCTTCACCTTCCTCCTCGTCGCCGAGATAGTCCTTCGACGTCCGGAGGAGAGGATGAAGGTGCGCACGTCGGCGTAGCTCCGCGATGTGGTATGCACGATCCTCGCCGCTTAGCGGTGGAGCACCGCATCCAGATCGGTTTCGCTGCTTCGCGCACTCCGTGAGGGCGTCCAGTGTCCAGCTCCGGATACCAGAGCAGTGCGACGCGAGCGCAGAAGTCCGCCCCTGCCGCGGGCAGCAGAGCACCGCCATTCCCGGATCCTTCGCCGGCACCCTTGAGGCGGTCGCCGATGAGGGAGAAGGTGTCCGGCACCACTTCTCCAAAGCGCAGAGTCCCGAAGAGCCGGGTAGCTACATCAGGAATGTCTAAAGATTCCGATCAATGGCGCGCATATGGGAGACCCGCGCATTCGCCGCAACCGCATGGTCATGGGGTCCCATGGTGCACCAAGATTCTCATGGGCCCTGGCAACACGATGCTCTTCAACCCTCTTCATGGCAAACGCCCGAGAGTCCGGAAGAGACCCACCCAAAGAAGGAAAGAAGCTAAGAAAATGCAACCGAAGAAACAAGCTTATAGGCGTAAACCGGAAAGGAAAAAGGAAGAAACTTACTGAAGGCATGTGCATCAGCCTTGCATGACTAGCCGGTCATACTCCTTCCGCCTCCGCCTCCGCCCGTGCAGCCTTGTCCCCGCAGCTTTCCGCGCCTTGGCAAGCTCCTCCACTTGCCTCCGCAACACCGCATTGGAGCTGCCGCATCCTCCGGGCCGCTTCGTGCAGACCTTGGTCGCCGCACGGTCCGGCAGCCTTTCGCCGCCTTGGCATGGTCAAGACCAAGCTGGATGAGCCGACCCTGAGCTCCCGCTAGCCGGTCCTTCGGGCGCCAGCCTCCTCCCCGGTGCCGCCGGATGAGCTGGTCCTTTTCCTCCGGAACCCGTAAAGAAAATATTAGTAAAAGTTGCACCGAGAAATGAAGAAGGAGCAAACCAACCGTAAAACAGAAGTTGTACCTTGGGCGGTGGCGAACTCGCGTCTTGAGGGCCTCAATAGAAGCTTCCGGGATAGTCGTTGAAAACGTAAAATCGTAAGTACTCAGAGAAAGAAAAGGCACCGTAAGAAGATGCCGGAGGTACGTAAGTTTACCTTGGCACTTGTCGTGTGCCTCAAAGAAGATCCCTGGCAGCTCCCGCAGAAGCTCCTCAAAGAGGACCTTCCGAGCGCCACCGTGGTCTCGTTCAAGAAAAAGATGTTAGCTAAGCTTCGCGCTAAGTGCAAAAATCTTAACCCGAAACTCCGGGATCAGGCTATGCTCTGCTTTCGCGCTTCTAGCTTAGTTTCGCGCTAGGAACAAAGTTCTTAACCCGAAACTCGGGGTCTGGCTATGCCGGTTTAGCGCGTTTGTAAGATAAGTTTTGCGCTAAGAACAAAGATCTTAACCCGAAACTCGGGGACTGGCTATGCCGGTTTCGCGCGTTTTTAAGTTAAGTTTCGTGCTAAGAGCTACGCTCTCAACACAAAACTCGGGGACTGGGAAGATAGACAGGATTTAGCAAAAAAGAGAGAAACCGGCATGAAATTAAAGAAAAGATAGAAAAGATCCGGAAGCAGGGAAACCGGTAAAAGTTGAAGAGAGTTGGTGGAACTTACCATCAAGTTGTTCGTGGCGTCATACCACGCGCTATCTAGCTCCTTGACGGCTCGACGAAGCCGCATGAAGTGCTCTTCGGAGGACCGGTCTCCAACAGGGTCAGGCGCCGGCAGCCTGTCCTTGCCCATATCGCGGGTCGCCGGGGACATGTCCACGGCGTTCCACTTCTGAGCGTAGGGCAGCAGATGCCCCAGCTCCTGGCCTTCGCGCTGGAATTCAGTGATCCGGCCAAGTAGGCCGGTGGCCTTTTCGCCGGCAGCCGCCGGTGGCGCGGGGAAACGTGCGAAGACCAAGGGTCGCGACCGCCGGGAGGGGCGTCTGGAGGCCGTCGCCTTTCCCTTGATGAGCTTTGAGGTCTTGGGCGGCGGCGAGTTGGAGTGGTGCCGGATGGTTCTAGCAGCAGGAGCCCGGCGGTGGCGTCGAGCAGCTTTTTGGAGACGGGGAGCGCCGGGCGCATCACCCAGGTAGGAGCTTTCCCAAGACGAAGCTTCCGCACTGAAGTCTTCTTCTTCTTTTCAAGGACTCGGAGGAACCATAGGTTCCGCCCGCCCAGCAGCCTTCTTCCTCGGCACTGACGTTGCCGGCGCCGGTGTCTTGATTTTCGTGGAGGGGAGACAAAGTCCTCCTCCGCGCGGTGTTCTCGCGGTGTAGGGGCCGCGCGCCCTGATCTCGAAGCGTCCCCGCAGGGAGGCAGGCAGATGTTGCCGCACCGGATGGTGCCGGGCTTGAGGAGGAGGAGGGGTTGAGGTCCTTGTGGCACCCTCGTAGCCCTCGTGCCTTGGGCCAAGCTTGAGCGCAGGGTCGAGTAAAAGAAAAAGAAAAAGAGTTGGAAAAAGCAACCGCAGAAAAGAACTTGGTAAAAAGAAACGAGCAAGAAAACGGTAAGCTACCCGCAGGAGGTCGGCATTTGCTTGCGCTTGTAGCGCCTCACACCTATTTCCTTCGCCTCTCAAAGGCTCCGTCCGGAAGCACTTCTGGTGAGGGCTCGCCGGAACCGGCGTCGGATGCGGCACCTTGTTCTTCTGGCCCTGGGCCATGAGCTTGTCCACGAACTCGTGACCGGCCTCGGCTCGCAGGGGCGGCGCGTGCTCGTGGATCTGCAGGTTCGAGATAGCTAAGAGAACATCTACTAAGGAGCAATAATGAAAAAAAGTATAAGAAATCGAAAAGAAAAGTACTCTGAGCAAGGTCAGTCGTCCGAGGAACCTGTTGGTTCCGGTGACGGACGGCCGAGGCGCGAAGCTTTGGTCTTGCCCATCTTCAGGTCCCGCCAACGGATGAAAGGATCCGGTGAACGAGATCCAGCGCACGCTTCACGTAGGGCCTCCTCGCCTCCGCGTGAATAGTGGGGAAGAGGTCCTTGTCCGAAACAAGTAAAAAGAAGGTTAATAATAGCAAAAAGTTAGTTGTAGAGCCGACCCGAGTTGCGTAATCTCTTACTTCTTGGGTCGTGAGGGTTAGTAGTACCGAGAGGCAGGAGGCCCCATTCCCAATCATCCGGCATGGCAGGCCTGGCAGATCTGCCTAGCCTTGCGACGACGTCCTTCTTGCCGAGAGGAAGGCCTGAATCTTGGTGGGATCACCAGACCATACATCTCGCTCATCTTGTGCCGCCGACGCTTGAGAGGAAGCACCCGCGCGAGATGAAGGTGCGGATAATATCATCGGAGCAGTATGTTAGTCTCCTTCACCGTGTTCGCCATAAAACGTACCACCCGGCTGGTTTCGATATGATCCGACTCTCGGGTTGTAGCCCAGCTTGGCTCGGCTCGGGCAGCACGGATTAAAAGGCGGCGGATCGATGAGATTTGCAGCCGCCGTTGTTCTTCACATAGAAGAAGGTCCCTTTCCATAGCCGCATGACTCGAGACCGGAAAATTTGAAGAAAGGGTCCTTGGCGGGAGCCGATGATGCAAGACCCGCATTGAACGGGGTTTGGGCTTAGGGATTTCCTTGCCCTGAACGGAATTGATCCGTAGAGCAAAGAAGCGGGCAAACGTCTCGCGAATGGGACGAATGCCGATATAAGCCTCCATGAAGGTGGCAAAGCAAGAAAGGTAAAAAACGGCGTTGCCGGGGAGATGATGAGGTTGAAGTTCGTAAAAATCTAAGAACTTCCGGAAGAACTCAGAGACAGGAAGGCCAAAGCCGCGCTCAAAGTGAGCAAGAAAAACGACGTGTTCACCGGGCTCAAGCACCGGTTCAATCTCGTCGCTGCAGAAGTCAGCAGTGTTACTCCCTCCAGAATCCTTCTGGGACCGGTAAAGCCAATCAATCTCATATCGGTGACGTTTGGAGCCCATCCGTGCTCCACGTGTCACACCGAAGGATCTACACCGGAAGCTTGGCTAGAGCTACCGCATTCTTGGTGGCTACCGAGCTCGTATCCATCGTAATGAGATCAGCGCGATCTATCGTAGGATTGGCTATGCCGGCCACCGGAGGAATAGGCAGAGGAAGATGAAGCGGAAGATGACTCCTCGCTAGACATAAGGATGATGCGGTAAAAACAGGAATCCCACAATTTGCCCCCGCGCGAAGATCTACGAGTAAGAGAAAAAGCAAAAGAAAAAGGGGAAATAAAAACACTATCGACCCAAGATCTAGAAAACGAGCAAAGGGGAAGCAAACTCAGATTAGACCTAACCTGAGGCGGTGCAGTCGCTGCAGAAGAGGTTCGCCGGTGAAGTAGTGGGCCTGCGGTCGCCGAGGAGTTCCGTCGACGGCGGAGCGGAGAAGAGCGCGAGGAAGCGTGAATGCAGCGGTCGCTAGAGGAACGCTGCGAAGAATCTCCGCGCGGTGAAGTCCGGCGAAGAAGCGGAGCAAGTTCACTGGACGGCGGGGCCTGAGCGAAGAACGGCGGACGGAGAACGCGCGGAGGCGCAGAGAGCAAGAGGCACCGTGCGCGAAGAGCGGAGAATGCGAGAAGAGGAAGAAGAGGGGGCGGTTCGCCTTATAAAGGAAGAGAGAAGGTGGGCCGAAAACCGTCGGGCCGCAGCGGTTCGCTCCGCGGGCCGCGACGGTTCGTTCCACAGGCCGCCACGTGGCATGAGAATACACGCGTGGAAAGGGAAAGCCACACGGAGGTGCACACGGATCCAGAGTGGCCGCTGGGATCCGCTGTGGAGCAATTAATGCGCGCGCGGAAGTCGAAGGGAAGTGACCCCTGACACTGGCGCGTCGCCACGCGAGGCGCATAGTCATCGACAGCGCGGGGCCCGCGAAATTCTCGACTTCGCCGAGGAGAGAGTTAATGGCTAAGATACCAGAGAAAAACATACCGGAGAATACTCTGCAGAGAAAGAAAGAGTGAGTCCGGGCAAAGATGCCGGATTTAAGCTAACCATCGGAAATATTAAACCGGTATCCTAAAAACAAGAGAACCTGGCATGGTCTGTTGGATAGAATCCACCAGACTATACCAGCTTCGGGGACTAATGTTGGGGATGACCCCCGGTATGCCAAAGGCATGCTAAACCGGATGGTTTGGGCCATCGAGATACCGGTTTAATGTTTGTACTGGAACACGAAGATAAGAGTTTGGCCAAGTAAAGCTAAGCCGGTATCCCCAAGAGGGGTATACCGGAACCGGATAAAGAAGATACCGGACTACCGGAAGGAAGGGCATGTCGGCAAGACTGGTCAAAGATTCTCTTTAGAGCTAGAAGACAAGGATGAGCTAAGCAAAGTGACTTTAATCGAGGCCCCGGCGCCAAAGAGAGGGGGTGACGCCGAAAGAAGCCTGAGGACGCCGCGCGTCCCTCGATTAAAGAAGACCCCGGCGTCGTCCATGATTAAAGTAGCTTTGTAAAGTAGTTTGTCCAGTCAAAGATGCCATTAGGGTTTCTTGCTCTGTAAGCCACCCTCTCCCCTATATAAGGAGAGGGGGCACACCCGTTTTCGGGATGGTCGATCCCTAGACGCTCATGTACGCCCAGAAACATGTAACCATGTTGAGATCAATGAAGCAGGCGACCTAGAGCAGAGTTCTTCCTCTTGTCTTTCTTCTTGCATACCTGCCTTTGGTTGTGTTCTTGAGGAAAGCATCCGGAAGTTCATCCCATCTAATCGCAAACCCTCCCCCGAATCCTCTAGCGCCCATTCGGCCCCAACTTAAGCCATCCCATGGCATCTGCTCATTCGCCACGACGACATAGAGGCTCTGGCCAAGTTTTTGCTAGTAACTCCAAGAGGGAGTATTTATGCTCGATAGTGGGTTCATGCCTCCATTAAATCTGGGACAGTGACAGAAAGTTCTAAGGTTGTGGATGTGCTGTTGCCACTAGGGATAAAACATTGATGCTATGTCCGAGGATGTAGTTATTGATTACATTACGCACCATACTTAATGCAATTGTCTCGTTGTTTGCAACTTAATACCGGAAGGGGTTCGGATGATAACCTCGAAGGTGGACTTTTTAGGCATAGATGCATGCCGGATAGCTGTCTATGTACTTTGTCGTAATGCCCAATTAAATCTCACTATACTCATCATATCATGTATGTGCATGGTCATGCCCTCTTTATTTGTCAATTGCCCAACCGTAATTTGTTCACCCAACATGCTATTTATCTTATGGGAGAGACACCTCTAGTGAACTCGTGGACCCCTGGCCCATTCTTTTACATCGAATACAATCTACCGCAATACTTGTTCTACCGTTTTGCTCGCAAACAATCATCATCCACACTATACATCTAATCCTTTGTTACAGCAAGCTCGGTGAGATTGACAACCTCACTGTTTCGTTGGGGCAAAGTACTTTGGCTGTGTTGTGCGTGTTCCACGTTGGCGCCGGAATCCCCGGTGTTGCGCCGCACTACATCTCGCCGCCATCAACCTTCAACGTGCTTCTTGGCTCCTACCGGTTCGATAAACCTTGGTTTCTTACTCGAGGAAAACTTGCCGCCGTACGCATCACACCTTCCTCTTGGGGTTCCCAACGAACGCGTGCCGTACGCGTATCGTATGCCTCCATATCTAAGCTGGGATTTAAGAGTGGGATGAGTACGAGCGTACTCAACAAGTTCATTATAGGAAAGAGGTGTTTAATGCACTAGCTACATCATTAGACCAGAAATTCTAATACCAATAAAGGTTTTCATAACCATTTCTTCAAAAGATTGCTTTTATTCAGAAGAACTATGTCCGTCAGCCTTCACCGATTTACTATAACTTCATGGAGTTCCTTTCCGGCAGCGTTCACAGTTCCATAACCCGGAACAGGGAGTGACATGCCACGATTCATTACACTCTGCAGAGGTGTGTTACTTTACCCATAAGAGATCTTAACCTTGGTGCCAACTGGGGGCGACCTGTCCACACTTCCTTTGGTGTGAGGCCCGGTATAAGGTCTAGCCAATCATGCTCCTCCGCTACCTCAAACACCCACCCTTTGTTGCAATCTCCGACCCTGGGTCCTCCCCGGTGCTCTTATACCAATTAAGGACGGCCCCTGACCACGACAACAATTCAGGGCTAACTACCATAAACTCCTTCGCCGGTAGATGCAACCCATCATAGACCGCATTACCGTGGGGAATTAGAATGGGATCCCCACCCCACCACTTGTCCCTCAAGATCAAGTGTCTACGGTAAGCGCATCCATTGATGAACGAGAGAAGGAATCACAATTGACTACTCCGTACCACTCCAGATCTTATAGTTAACACGGGTATTACAGCACAAGAATTACTGGACGACATTTGTTGTTTAATCCTAGATGGATATAAACCCTTGCAATGGAACCTCCACCATATCAACGCATACCATCGTTCCATTTCCCACCACATAGTCATATTCATAGTTATGAAAATAGTACTTTTGCTTTTTATGCAAGAGTGATAAGTATAGTACTTTGCAAGTAATTTGGTAAAAATACTCAAATGACATGAGCAAGCGATGAACTTGCCTTTCTTGACGGCAAGATTATGCAGTCAAGGTCTTCTTTACGCAATAACTCCAAATTCTAAAATAGCATCATCGCCCGGTAAGGACGATGTTTAAAAGATTGGCAAGGATGCAACAGCGCATAAGGATGAGATGCAATCGCTCTAAGCGTGACCTAACCCCGATGATTTAGGATTAGTGAGTTGTAATGATTAGTTCAAAGTGTGTTGCACTTTTAGAGATGATTCACAAACAAGGTTCTTATTAAGGTTTGATTACTTGGTATCATGTACAAGTTACATAATAAAGCATAGTAATTAATTGAGCACACAAGGAATGATAATTGGCATAATGTTAATATGTAAAAAACAGTTTTCAGTTTTAGTACTATATGGCATGGTTAATGATTGATTGTTATATCCTTCAAAAGAATAACTTTTTAAGAACATGTTCTTTAATGAAGAACAAGTATGATAATTATGGTTGTGGAGTTCTATGGTTTAAGATGATTCCAAACTAGTTTCTGGAGTAAGAATGAGATGGATCCCAACAATGTTGGATTCATCAGCTACTAGGGCTTGTATGGTTTAATTAAGCCTAAACATCTTAATTACCAATAGTTGCTATCAAGGTGGTATATCTTATTGGTGATAGATAGTTATGGTTTATAGGTCCTATTAAGCAGGTTTGATGGCTACTTCCTATTTACTTCAAAAGGATAACTTTTGAAGAACATACTTCTTAAGTAATAAGAAGTATTGCAATTAGGGTTTATATGTACTAGGGTTTGCTATTGGATCTACTAAGTAATGAATAATTGGTTCCTAAATAGGATGATTCATAATTATGAAGTACTTGTAGGGTTTAGTGGACTATGGTTATGTAATGATAAATATTGGGCATATATGCTATTGGAGTTCATCACAATGGTGTGATGCTAATTAAGGTTAATTAAGGATGAGATCCTTGGTGATAGGGACTAGGTTTGATCCTAATTGATCATCTAAATTTTGTTAGGATGAACACAAGGAATACCATTTTATTAGTGATAGGTCTCTATTATTTTATGAAGACATGACAAGTATTTGGTTGCTACTATGGATCTATGAATGCAAAGTAAGTGTCATGATCATATGTTCTAACCTAGGGTTAGGGTTAGAAGTAAATTAGGGTTCTCATGTGATAATAGAGCTAGGGTTCTAAATGAAATTAGGGTTTTAGGGTTTCACATGAAACAGTGAGGTTGTGATTTTATTTAATAAGGAATTAGGGTTTCCTAATTACCATATAGTTCTTAGGTTTATAACTTCATTATAAAGTTGAAGTTATTAATAACTTTGAAATAAAAATAATATTGGATTTGTCAGTTTCTTATTTTTAAAGAATTAATAATTAAGACAATTATTAATTAGGGTTTTAAATTCTAATAATAAGGATTTAACAAGATAACATATAAAGAAAGTTAGTTTGATGTTTTCTTTATTTTCTTACTGGTTTTTATTTATTTTAGTAACTTTTATTAATTATTGAAATTTAATTGAATTTTGAATTTAAAGAAAGGCTTAATTAAATAGTGTTAAACAATTAAATTTTTATTTAAAATAAAAAATTCATTTTAAATTTTTCTTGGATAGATTTTATTTTTATGAGCATTTTAATATCTCATTTGTATTTTTCTAAGCTAAATTGAATTTTCTATATTCTTTCTAAGTTACATCAATTTTCTACTTTTAAATTTATAAAGTAAATACTAGAGTTACCCGGTTAAGTCTACCCTGCAGTCAATGACTGGTGGGCCTAGGCCACGTCACCCGCCACATCTCCTTTGACCGAAGTCAAAATTGACGAGGTGACACGGGAGTGGCAGGCCGGCGGCCAGACGAGGACTACGCTGGCGATTTCAGGCGCGTGAGAACGGGAGACTACTCGCGTTCGATTCGGGTGATGTGGTGAACACGCTAGTGGTGGCGCCGCTCCGGTTTGGTCACCGGAGCGTGCCCGCCGACGAGGTTGAGCAGTGATACGTCTCCGACGTATCGATAATTTCTTATGTTCCATGCCACATTATTGATGATATCTACATGTTTTATGCATACTTTATGTCATATTTATGCGTTTTCCGGAACTAACCTATTAACGAGATGCCGAAGGGCCGCTGTCGTTTTCTCGCTCGTTTTTGGTTTCAGAAATCCTAGTAAGGAAATATTCTCGGAATCGGACGAAATCAACGCACAGCATCTTAGGATTGCATGAAGCTTCCAGAACACCCGAGAGCTGCCAGAGAGGGGCCACAGGGGGCCCACACATGGGGCTGGCGCGGCCAGGGCCTGGGCCGCACCCCCTATTGTGTGGCGGCTCTGTACTCCCTCCGACACCGCCTCTTCGCCTATTTAAAGGTCCCTGACCTAAATCTTCGATACGGAAAAGCCACGGTACGAGAAACCTTCCAGAGCCGCCGCCATCGCGAAGCCAAGATCTGGGGGACAGGGTCTCTGTCTCCGCACGCCACCGGGACGGGGAAGTGCCCCCGGAAGGCTCCTCCATCGACACCACCGCCATCTTCATCACCGCTGTTGTCTCCCATGAGGAGGGAGTAGTTCTCCATCGAGGCTAAGGGCTGTACCGGTAGCTATGTGGTTCATCTCTCTCCCTATGTACTTCAATACAATAATCTCATGAGCTGCCTTACATGATTGAGATTCATATGATGATGCTTGTAATCTAGATATCATTATGCTAGTCAAGTGAATTTTACTTATGTGATCTCCGGAGACTCCTTGTCCCACGTGTGTAAAGGTGACAGTGTGTGCACCGTGTGGGTCTCTTAGGCTATATTTCACAGAATACTTATTCACCGTTATGAATGGCATAGTGAAGTGCTTATTTATATCTCTTTATGATTGCAATGTGTTTTGTATCACAATATATCCGTGTGCTACTCTAGTGATGTTATTAAAGTAGTTTATTCCTCCCGCACGCTGTAATGGTGACAAGTGTGTGCATCGTGTAGTACTTGGCGTAGGCTATGATTGTGATCTCTTGTAGATTATGAAGTTAACTATTGCTATGATAGTATTGATGTGATCTATTCCTCCTTTCGTAGCGTGAAGGTGACAGTGTGCATGCTATGTTAGTACTTGGTTTGGTTATGTTGATCGGTCATGCACTCTAAGGTTATTTAAATATGAACATCGAATATTGTGGAGCTTGTTAACTCCGGCATTGAGGGTTCGTGTAATCCTACACGCTTAGTGGTGTTCATCATCCAACAAGAGAGTGTAGAGTCTAGCATCTATCTATTTATTCTGTTATGTGATCAATGTTGAGAGTGTCCACTAGTGAAAGTATGATCCCTAGGCCTTGTTCCTAAATATCGCTATCGCTGCTTGTTTCATCGTTTTACCGCATCCGTATTGTCCGCAATATTACCACCATCAACTACACGCCAGTCCTGGACAGAGAAAGCACTTTTCTCGGTGCCGTTGCTACCGCTCATATTTATTCATACCACCTCGTATTTCACTATCTCTTCGCCGAACTAGTGCACCTATTAGGTGTGTTGGGGACACAAGAGACTTCTTGCTTTGTGGTTGCAGGGTTGCATGAGAGGGATATCTTTGACCTCTTCCTCCCCGAGTTCGATAAACCTTGGGTGATCCACTTAAGGGAAACTTGCTCGCTGTTCTACAAACCTCTGCTCTTGGAGGCCCAACACTGTCTACAAGAATAGAAGCACCCGTAGACATCAAGCACTTTTCTGGCGCCGTTGCCGGGGAACGAAGGAAAGCTACATCATTTCCTCCCTCGTCAACTACACGCCAGAAGCACTTTTCTGGCGCCGTTGCCGGGGAGGAAAGGTAAAAGGTACTCACACTCCGGATCTCGGCTACTAAGCTATTTTCTGGGTGAGTACTCGAAGCTATTTCCTTTAGATCCTGCAATTGCATCTTTTTGTTTCTTGTTTACACTAGTTAGGCATAATGGAAAATAACAAAAATATGAGAGATCTTTATGAAATTTATCTTGAATTAGGACATGATGTGTTTGAAGAGAGAATTAAAAAACCCATGGAACTTTATATGCATGCTAATGGGAATGTTATTAATATGGATGCTTTGAACACTATTGTTGCTAATTCTATGGAAAATTCTAAGCTTGGGGAAGCTGGTTTTGATGAGCATGTTCTTTTTAGTCCCCCAAGCATTGAGGAGGAAATTTACTTTGATGATACTTTGCCTCCTATTTATGATGATTATAATGATAGTAGTCTTTTGGTGCCCCCTACTATGGAGGATAAATTTGATTATGATTACAATATGCCTCCTATATTTGATGATGAGAATAATAATGATAGCCACTTTGTTGAATTTGCTCCCACTACAACTAATAAAATTGATTATGCTTATGTGGAGAGTAATAATTTTATGCATGAGACTCATGATAAGAATGCTTTATGTGATAGTTATATTGTTGAGTTTGCTCATGATGCTACTGAAAGTTATTATGAGAGAGGAAAATATGGTTGTAGAAATTTTCATGTTACTAAAACACCTCTCTATGCGCTTAAATTTTTGAAGCTACACTTGTTTTATCTTCCTATGCTTCTCACTTTACTCTTCATGAACTTGTTTATTTACAAGATTCCTATGCATAGGAAGCATGTTAGGCTTAAATTTGTTTTGAACTTGCCTCTTGATGCTCTCTTTTGCTTCAAATACTATTTCTTGCGAGTGCATCATTAAAATTACTAAGCCCATCTTAATGGCTATAAAGAAAGAACTTCTTGGGAGATAACCCATGTGTTTATTTTGCTCCAGTACCTTTGTTTTATATTTGAGTCTTGGAAGTTGTTACTACTGTAGCAACCTCTCCTTATCTTATTTTGTTGCATTGTTGTGCCAAGTAAAGTCGTTGATAGTAAGGTTCATACTAGATTTGGATTACTGCGCAGAAACAGATTTCTTTACTGTCACTAATTTGGGCCTAATTCTCTGTAGGTAACTCAGAAAATCATGCCAATTTACGTGAGTGATCCTCAGATATGTACGCAACTTTCATTCAATTTGAGCATTTTCATTTGAGCAAGTCTGGTGCCTCTTTAAAATTCGTCTTTACGGACTCGTTCGTTTTGATAGATTCTGCCTTTTATTTCGCATTGCCTCTTTTGCTATGTGGGATGGATTTCTTTGTTCCATTGACTTCCAGTAGCTTTGAGCAATGTCCAGAAGTGTTAAGAATGATTGTGTCACCTCTGAACATGTGAGTTTTTGATTATGCACTAACCCTCTAATAAGTTGTTTTGAGTTTGGTGTGGAGGAAGTTTTCAAGGGTCGAGAGAGGAGGATGATACAATATGCTCAAGAAGAGTGAAAAGTCTAAGCTTGGGGATACCCCGGTGGTTCATCCCTGCATATTTCAAGAAGACTCAAGCATCTAAGCTTGGGGATGCCCAAGGCATCCCCTTCTTCATCGACAAATTATCAGGTTCCTTCTCTTGAAACTATATTTTTATTCGGTCACATCTTATGTACTTTACTTGGAGCGTCTGTTTGCTTTTGTTTTTTGTTTTTGTTTGAATAAATGCTTGTGTGGGAGAGAGACACGCTCCGCTGGTTCATATGAACACATGTGTTCTTAACTTTTAATTTTCATGGCGAAGGTTGAAACTGCTTCGTTAATTGTTGTATGGTTGGAAACGGGAAATGCTACATGTAGTAATTGATAAAATGTCTTGGATAATGTGATACTTGGAAATTGTTGTGCTCATGTTTAAGCTCTTGCATCATATGCTTTGCACCTATTAATGAAGAAATACATAGAGCTTGCTAAAATTTGGTTTGCATAATTGGTCTCTCTAAGGTCTAGATAATTTCTAGTAAGGAGTTTGAACAACAAGGAAGACGGTGTAGAGTCTTATAATGTTTACAATATGTCTTTTATGTAAGTTTTGCTGCACCGCTTCATACTTGTGTTTGTTTCAAATAACCTTGCTAGCCTAAGCCTTGTATCGAGAGGGAATACTTCTCATGCATCCAAATCCTTGAGCCAACCACTATGCCATTTGTGTCCACCATACCTACCTACTACATGGTATTTCTCCGCCATTCCAAAGTAAATTGCTTGAGTGCTACCTCTAAACAATTAAAAATTTATCACCTCTGATTTGTGTCAATGTTTTATAGCTCATGAGGAAGTATGTGGTGTTTATCTTTCAATCTTTTGGGCAACTTTCACCAATGGACTAGTGGCTTCATCCGCTTATCCAATAATTTTGCAAAAAGAGCTGGCAATGGGATTCCCAGTCCCAAATTAATTAACAAAAATAGACACTCCTCCATGGTATGTGATTGTTGGACGGCAATCGAAGGATTCGGTTAGCCATGGCTTGAGAAAGCAAAGTGGGGAGGAGTGTCATCATAATAAAACTAAAATAAAAAGGCACTCCTTCATGGTATGAGATTGTTGGCCATGGTTTGTGAAAGAAAGGTTGGAAGGAGTGCCACACAAAAATAAAATAAACTGGGAGCCGCTCTTTGAAGGTTTGTCTGGCAAGGGGGTTAGAGTGCCCACTACCATTCGTTGACAACAACAAACACCTCTCAAAACTTTACTTTTATGCTCTCTTATTGTTTTCAAAACCAAAACTCTAGCACAAATATAGCAATCAATGCTTCCCTCTGCGAAGGGCCTTTCTTCTACTTTTATGTTGAGTCAGTTTACCTATTTCCTTCTATCCTAGAAGCAAACACTTGTGTTAACTGTGCATTGATTCTTACATACTTGCTTATTGCACTTGTTATATTGCTTTGCATTGACAACTATCCATGAGATATACATGTTACAAGTTGAAAGCAACCGCTGAAACTTAATCTTCCATTGTGTTGCTTCAATGTCTTTACTTTGAATTTATTGCTTTATGAGTTAACTCTTATGCAAGACTTATTGATGCTTGTCTTGAAGGTATTATTCATGAAAAGTCTTTGCTATATGATTCAATTGTTTACTCGTGTCATTCACCATTGTTTTGATCGCTGCATTCATTACAAATGCTTAAATAGTATGATCAAGGTTATGATGGCATGTCACTCCAGAAATTATCTTTGTTATCGTTTACCTGCTCGGGACGAGCAGAAACTAAGCTTGGGGATGCTGATACGTCTCCGACGTATCGATAATTTCTTATGTTCCATGCCACATTATTGATGATATCTACATGTTTTATGCATACTTTATGTCATATTTATGCGTTTTCCGAACTAACCTATTGACGAGATGCCGAAGGGCCGCTGTCGTTTTCTGTTGTTTTTGGTTTCAGAAATCCTAGTAAGGAAATATTCTCGGAATCGGACGAAATCAACGCCCAGCATCTTAGGATTGCATGAAGCTTCCAGAACACTCGAGAGCCGCCAGAGAGGGGCCACAGGGGGCCCACACATGGGGTTGGCGCGGCCAGGGCCTGGGCCGCGCCCCCCTATTGTGTGGCGGCTCTGTACCCCCTCCGATGCCGCCTCTTCGCCTATTTAAAGGTCCCTGGCCTAAATCTTCGATACGGAAAAGCCACGGTACGAGAAACCTTCCAGAGCCGCCGCCATCGCGAAGCCAAGATCTGGGGGACAGGAGTGTCCGTTCCGGCACGCCACCGGGACGGGGAAGTGCCCCGGAAGGCTCCTCCATCGACACCACCGCCATCTTCATCACCGCTGCTGTCTCCCATGAGGAGGGAGTAGTTCTCCATCGAGGCTAAGGGCTGTACCGGTAGCTATGTGGTTCATCTCTCTCCTATGTACTTCAATACAATAATCTCATGAGCTGCCTTACATGATTGAGATTCATATGATGATGCTTGTAATCTAGATGTCATTATGCTAGTCAAGTGAATTTTACTTATGTGATCTCCGGAGACTCCTTGTCCCACGTGTGTAAAGGTGACAGTGTGTGCACCGTGTGGGTCTCTTAGGCTATATTTCACGTAATACTTATTCACCGTTATGAATGGCATAGTGAAGTGCTTATTTATATCTCTTTATGATTGCAATGTGTTTTGTATCACAATATATCTCGTGTGCTACTCTAGTGATGTTATTAAAGTAGTTTATTCCTCCTGCACGGTGTAATGGTGACAGTGTGTGCATCGTGTAGTACTTGGCGTAGGCTATGATTGTGATCTCTTGTAGATTATGAAGTTAACTATTGCTATGATAGTATTGATGTGATCTATTCCTCCTTTCGTAGCATGAAGGTGACAGTGTGCATGCTATGTTAGTACTTGGTTTGGTTATGTTGATCTGTCATGCACTCTAAGGTTATTTAAATATGAACATCGAATATTGTGGAGCTTGTTAACTCCGGCATTGAGGGTTCGTGTAATCCTACACAGCTTAGTGGTGTTCATCATCCAACAAGAGAGTGTAGAGTCTAGCATCTATCTATTTATTCTGTTATGTGATCAATGTTGAGAGTGTCCACTAGTGAAAGTATGATCCATAGGCCTTGTTCCTAAATATCGCTATCGCTGCTTGTTTACTCGTTTTACTCGCATCCGTATTGTCCGCAATATTACCACCATCAACTACACGCCAGCCCCGGACAGCAAAGCACTTTTCCGGTGCCGTTGCTACTGCTCATATTTATTCATACCACCCGTATTTCACTATCTCTTTGCCGAACTAGTGCACCTATTAGGTGTGTTGGGGACACAAGAGACTTCTTGCTTTGTGGTTGCAGGGTTGCATGAGAGGGATATCTTTGACCTCTTCCTCCCTGAGTTCAATAAACCTTGGGTGATCCACTTAAGGGAAACTTGCTGCTGTTCTACAAACCTCTTCTCTTGGAGGCCCAACACTGTCTACAAGAATAGAAGCACCCGTAGACATCAAGCAGCGGCACTCGCAGACGCACTATGCGGCGACGATGAAGGACGTAATTAAGGAAGGCGGGGGTGCTGAGAGGACCGCGAGCTCACCAGGAGCGCGTTGGTATGGTCATCGAGGCTCGGGGAGGTCTCTATCGACGGTGAATGACGACGACTAGTGGTTACCGGTGAGGAATTGATGTCGCGATTCGATGACCTCGAGACTTCCCGGCAAGCGTGCGTCGACGAGGAGGTTGCTGGAGGATAGACGAAGCTCCAAGACTTCACGGTGGTGCTCGAGGTGACTCCAGACGTCGGCGACGAGAATCGACCGGTGAGTAGGTTTCGGTATGGATGAATTTGGAGCAGAGAGAGAGGGAAACGGAGCTAGATTTTCGTCCATGGTTCTTATAGGGCTCGAGGCACGCCTCGTCATGCTATCGGACGAGGAGAGATCGACAGCGACGAGGTGAAGATGGCCACGGCGTCGCGCTGGCCTCCATGCACGAGGAAGGGGATGAGGACGACCCCCTCCCAGATCTTTTGACAAAGGGGTATGATGCTTGGGTTGTTTCTGGTGTTGGGCTGGACCACAGCCTGCTGCGGGGCTTGGTTGCTAGGCTGCGAATTGGGCTCCTCCTGGGTTGCTCTGATATGCCAGGTAAGCCCCTCTCTTCTATCTTTTTTCTTTTCCATTTTTATTTTCTGTTTTCAATTCTGTTTTATAATTCTGTTTTAATTCAAATCTAAATCATGTGATACATAGAAGGTATTTGAATATTTGAATTTCATTAGGACTATTAAAAGGATAAATGCATTACTCCATTGTTGTTGAACAAACATTTAATATATGTGAGCCTTATTGCAATTAGGAGTTATTATTAGGACTTGACTTCATATTTGAGAAGTTGGTCAATTACGTATGATTTTATGTGAGCACCAATGTATTAGGGTTTTATAATTTCTATTATAACCCCCTTTTTTGAAGGTTAATACTATCATTATCTTTGAATGTATCTATGTAGGTATTGTTTCCATCATGGTTGATCTTGGTTACAAAGATAAATGGTTGATCACTACACATATGGTTTTAATCATAAAATGTAGCACAATGTTTTCTTATGTTCATGAATTGAAGTATAAAATTTTAATGAGGATGCAATTCTAGTTATAGATATGAGATGACACCATATTGCATTGGCTAGGGTTTAATCTCCACTTTCCACGATAAGGTGGTTACTTACTTAATATTTCATGTGCTCCTCTAGTTACTAAGGATCTAAGAATTGGTTCTATCTTATACCAGTGGTTTTCTATTATTATCTTTAATCTATCATTGAAGTAACTAGGGTAGCTATGGTTCTTTTATGGTTAACTTTGGTTATAAGGATGAATAGTTTCTCACCATATAAAGTATGGAGTTTAACTCTAAGGTTTTCTTAGGTTCTTTAATTAAGGAATAAGTGGAATGTAGATGTGGTAGGATTCTGATACGTCTCAAACGTATCGATAATTTCTTATGTTCCATGCCACATTATTGATGTTATCTACATGTTTTATGCACACTTTATGTCATATTCGTGCATTTTCTGGAACTAACCTATTAACAAGATGCCGAAGTGCCGTTGTCGTTTTCTGCTGTTTTTGGTTTCGAAATCCTAGTAAGGAAATATTCTCGGAATTGGACGAAATCAACGCCCAGGGGCCTATTTTGCCACGAAGCTTCCAGAAGTCCGAAGACGAAACGAAGTGGGGCCACGGGGTGCCCAAACCCTAGGGCGGGGCGGCCCCCCCTTGGCCGCGCCGGCCTATGGTGTGGGGCCCCCGTGCCCCCTCCCCGACTTGCCCTTCCGCCTATTTAAAGCCTCCGTGACGAAACCCCCGCACCGAGAGCCACGATACGGAAAACCTTCCGCAGACGCCGCCAACGCCGATCCCATCTCGGGGGATCCAGGAGATCGCCTCCCGCACCCCGCCGGAGAGGGGAATCATCTCCCGGGAGGACTCTACGCCGCCATGGTCGCCTCCGGTGTGATGTGTGAGTAGTCTACCCCTGGACTATGGGTCCATAGCAGTAGCTAGATGGTTGTCTTCTCCCCATTGTGCTATCATTGTCTGGATCTTGTGAGCTGCCTAACATGATCAAGATCATCTATCTCGTAATTCTATATGTTGCGTTTGTTGGGATCCGATGAATAGAGAATACTTGTTATGTTGATTATCAAAGTTATATCTATGTGTTGTTTATGATCTTGCATGCTCTCCGTTACTAGTAGATGCTCCGGCCAAGTAGATGCTTGTAACTCCAAGAGGGAGTATTTATGCTCGATAGTGGGTTCATGCCCGCATTGACACCGGGACAGATGATGTAAAGTTCTAAGGTTGTGTTGTGCTGTTGCCACTAGGGATAAAACATTGATGCTATGTCTAAGGATGTAGTTGTTGATTACATTACGCACCATACTTAATGCAATTGTCTCGTTGCTTTGCAACTTAATACCGGAGGGGGTTCGGATGATAACCTGAAGGTGGACTTTTTAGGCATAGATGCATGCTGGATGGCGGTCTATGTACTTTGTCGTAATGCCCAATTAAATCTCACTATAATCATCATGATATGTATGTGCATGGTCATGCCCTCTTTATTTGTCAATTGCCCAACTGTAATTTGTTCACCCAACATGCCGTTTATCTTATGGGAGAGACACCTCTAGTGAACTCGTGGACCCCGGTCCAATTCTCTTTACCGAAATACAATCTATCGCAATACTTGTTCTACTCGTTTTCTCGCAAACAATCATCTTCCACACAATACGGTTAATCCTTTGTTACAGCAAGCCGGTGAGATTGACAACCTCACCGTTTCGTTGGGGCAAAGTACTTTGGTTGTGTTGTGCAGGTTCCACGTTGGCGCCGGAATCCCCGGTGTTGCGCCGCACTACATCCCGCCGCCATCAACCTTCAACGTGCTTCTTGGCTCCTCCTTGTTCGATAAACCTTGGTTTCTTTCTCGAGGGAAAACTTGCTGCTCGTGCGCATCATACCTTCCTCTTGGGGTTCCCAACGAACGTGTGAGTTACACGCCATCAAGCTCTTTTCTCGGCGCCGTTGCCGGGAGATCAAGACACGCCGCAAGGGGAGTCTCCACTTCTCAATCTCTTTACTTTGTTTTTGTCTTGCTTAGTTTTATTTACTACTTTGTTTGCTGCACTAAATCAAAATACAAAAAAATTAGTTGCTAGTTTTACTTTATTTGTTATCTTGTTTGCTATATCAAAAACACAAAAAAATTAGTTACTTGCATTTACTTTATCTAGTTTGCTTTATTTACTGTTGCTAAAATGGCCAATCCTGAAAATACTAAGTTGCGTGACTTCACAACCACAAATAATAATGATTTCTTATGCACACCTATTGCTCCACTCGCTACTACAGCAGAGAATTCTTTGAAATTAAACCCGCTTTATCGAATCTTGTTATGCGAGAGCAATTTTCTCGGTGTTAGTTCGATGATGCCGCTGCCCATCTTAATAATTTTGTTGAACTATGTGAAATGCAAAAATATAAGGATGTAGATGGTGACATTATAAAATTAAAATTGTTCCCTTTCTCATTAAGAGGAAGAGCTAAAGATTGGTTGCTATCTCTCGCCTAAGAATAGTATTGATTCATGGACTAAATGCAAGGATGTTTTTATTGGTAGATATTATCCCCCTGCTAAAATTATATCTTTGAGGAGTAGCATAATGAATTTTAAACAATTAGATACTGAACATGTTGCTCAAGCTTGGGAAAGAATGAAATCTCTCGGTTAAAAATTGCCCAACCCATGGATCGACTACTTGGATGATCATCCAAACCTTCTATGCAGGACTAAATTTTTCTTCACGGAATTTATTGGATTCAGCTGCTGGAGGTACCTTTATGTCCATCACTCTTGGTGAAGCAACAAAGCTTCTTGATAATATGATGATCAACTACTCTGAATGGCACACGGAAAGAGCTCCACAAGGTAAGAAGGTAAATTCTCGTCGAAGAAACCTCTTCCTTGAGTGATAAGATTGATGCTATTATGTCTATGCTTGTGAATGATAGGACTAATATTGATCCTAATAATGTTCCATTAGCTTCATTGGTTGCACAAGAAGAACATGTTGATGTAAACTTCATTAAAAATAATAATTTCAACAACAATGCTTACCTGAACAATTCTAGTAACAACTATAGGCCATATCCTTATAATAATGGCAACGGCTATGGTAATTCTTATGGGAATTCTTACAACAATAATAGGAGTTCACCCCCTGGACTTGAAGCCATGCTTAAAGAATTTATTAGTACACAAACCGCTTTTAACAAATCTGTTGAAGAAAAGCTTGGGAAAATTGATATACTTGCTTCTAAAGTCGATAGTCTTGTCGACGATGTTGATCTTTTGAAATCAAAAGTTTTGCCTAATGAAAATCATCATAATAAAATTGTTACTACAGCAAATGCCATCCAAGTTAGAATTAATGAGAATATAAGATTAATGGCTGAACTGCGTGCTAGGTGGGATAGAGAAGAAAATGAAAAACTAGCTAAAGAGAAGAATGTAGCTAAAGTTTGGACTATTACCACCACTAGTAATGCTAATGCTACACATGTTGCTGCACCTCCTACTAATACTAATAAAAGAATTGGTGTTAGCAATGTTTCCACTTCTAATGCAAAGCGCGAAACCGCTCGAAACCGCTAAAACTGCTGAAATTGCCTGTGATAAAGCTGCTGAAATTTTTTCCAACATTGGGGATGATGATCCCATTGCTTTAGATAATAATGGTTTGAATTTTGATGATTGCCACATCTCTGAAGTTATAAAGTTCTTACAAAAACTTGCTAAAAGTCCTAATGCTAGTGCTATAAATTTGGCTTTCACACATCATATTACAAATGCTCTCATAAAAGCTAGAGAAGAGAAACTAGAGCGCGAAGCCTCTATTCCTAAAAAGCTAGAGGATGGTTGGGAGCCCATCATTAAGATGAAGGTTAAAGATTTTGATTGTAATGCTTTATGTGATCTTGGTGCAAGTATTTCTGTTATGCCAAAGAAAATTTATGATATGCTTGACTTGCCACCGCCGAAAAATTGTTATTTGGATGTTAATCTTGCTCGATCATTCTACAAAGAAACCTTTGGGTAAAGTTGATAATGTTCGCATTACCGTTAACAATAACCTTGTCCCCGTTGATTTTGTTGTCTTGGATATTGAATGCAATGCATCTTGTCCCATTATATTGGGAAGACCTTTTCTTCGAACTCGTTGGTGCTATCATTGATATGAAGGAAGGTAATATAAAATATCAATTTCCTCTCAAGAAAGGTATGGAACACTTCCCTAGAAAGAGAATGAAGTTACCTTTTGATTCTATTATGAGAACAAATTATGATGTTGACACTTCGTCTCTTGATAATACTTGATACACACTTTCTGCGCCTAGCCGAAAGGCGTTAAAGAAAAGCGCTTATGGGAGACAACCCATGTTTTTACCTACAGTACTTTGTTTTTATTTTGTGTCTTGGAAGTTGTTTACTACTGTAGCAACCTCTCCTTATCTTAGTTTTGTGTTTTGTTGTGCCAAGTTAAGCCGTTGATAGAAAAGTAAGTACTAGATTTGGATTACCGCGCAGAAACAGATTTCTTTGCTGTCACGAATCTGGGCTGTTTTCCCCTGTAGGTAACTCAGAAAATTATGCCAATTTACGTGAGTGATCCTCAGATATGTACGCAACTTTCATTCAATTTGAGCATTTTCATTTGAGCAAGTCTGGTACCATTTTAAAATTCGTCAATACGAACTGTTCTGTTTTGACAGATTCTGCCTTTTATTTCGCATTGCCTCTTTTGCTATGTTGGATGAATTTCTTTGATCCACTAATGTCCAGTAGCATTATGCAATGTCCAGAAGTGTTAAGAATGATTGTGTCACCTTTGAATATGTTAATTTTTATTGTGCACTAACCCTCTAATGAGTTGTTCTAAGTTTGGTGTGGAGGAAGTTTTCAAGGATCAAGAGAGGAGTATGATGCAACATGATCAAGGAGAGTGAAAGCTCTAAGCTTGGGGATGCCCCGTGGTTCACCCCTGCATATATTAAGAAGACTCAAGTGTCTAAGCTTGGGGATGCCCAAGGCATCCCCTTCTTCATCGACAACATTATCGGGTTCCTCCCCCGAAACTATATTTTTATTCCATCACATCTTATGTGCTTTGCTTGGAGCGTCGGTTTGTTTTTGTTTTTGTTTTGTTTGAATAAAATGGATCCTAGCATTCACTTTATGGGAGAGAGACACGCTCCGCTGTAGCATATGGACAAGTATGTCCTTGGTTTCTACTCATAGTATTCATGGCGAAGTTTCTCCTTCGTTAAATTGTTATATGGTTGGAATTGGAAAATGATACATGTAGTAATTGCTATAAATGTCTTGGGTAATGTGATACTTGGCAATTGTTGTGCTCATGATTAAGCTCTTGCATCATATGCTTTGCACCCATTAATGAAGAAATACATAGAGCATGCTAAAATTTGGTTTGCATATTTGGTTTCTCTAAGGTCTAGATAATTTCTAGTATTGAGTTTGAACAACAAGGAAGACTGTGTAGAGTCTTATAATGTTTTCAATATGTCTTTTATGTGAGTTTTGCTGCACCGGTTCATCCTTGTGTTTGTTTCAAATAAGTCTTGCTAGCCTAAACCTTGTATCGAGAGGGAATACTTCTCATGCATCCAAAATACTTGAGCCAACCACTATGCCATTTGTGTCCACTATACCTACCTACTACATGGTATTTTCCGCCATTCCAAAGTAAATTGCTTGAGTGCTACCTTTAAAATTCCATCATTCACCTTTGCAATATATAGCTCATGGGACAAATAGCTTAAAAACTATTGTGGTATTGAATATGTAATTATGCACTTTATCTCTTAATAAGTTGCTTGTTGTGCGATAACCATGTTCACTCGGGGATGCCATCAACTACTCTTTGTTGAATTTCATGTGAGTTGCTATGCATGTTCGTCTTGTCCGAAGTAAGAGCGATCTACCACCTTATGGTTAAGCATGCATATTGTTAGAGAAGAACATTGGGCCGCTAACTAAAGCCATGATCCATGGTGGAAGTTTCAGCTTTGGACATATATCCTCAATCTCAAATGAGAAAATTATTAATTGTTGTTACATGCTTATGCATAAAAGAGGAGTCCATTATCTCGTTGTCTATGTTGTCCCGGTATGGATGTCTAAGTTGAAGAATAATCAATAGCGAGAAATCCAATGCGAGCTTTCTCCTTAGACCTTTGTACAGAGCGGCATAGAGGTACCCCTTTGTGACACTTGGTTAAAACATGTGCATTGTGATGATCCAGTAGTCCAAGCTAATTAGGACAAGGTGCGGGCACTATTAGTATACTATGCATGAGGCTTGCAACTTGTAAGATATAATTTACATGATACATATGCTTTATTACTACCGTTGACAAAATTGTTTCATGTTTTCAAAATCAAAGCTCTAGCACAAATATAGCAATCGATGCTTTTCCTCTATGGAGGACAATTCTTTTACTTTCAATGTTGAGTCAGCTTCACCTATTTCTCTCCACCTCAAGAAGCAAACACTTGTGTGAACCGTGCATTGATTCCTACATATTTGCTTATTGCACTTGTTATATTACTCTATGTTGACAATATCCATGAGATATACATGTTACAAGTTGAAAGCAACCGCTGAAACTTAATCTTCTTTTGTGTTGCTTCAATGCCTTTACTTTGAATTATTGCTTTATGAGTTAATTCTTATGCAAGACTTAATTGATGCTTGTCTTGAAGTGCTATTCATGAAAAGTCTTTGCTTTATGATTCACTTGTTTACTCATGTCATATACATTGTTTTGATCGCTGCATTCACTACATATGCTTTACAAATAGTATGATCAAGATTATGATGGCATGTCACTCCGTAAATTATCCGTGTTATCGTTTTACCCGCTCGGGACGAGCGTAACTAAGCTTGGGGATGCTGATACGTCTCCAACGTATCGATAATTTCTTATGTTCCATGCCACATTATTGATGTTATCTACATGTTTTATGCACACTTTATGTCATATTCGTGCATTTTCTCGGAACTAACCTATTAACAAGATGCCGAAGTGCCGCTTCTGTTTTCTCGCTGTTTTTGGTTTCGTAAATCCTAGTAAGGAAATATTCTCGAATTGGACGAAATCAACGCCCGGGGGCCTATTTTGCCACGAGGCTTCCGAAGTCCGAAGACGAAACGAAGTGGGGCCACGGGGTGCCCAAACCCTAGGGCGGCGCGGCCCCCTTGGCCGCGCCGGCCTATGGTGTGGGGCCCCCGTGCCCCCTCCCCGACTTGCCCTTCCGCCTACTTAAAGCCTCCGTGACGAAACCCCCAGCACCGAGAGCCACGATACGGAAAACCTTCCGCAGACGCCGCCAACGCCGATCCCATCTCGGGGGATCCGAGAGATCGCCTCCCGCACCCCGCCGGGAGAGGGGAATCATCTCCCGGAGGACTCTACGCCGCCATGGTCGCCTCCGGTGTGATGTGTGAGTAGTCTACCCCCGGACTATGGGTCCATAGCAGTAGCTAGATGGTTGTCTTCTCCCCATTGTGCTATCATTGTCGGATCTTGTGAGCTGCCTAACATGATCAAGATCATCTATCCGTAATTCTATATGTTGCGTTTGTTGGGATCCGATGAATAGAGAATACTTGTTATGTTGATTATCAAAGTTATATCTATGTGTTGTTTATGATCTTGCATGCTCTCCGTTACTAGTAGATGCTCCGGCCAAGTAGATGCTTGTAACTCCAAGAGGGAGTATTTATGCTCGATAGTGGGTTCATGCCTCGCATTGACACCGGGACAAGTGACGAAAAGTTCTAAGGTTGTGTTGTGTTGTTGCCACTAGGGATAAAACATTGATGCTATGTCTAAGGATGTAGTTGTTGATTACATTACGCACCATACTTAATGCAATTGTCTCGTTGCTTTGCAACTTAATACCGGAGGGGTTCGGATGATAACCTCGAAGGTGGACTTTTTAGGCATAGATGCATGCTGGATGGCGGTCTATGTACTTTGTCGTAATGCCCAATTAAATCTCACTATACTCATCATGATATGTATGTGCATGGTCATGCCCTCTTTATTTGTCAATTGCCCAACCGTAATTTGTTCACCCAACATGCTCGTTTATCTTATGGGAGAGACACCTCTAGTGAACTGTGGACCCCGGTCCAATTCTCTTTACTCGAAATACAATCTACCGCAATACTTGTTCTCATCGTTTTCCGCAAACAATCATGTTCCACACAATACGGTTAATCCTTTGTTACAGCAAGCCGGTGAGATTGACAACCTCACCGTTTCGTTGGGGCAAAGTACTTTGGTTGTGTTGTGCAGGTTCCACGTTGGCGCCGGAATCCCCGGTGTTGCGCCGCACTACATCCCGCCGCCATCAACCTTCAACGTGCTTCTTGGCTCCTCCTGGTTCGATAAACCTTGGTTTCTTTCTGAGGGAAAACTTGCTGATGTGCGCATCATACCTTCCTCTTGGGGTTCCCAACGAACGTGTGAGTTACACGCCATCAAGCTCTACTTATGATCACCAAGTGATTCACAAGTTAGGATTGAGATATAAGCCTGGGTTGATTACTAGTGATCTCCCTATAATTTCATGTGGTGAATGATATCTACTTATCATATAGGATTGAACTTATGGCTTATTCTTCTATTCTCCAAGGTATGATCATGGCATTATCATGATCAACTTATTCTTAATATCTCTACCTCAATTTCTTAGGGTTTATGATCATTACTCAATCTATAATGATCAAGGTTTTTGGCTTCCTAAGGTATCTCTCATGAATTGGGTTTCTCACTTCTAAGATCAAGTATTATTTTGATCAACTTGGTTATAATACCTCCTTTATAATTTATTGTGTGGTCATGGCTATGGTTACATCATTAGTTATATCCCAGGAGAATACCTGAGATATATACTTAGAGTTCATCTCAATGAAGGATGACTAAATCATCTAGATATATGGGTAGTTCTCTCCCTCAAATCCAAATGTTGCCTCAACTATCTTGAGTGTAACACCATAGCTTGAGCTCTCTCACATAGTAATAGTTATTCTAGGGTTTATGGTGTACTCCTGATATTTCCTCTTACTTTAACAATTCATGGATATGATAGTATTCCATTTGATATTTGGTTATTTCACCACTCCAAGATGGAATGATTTATCTCCCAATCCTTTAGGTCAAAGGTTGTCCTTTATTCTTAAATAGGTATAAGTAAGATTGGTATGAATCCTCCTACTTGGGAATGACTTGAATACTATCCCAAGATTATGTTCCAAAGATAATGATGTGATCATCATATCTAGGGTTAACATAAATGGGTTCTCTTTCTAGAGCAAATCTTGGATAATACCCTAGGGTTCTCCTTAAAGATGATGGTGTGAATGATTGGATATATATTCAAGGTTTAGTTCAAAGTTGGCATTGCTTCTCTAATAAATAATATAAAACTCGCACCTCTCTAGGTTTGATGTATAATAATTTGGAATAGAGAAGAATATATACTTCTAGAGTTGATCTCCTTGTTATGTTTCAAAAAATGAAGTAAAATGAATATCATGAGGTTCATGGTAGGATCATGGATTGGTTTAAGACATAGAAAAGATAAGTGAAGAATGATTTCTCCAATTATTGTTACTTGATTTCCAATTAAATGGATGTTCATAAGTTATGGCAAGGAATACCATGTTATGATCTTGAATAAGACCAAGTAGTTGATCCTTGATTAATATGTTATTGTGTGGGTTTTAATTCCATTTGATCTAATTCCTTAGATCAAATCATCTCTACAAAAAACAAGGTTTTAGCAAAGTCACATTGAGGTTTATAGCACTGGACTTGATGAGCTACTTCAATTCCACCAAGGTCAAGTGAAACTTCAATTACTGTGACTGTTTTACTTTAAAGCGCGAAAATCACCCGGATTTTTTATGCATGAATGCAATGCACACATCTGTTTCATCTATTTTTTTGTAACCCCAAATCCTGGGATATTACATGCGGGAGGGAAGGAGCGATAAGAAAAAAAGGCGCGAACCAACGGTTTATGGAAATAGTCGCCGACAGGTGGGAGCCCGCTTCGCTTTTCGTCGTGTCTAGCATGCCCGGAGCGTCCCTTGTGGGACGGGGACGGGCTCGGGATGCCGGACACCGTATCGGACCGCGCCAGACAAAAAGAGACTTCAGGGGACGCGGCTGAAAACGGTTTTTTGACCGACGTGCTCTAAATTCCTTTTGAAGATGGTTTGAGGAACGAGACTGGAGATGCTTTAAGTTGTCCGAAGTTCGTTTTCAAACGGGCTGACTTCTAAAATCCATCTAGCCTACCAAGCTCGGCCAATGACAGAAAAAAAAAAACCCCACAAGTAAATTTTGAAACTCGGTGCAGCCAGAGCGTCCGGGCTTTTATCCATGGCGAGGTCGGACTCGTGGAGTGGCGGGGCGATGTGGTTACCATGATTAGGCTTAGACGCTCACGCCAGGTAAATCTTGTCAATGACTGAGCGTAGAGTTTGTGAGATGTCATGATCATTCTTCTTGATTACAGTTGAAAGGTTAAGCTAAATCTTCCGTCTCGGTGAGAATGGGTTGCAAGTAGTAGCTGACGTTCCCGACCTCTCCAGGCAGTAGCTAACTGGTGCAGGGCAGAGATTAGCACGTTCTATAGTAAACAGGCGACGCACTGATGAGTCATGCGGTGAGACAAGACAGTGTGTGTCGGCCTTGCGAGCGGTGAGCGCCACCAAAGTCAAAGAAACCCACGCTGCAACTTGCTAGTAACGAATTCCATTGCGTGTGCTTCCCGTCCTCCTCTCCTCCCCCCACCTCCGCCCCGCTCCTCCGCCCACGCCAAATCCACCGCCGATCCGCCGTCATGGACCGCAGCACCAGCAGCAATAGCAGCGGCGGCGGCCACAACCAGCACCTCGGCGTCAACAAGCTCGGCCGGAACATCCGCAAGGCCACGCCGCCGCCCCCTCCCCAGCAGCAGCAGCAGCAGGCCCAGCCCGCCCGCCCGCCGCACCCGCAGCCGCAGGTCTACAACATCAGCAAGAACCACTTCCGCGACATGGTCCAGCAGCTCACCGCCGGCACCCCCTCCCCTCCACCTCCCCACCACGCGCACCGCCCGCCGCCCCCTCTCCAGCAGCAACAGCTGCATCAACATCCCAAGCCCGCCTCCATGCGCCTGCAGAAGATCCGCCCGCCCCCGATCGCCACGCCCGTCGCGCGGCCCCCTCCCGTCCACAACCACAACCACCACCAGATGCCCAACCCTAGCCACAACCCGGCCTTCCACCGCCCGCCGCCGCCGCACCACATGCCCATGCCCCCGCCGGGCCCGGCCTGGGCCGACTCCCCGGTCTCCGCCTACATGCGCATCCTCGAGAACTCCCTCTTCAGCGCCACGCCCCCAGGCGCCGCCGCGGCGGCCGCCGCCGCCGCGCACGCTCACGCCGCGGCCGCCGCTGGCGGCCGGGGCCCTCCGCAGCACCAGCACCCGTACCCCCCGCCGCCGCCGCCGGTGCCGTCGCCCGGGATCCTCCCTTCCCCCACCGGGTTCCTCAACCTGCTCTCGCCCACGCCCAGGTCTCCCTACCCGCTCCTCTCGCCGGGGTACCAGCAGCCCTCGCCCAACTTCCCCTTGCTGTCGCCGCTGCCGGGGACAGGGATCCTGGGGCCTGGGCCCATGCCGCCGCCTTCGCCCGGGCTGTGGTTCCCGCAGTCGCCGTCGGGCCTGCTCTCGCCGTCCGGGTTCTTCCCCATGCTCAGCCCTCGGTGGAGAGATATGTAGCTTGGATCTGCAGCCGCCCTGTGAAGCAGGCGGCCGTGTAACATTTGACGCTAGGGAGGTAGCGACGGTGATGCCAATGGGTTCGTCGGCAGGAGGTGGAAGGAAACAGGTGGGTTCGAGCTCTCGACACAATTATCTGCTGCTGGCACCATGAGCATCAACCTGTAAGGCTTCGGTAAAGGCTGTTGGTTGCATATTTGTAATTGTATAACTGGGGAAAATTTCCATTTATTCACTTTCTTAGATGCAAAAAGGAGGTCAGGACAGGATGAACTGGGAATGTCGTAGTTTAGATTCTTGAGTGGATAGGTTTGAAACATGTAATTGTAATTTTAGTTCCAGAAGGTTTAGCTCTTTCATTTTGTTTATGATTGCTGTTGCTATACCTATTCAGGGAACATAATTTTCCTTTTCCTTCTATTTATATTTCCAAGATGGAAGATAACTTGTTGATATGCCATAGACCAGCTAATATGGAAATCAACTATCAGAGCGGGGTCATCTATGGTATGCCTATTTCCTTTTGAGACTATCATGCTAGCTTGCGCTAAACATGCTCATGTATGAGATAATTGGCTTAGTTTGTTGGCCTGGCTTGAAATTTTATTGACTTCCAATGTGTTATGTACAATATAACATTGTTATAGATAGTAGCATAGTTAGCATTATTACTGATAATCTGCATGATAGTAGCATATGAATGACTTCAGTGTTTTGAAGCAGACGGGTAGCTCCACAACTTTGGTCACATATTGCTTTGTTGTATGCATAATATAATTGTTGATTTGTTGTATATAGAAAACTAGACTTACTTTGCTTAGACTTCTGAGTGCATGTTATGCATCCTAAAAACATGTTTTTGATGAAGATAACCTTCCCATAGCCTACTGTTTATAAATCAAACCTGTGTGACTGTAGATGTTCACACTTTTTGTAATTTGATTGCTGACATTACTCGTAAGATGCAATGTTTGGTTTTACATCACTTCACCATTCACCTATTGGAATGGTAAATTGTGCTTATGAATAATTGGCTATTTTAGCTGGTAAGTAGAGCAACAATCTCTCAATTGTCTTGAAAGAAATGATTATGCAATGTACTGATGTGCTCATCACTGCTGTAACATAGTAGCAGAACTCTCTAATCACAATCTGTCAGTTCTGATCTGTACATATTTTTCAAGTTTATTATTGGTAGCAACCATGCATTTCATGTTGGTTAGCTTATAAGTGTTCAAAATGTTCTTACATGTTGTAACCGTAAAGATCTGCTGGTAGATATGTTACATTATTTTCTTTTGGCTGAGGGATTGCTTGAAGTCTCCTCTAGATTAGTGTATGAAATCGTTATAGCTTCATCCAAGTTGGTTATTTCTGTTCTGAAAGCACCAGGAGAGTAACACCTCTTATAATCAATATTGCCCTATTGTACTTGTGAAGTTTTAGGCTGAATAACTGAAAGAAATAAGGAATCTAGAGATGTTAACAAAATTTTGGCTGAACTATCTATGCTCAGTCATATATAAGCTGAACAGGTCATGGCGTGTCCCTGTGGAGAACAATTTGTTTGATCATATCTCAAACCGCCCAATCAGCTGAAAATTCTGGCAATTATGCAGACATATCTCTAGTCACATAATCAAGGGAACATTCCAGTAAGCTTCAGTTAGATCATCTATCTGTATCTTTCTCAAGAACAGTTGACTTCTGAAATGCGCAACCTGGTGCCGTGTGTGTGGGCACCTGCATGGACAGTAGACTAAACTGTGTGTTGCAAGCAAGTCTGTTGATCTGGCACTAAGCTAAATAAACTAAACAAAGTGAAGTGGCTGTCATGGTCTCATCATCATGTGTTTTTTCTTATGTTCTCTTTAATCTCTTTGTTCTTGTGGAGAAATCAGCGTGCACTTCCAAAAGAGAACGAAGAATATAAGGGAAAAGGCTCAGAGATGATGATGGCGATGTGCTTTGGTCCGCACAGACATGTTTATCTATTCATCCGCTTGCTTGGTTGCTGTTGTTTGATTGACGGGCAACAACGTGCTGCTGGCTGGTCCAGATATTTTTCAGCAAATATCAAATTAATGAATAAAAAATATATAAACAGGAGGACAAAACCACGGGCGTGCATCCATAAGCTAACTATCAACCCATTGAATGGGCCGAAGAGGCATCTAAATCTTAATCCTTTGAGATGTTTATGCAGCTGGAGAGGACAGGGACATGCCATCCATCCTGGGTGGTGCAGAAATCTTTGACCTGGGCTGGACGCTAGATGCTGAAGCTCCTCCCAGCATCCTATGGTAACACTTTTCAGTCTTAATGCCAGCTTCCCTTTCCTGCGCAACTTGAACTAAACCTTCCTTTACTGCTACCTCAAAGTCCCCTTCCATGGAAGTTACAGTGCGTGTTATATTTATTTTTGAGAATAATAATAGTACAATCTGAGCTAGTTTTCCATTCGGTTGGCAGTTCTTGTCTCTGCGCACTAGTACACCGGCCAGAGGTTATAGTTATCCCCAGCATATACTGATAAATATTCAGGGTTTTCATTACTTAAAATTAAGGTAAAACCTTTTGTAAAAATAACAAAAATGGAAACCTGCCAGATACTCTTATCGTGCTAGATACTCTTATAGGTACGGTCAAGAACATGCATGATACTGCAATTTCCCAAAAAGGGGATTCTGAGTTTGGCATGTAGCCTCTTAAATAATGCTTTGGCGAACCCTGTATGGGCTGTCAAGATAGAGAAAAGGTAACTAAATGACAGGGATAGAAATACAATACTGTTGGCTTCTCTCTATTTCTGCCTAGTGGACACAGATACTCATCTCATGTGTGGTTCACACCTGCACTTGCTACTACCATAGTAGTAGTTGAAAGTTGTTAAAAATTTAAATAGGAAAGTAATGAAAAATTTAAGGTGTCAAGGCTTTAGTTTTGTAGGCTAGCAGCCTAGGAGTGATTGCTCAACCTGGTGAAAGTGAGCTTTCTTGTCCATCATGCGCATGGCTGCAATCCAGAACATGATTCATGGAATAACACATCTCTGAAAACGATTTTGAGTTTGGCATTTAGCATCTGAAAGAATGGTTGCTGAATCATGAATGTGCTGTCAAGGTACAGAAATAACTAAATAAGTGGGATACAATTGGCTTCCTCGACATAGTAGAGACACTACTAATATGGTTCACACCTGGACCTGATACTACCACATTAGTAGAATTATTCACAGAGTCGTTGGCATTATCCACACAGAAGTTTGAGTTTGGTAGGCTGCTGGCTAGGAATGATTGTTCAACTTGGTGAAGTGAGCTTTCTTCTTCAGCATGCTCCCGAATTTTCTCAGCAATGCCTTCTTCTTCTTATGGCTATGCTGCTCCTGCTTGAAAGAGGATGTCGGTCCATGCATCAGAAGGCCACCTGTTTGATCTGCAGCTCCCTCTTCTCCCTGGGAATCGATTTCGCCGTCATCGTCGCTCGATTCGGTGTCGATGCCGTTGCTCATCACCCCGTTGGAAATGTCATCTTCTATGATCTTGCTGTTCTCCAAGGAGTTAGTCTCCACTGACACCTCTCTCTCATGTCTCACCTGCTTGACCGTTTCCACTTCGACATGCTTGATCTCCTCAAGCACCTGGACGATCCTATCGCTGTTCCTGCGAGTTTCATGATCGCCTCGCACGATGTTGTCCATTGGCGAGCACATCATTTTCCGGAACACATTTGGCTGCTTCTCTGGGCTCCGACCAGCTGATTGATCTCCTCCTTTGATGGCGGTGGCTTCTACGAGCATTGCGGCCAGCTCATCAGCCTTGGCTCGTGTAGCAGCTTCCCTTGTCCGCAGGCCATCATTCTCCCGTGCAATGCTCAGGAGCTCCTCCTCCTTCTCAGCCAGCGTCTCCCTCAACCTCAGGCTGGTGATCTTCTCTTCCTCTGCCGTCAGGTTTGCCTCGGTGATCTTGGACTCGACCAGCCTAAGCTTGCTCTGCAGCTGTGCCATGTCATCCTTGGCATCTTTTGCTTCGCGCTCCGTGGCTTTCAGTGATTCGAGCACCGTGTCCATCTCTGTCTTGATACGCAGTGCCTTCGATGTCTCGGCATTCCTCGCCGCGTCATCCTCTGAGGCTTTCCTCGTGGTTGCCTCAGCCAGCAATTTCGAGAGCTCTTCTGCTTTTGCCAGTGCGGCTGTCTCTCTCAGCCGTAGCTCAGTGACTTGATGATCCAAAGCAAGCACCTCCTTCTCCTTGGTTGACAGCAGATCCCTGAGGTGTGAGATCTCGGCTGACATCGATTGTTCTGCCCTCGAGCTTGCATCATCCATAGTGCTACGGGCAAATCCTTCTTCCAGTTGATGAACCAGCTGGGTTCTCTCTGCCTTCAGCTTCTGCACTTCCTTCTCTGCAGCTCCAAGCGACTCCATGAGCTTGCTCATCTCTGATCTAACAGAGCTTGCTCCCTCTTCTGATCTCCTAAGCATGTCCGCAAACCCGGACTCCTTCGACACCCGATCATCCTGTAAAATCTTGGCTTCTGAACCCAAACTCTCGATTGTTTTCTTGAGGCAGTTGGATTCAGCAAGCATCAACTCGTACTTCTCTTCTGCATTATTGGCCTCTGATTGCAGCCTCTCAACTGTTTTGTTCAGGGAGTTGGATTCATGAAGCATCAACTGGTACTTGTCTTCTGTATTCTGTGTGGCTGTCTTCAGCTCGGATATTTGAAGTTGTGCATGATCCAGCTCAGTCTGCTTCGCCAGGACCCTCTCCTTGGCTTCTCTTGCCTCTGATGACACCTGACGTAGAGTAGCTGCTAGATCTTCGACGGACTTCTTGGCCTTATCCCTCTCCTCCCTGGTCTGATTAAACTCCTGCTGGAGCCTTAACTTCTCTGCCACCGAGCATGCCAACCTGGGAGCTCGCCGCCTTCTCGTCGCTGATGACCTGCCTATGTGTCTCATTCAGCAGCTCGTGTTCAGACCTCAGAATGTCAATGGTGGCCTGCAGGTCAGACACCTCTTTCATTGCAATGTCAAGGCGCCTGTTTGTCTCGAGGAATCCTTCCTTGTACTCCCTCGCTTCGCCCTCTGAAGCCGTTGCCTTCTCTGTCAGCTGGAGGAGCTGCGATTGCGTGTCCTCAAAGCTCTTTGTCAGGGACACCAGTGCCTCCTCGTTGGATTTGTTCAGTGAGGTTATCGCCTCTAGGCGTTCCTCCAGTGCCGTGGCCTTCGTCTTCCACCGTTGCGCCAACTGGTCCGCATCCATCTCTGCCCTCTTGGCGTATGCAATGTCGACCTTAATCCCCTCTACCACTTCCTCTGATCTGGCAAGCTTCTCCTGAAACGCCCTTGCTCTCTGGAGCTCAGCTTGTAGCTCAGACGCTTCAGACCGCAGCTTGTTGATGATCTCTTGAGCTCCTTTTTCTCTGCTCTCCATCTCAGACTTGAATCCGGTCACCTCAGCCATCAGGGTATCCGTCTTCCTTGCATTGGCCTCGGCAGTTGTCATTGATCCTTGAAGCTCAGCTCGTATCTCCAACGCTTCGGACCGCAGCTTGTCAATGATCTCTTCAGCTCCCTTTTCTCTGCTCTCCATCTCGGACTTGAGCTGAGCCACCTCAGCCATTAGGGTATCCGCCTTCCTTGCATTGGCCTCGGCAGTCGCCATTGATCTCTGGAGCTCAGCTCGTAGCTCCAAGGCTTCTGACCGCAGCTTGTCGGCGATCTCTTCAGCTCCTTTTTCTTTGCTCTCCATCTCAGACTTGAGCTGTGTCACCTCAGCCATCAGGATCTCCGTCTTCCTTGCATTGGCCTCTGCGGTCTTCTCGGCCTCATCGGCACGGCTTATGGCCGAGTTCTTGGCCTGCGCGGTCACAGCCAGTTCACCCTTGGCATTCTCGAGTTCCTTGGTCACCTTAGCATGGGAAGCAGCGTCTTGGGCATGGCGCTTCGTTATGTCAGCATGCTTCCGCTGCCACTCTTCCTCCTTCCTCCGGGCAAGCTCGATGCTTGCCTGCTCCCGCTCGACGGACTTGAACCTCTCAAGCTCCAGCGCCTCTTCGGCTCTCCGCTGCGCGTCGAGGGACTCCTCGAGCTTCTGGTAGGCCTCGTCGGCCAGCTTCTTGGTGAGCGCTAGGTCGGTATGAACCTTGGCTCTGTCCCTGTCGATGGAGGCCAGGTGGTCCCTCGCGTTCTTGAGGTCCTCCTGCACAACGTTCAGCTGCGCCTGCAGCTCCGACGCCTTGGCGACCCTTGGCTGCCTCTGTAAACACAAAAGAGATCAGTCATGATATGACGCAGGAATACAATGAAATGAGATGGTTTGTGCGCCTGTGTTTATATGCCTTACATCGGGGGTGGTGGAGGTTCGTTTCGGCGAGGCCTTGAGCGACCGGCGTTCTCCCGGCGAAGACTTTTGAGCAGCGTCGACGGACTTGTCGAGGAGAGCAGCGGCGCGGGCTGCATTGTGGAGTGGAGGAGAAGACGGAGTCGCACGGGCGGCATTGTGGAGTGGGGAAGGCGGAGTCGCACGGGCGGCATTGTGGAGTGGGGAAGGCGGAGTCGCACGGGCGGCATTGTGGAGTGGGGAAGGCGACCTTGCCTCTGCTGCTTGCTTGCTTGATCCCGCAGCAGGTTTGGCTAGCCTGCTGACTCTAGGCGCTGAAGCATGAGCCTTAGCGTAGTTGGTACTGGAGCTGGAGCTTGAGTTTGGTGGTTCCTTGGGATTGGAAGGTTCAGTTGGGCCAGTCCTGCTTTAATTTCATTTCAGTAAGGCCAAAATTAGACGTTAATGAGATCGCGCAATGTATCGCAATGTATTGAAATTTTGGTAAGAATTCGCGTGGTGTTGATGAGCTAAATGACTGAATTTGAAAGCATATTTTGGAGGCACATATGCCAGAGAGCAATCCGATAAATGCAGAAGATGGACATCGTAACTTACTTGGGCTTGGATGCGAGCATCGCTGAGTAATGCCAGAAAGCAGCAGCCTTCAACTTGACATGCAACAGGGCTACGGTAGCTAGCCCCCTGTTCAGGTTTGCAATCTCGCGCTAGCTCCTTGGGAGTCAACTCAAGCCGGAGGTCATGGACACAGAGATGAACAGGGGGGAGGAGCTGCGAGATTGGACAAGAAGACAGACGACAACAGCGAGGAAGAATAAGAGGAAGACGAAGTGGTGTGCATGTCTGCTTGGGTGCTGTTAATCAGGGATGCCACTCGGCTGCACGTCCCTTCCCTGTCCCATGATCATGGACGCTGTCGTGGGTGTCACCAAGCTTGGTCCGGTCAGCCTTGCTCTAAGGGCATCTCCAGCGGCGCGACGCATAGCGTCCGCGCGCGTCCGTTTGCGTCAACCCTTTTGGTCGAAATCGACCGCGCGTCCGTTTGCGTCGGGGGTGGCTCTAGCGGCACGACGCATTTTTTAGGACGAATCCTTTTTTTAAAACATGAAACATAGTTTTACATACTTAAAAAATAAACCTAAAACGCCTACTGCTCCTCGCCGCTGTGCTGCTCCTCGTCGCTGTGCTGCTCCTCGTCGCTGTCGAGCACGATGAGCTCCGGTACGACCCAAGGCCAGTTGGCATCCGGGGGAGTGTATGTCGGGCGCGCCGCCGCCGGTGCTCGAGGTTGAGGAGGCTGCGGCTGTGGCGGCGGTGGAGGGGCCCAGTACTGCGGCTGTGGCGGCGGTGGAGGCGCCCAGTACTGCGGCTGTGGCGGCGGTTGAGGCGCCCAGGCCTGCGGCTGTGGCGGCGGTTGAGGCGCCCAGTGCTGCGGCTGTGGCGGCGGTGGCGGAGGCGCCGCCGACTCCAGGAGCGCCTGTCGAAGTGCTTCATCCGCCGACAGGCCCGGCGGCATGACGGCGGTGGCGTAGCGGGGCAGCGGCGGCTGCACAGGCGCGTCGTGCTCGGAGACGAGGACGGCGACCTTCCCCATCTCGTCGTCCGTCATGTTGTCCGGGAAGTCGAGTTCGGCCCTCCGCCAAGGCTCGCTGCCATTCGTGGAAGACGACAGCGACGTAGTCGTCGCTGTCGTCCTTCACCTCCTCGCTATGGTACACGAGCGCCTCGACGTAGTCGTCGTCGTCGTCGTACACGGCGTAGGCTTCGTCGTCGGCGGCGGCGTTGTTGTGCTGCGTCTGCTGACGTCGCGTCGGCGCCTGCTGACGACGAGCCGGCGGTGCAGGGCCGAAGGGGTAATCCCTGTCGCCCATGAAGCCTGCCCTTTGTCTCCTGTTCGTCTCCGTGGACAGGTACGTACGCCAAAGCTCCGAGTTGATGGCGTACGCCGGATCGTTGCGGAGGTCCGCCGGCAGATACCGCCTCCTGCGCCGGATCTCCGCGGTCCGATCGAGCTCGCGCCACAGTGCCGGAGGGATAGGCACCCGGCGGCAGGCTGAGCCGCCAGCCGCCGAGCAGCCTGCACGCCGGACCAGGCGTCGTCGCACGACATCCATTGGCCGTGCATGAGCCTCCCCACCGAGACGAGGAGCGGGATCTTCTTGCTGCCGCTGCCGGAGGCCTCAAAGTCATTCTTCTTCCCCATGGCGCTGCGGTGGTGGTGGTGGTTGTGGAGGTGTGGGCGAAGGAGCGACGCGTCCGGTGGACTTTTATGGGCGGGCGCGCGCGGGATACGATGCCATTGAAGGCGCCGCAGAAGCCCGGCCGCCGCCCGCCGGTGCGCGCGCGGAACGAGGCAGCCGCGCCATTGATGGCGAAGGCTGCGGCGCGACGCGGAAGCGCTGACCGCCTGAATCGATGCCCTCGATGCGGACTCGCGCCGCAGCGGGCCCGGTGGGGAAGCGAGCGGACACTTTGCGCGTCCGCCGAGCGTTCGCCGAGACGCAAACCTGGCGCATATTTGGGCCAGGTTTGCGTCTCCGCGGACGGCCCGGTCACTTTGCGTCGTCCAGCTGGAACAGGCCCCAGACGCATTTCCGGTCACGGTGGACGCAAACGCCCGATCACTTTGCGCGTCCGTTTGCGTCGCGCCGCTGGAGATGCCCTAAGGCCCAAACGAATCTCACCATCAAAGGCGACGAAAGAGGCCCACATCCAACGATCCTGCATTCCCAAAAAAGAGAGTACACATGTGTCATCAAGACTTAACTGGTTCTTGGATCATTTCTTGATGCTTTCTGGTGACCTATGCTTGCTTAATTGTTTATGCTAGAAAACATGTTTTGCTTAGTGCTTAAGGTCCACCCACCAGGTCGAGGATCAGTCGTCTACACGTCATTCTATTGTTCCTTGCGAATGCACGCGCATACTTAGTTGCAACTCAAAAGAAAATACTTAAACAATTCACAAGCGAGGCCTAATGCTCATTCGAATGAGAATTAGTTCAATTCTTGTTTGAATCACATCATCCACACTTCAAAAGAAAACTATAGTTGCAACCAAAAATTATATTCAATTCCAACTAATTTGCAACTAAACAAAAATCAGTTACAACCATAACTAAGAAAACTACACTTCATCTCAAAAAACAAAAACTACACTTGTAATTGGAAAATTATCGGTTGCAACCATCAACATCAACATCGAACATCCTACGTCTAAGGAGTTGACCGAGCTTCAAGGTAATCCTCACTAGAATCAGAATTAACAAATCCTTTTTTATCCCGGAAATATTCATGTGAAAAATGAATTTTCTTTACCAAATGCTAAAATTCTTATGAAATGAAGAGGTTCGAGGTTGATGTGTTTGCTATGCGAGGACTGTGAGCAAGTAGTTTATCTTTTGTGGATGTGTTTTGTAAAACACAAAGTACATATGCCTTTCTAGAGAGCATGTGGAATCACTATTGCGGGCCACCCTAATATCGACTAAGTTTCATCTTGAGAATTCAGAATTTTGTTAATGTTGATGATGTGGCTGTCGACGCGTCGCCCCGACACGCAAGTCCTACCAAGAGAATGACACATGACGTAGACTCTCCTCCATGCCAATCCGATTCGCTAGTCTAAGCAAACTCTTTCTGTACATTGGATAGAGAGAGAGTATGCTCTGACTAATTTTTATCGAGAGATTTATTGGATTGCTCATGAAATAATTCTTACGATTTGTCTGAGAAACAAGGGGGTGTGGAGTAGCGGCACGTTTTGCTTTTGGTGCCAAAGTTGTTGGGTGGGGTGGGCTGCGCAATACATGGATCGTGCACGATAGAAAGGACCAGATGTCATCTAAAAGAGGGGAGATTGAATAGGTGATTTAAAAAAATAATTACAGGTTTGGCATGAAAGATTGCGGAATTAAACAAACGTTTATTTTCAAGTTTAAAATAACACAAGTGATAAGTAAGAAATAATCACTTCAAATACGGTGGCTATCACAAGGAAATGAACCCGGGTATAGAGATAACGAGGCACACGGAGAAGATGTATTCACGTGTTCCTTTACACGAAGCCCCCCTCCCCCAGTGCCATGAAGGCTCACTTTCTTCTCCAAAACCCATCCTTATGACTAGTTTTTCCTCCACTCCGAAGATGACAAGCTCCACAACCACTTCACAAGCTCCATGAAGGAGAAGCTCCGACCTCTTCACAATCTTACACGAAGAGGGACCAACCGCCAAGCCAACTAGGAGGTCACCCTCCAAGAATAACAAGCTCATGGTCTCTCAATGTAACAAATCATAATGGAGAGCTCAACACTATGCAAGGATTGACGAAGGGTTAACCTTGTCAATGCCCATAATGATGGACTTGGGTTTCTAGAAAGGAGAACGTTGTCGGATTAACAAACCGGTCAGCCAAACTCGGGTTACAGGGTGTCACGAGTAGTTGAATATATGTCCCCTCGGTGGCTCCTCCTACACCTTTATATACTAGGCTAGGTCTCAGAGTCCACCTCGAGGTTTAGTTACATCGTGTAAGTCGGATGCCCGATATGGGCCTAACTTTCCTATTTACATATGTAATGGGCTTTGACTCCATGTTGGTTTCTTCATGGGCAGGCGAGACGTCCCGTCGGCCGTGCCTCCTCCACTCGTCGCCACCGTTCGCACGTCACCGCTTGTTCCCGTGCTTTATTTCCGCAACTTCTCACCTCTTCCCGCCTCTTCTCGCGTTGTTGCCACCTATAAAGGTCGGCTCCGCTCAATGGACGTCACCACAGCCGCCAGCATCCCTTTCTTCACCGTAAAACATGCCTCATCGTCTACATACTACCTTCGCAATGACGAGCCGCGTCGGTGGTGGCCAGTTGCCTCCACCACTGTCTCCACCTCGACCTCCATCTCCGCCACCACCACCGGTGTAGTTGGACGTTAACCCGGAGCTGGCGGACAACGAGGAGTGGGTGACGGCGGCGCAAGCGGCCGCCATAGAGGCGTTTGACGCCGCGGCGGCGGAAGAGACGCGCCTCCGCCTCCAGGCGTAGAATGAGGAGCTGGGTGAGCGGCGGCGTGCGAAGGAGCTGCACGAGCGGTGGCGCGTGGAGGAGTTGCACGAGCGACTGCGGCTGTAGGAGCTCCAACATCGACAACGGCGAGATGAGCTGGAGCAGCAACTGCGGGAGGAGGCGGCTGCCGCGGAATTGGCAGCCTGGGGGGCGGAAGTGGTGCAACGGAAGCGGATGACGAGGACGACGATGACGCCATCGATTGGTCTGACGACAGGTCAGACCCGGAGGAGCAGGCGCAACGGCGGGGGACCGTCGAGTCCTTCGAGTCGCATAAGAAGCTATAGGACGACGTCTGTGCCCGCGAGGAGGACAACGATGCGCGGTGGCGCTGTGCCGTCGACCTCTCCCTCGGTACCGGAGCAGTGTCAGATGGGAGGGACGACGCGTTCTCATCATGCTCCGGAGGGAGAGGCGGCGCATGGCGAACGAGTAGCGACGGAGGGGAGGCGACGATGGGACGGGGCCGTCGAGCGCACCGCCGGTCGGCCAGTAGGTTAGAGTTTAGATGATCCTAACCGTTTTCATTCAAACTTGTAAAATATAATTAAATTTAAACGAAATCTTTATTTTCGTGCATCTTTATTATTTTTGGGCCTGTAAATGGGATCGCGACTGAAGAGACGTGCCGAAACACAACATCACGCCAACACATTCTCCAGACGTTCAATCTGACGCCGTTTGGTAGCTTTGGTAAGCGACTGTTGTAGGCAAAGTGAAGAAAAAAAAAAGGAGAAGCAGAAGAAATTGAATTCCATTCCGTTTAGCTGCAAAGGGATAGGTCGGGCATAGATCCCCTTCGTCTCCAATCTTCCTCGAAAGCCTGAAACGCCTCCACCTTTCCCCCAAGCCAAGTATCTCCTCTTCTTCCTTGTTTGGCGATCGCTGCGGCGGGCGGCCATGTGGGTCGAGATACTGTGCGGCCTGGTGGCCTACAAGCTCATCCGCACCATCTTCTTCTCCGGCGACGGCCTCGACCAGCTCGCCGACCTCGACTCCTCCCACTCCGATCTCTGCTTCGCCGTCGCGTCCAGGTACCCATCGCTTTTATCCAATTCCCACCTCCCCTCCCCCCAAATGAACCCTCCTGATTTTCCCCTCCAGGCTCGAGAAGCTCTACGGCGGCCGCTGCTTCGTCGGCCTCCGCATCCCCGACCCCGACGCCGGTGCGCGCCAGCACGTCGACGTCGTTCTCGTCACCAAGAGGTCAGCCCGCGACCGCCCACAATTACTACATATGTTCGCCACAACCTATTACATCATTCGAGACTGCTCTATCTGTTTGTATCTCCTGTGCTTGTCATGCGTAGTGGCAAGTTTACTGTGATCTAATACTTGGTAGTAATGCTATGTACCCAATCATATTTGGCCAAATAATATATATACAGTGACAGATCTTACAAATCACTTAAATGATTCATTACATGATCCTCCACTAATTCAGTCAACTTGTGCACTGTGGCTTGGTTCAAACTAGGGTCTGACCTTTTTTGGTGGACAGGGAGGTCATGGTGGTGGCAATAAAAAATCTGTCTGGTTTTGTCGAGATTGACAAGGATGGCAACTGGTACACTGAGAAGAAGCGCAAGCAGGAGGTTATACCAAACCCGGTATGCTATTTGAGCACTCCATTTTGCCTAAGTATTCCATAGCTGTTAGTGGAGTGAACATGCCTGTTAATTGTTGAATTCAGTGTGGACTGGGGAGCTAGCCTGAATGTAAATTGCCTGTTGCAGTAATACACCAAATGACCAAGTGTTTCGCAGCTACTTTCTTACCACAGCCTTGAATCTGAATTCTGTGTGGACTGGGGAGTTGTTGGTACTTCCCGAGAGATATTTTCTTGACAGCGAACCTGAGCTTACTGCTTTGTAGTCCCTCATTGTTACTGAGTTCTGAATAATAGAGTCATTTGCAGCTCCACAGCAGAGCAAAACTACAAGGTGGAAAAGAGAACACCCAAAATCAAAATTATCGGTTTACCTTTTCTTGTTTGGTTCCTGCACTTCATTACTCTGTAATAATAATGGTATCAGTTGTCCTATTGTCAATTAATTTGTTGAACTTTGTTTTCATAGGTTGTTGAAGTCAATAGAATAGCTACCAATCTTCAATCATACTTGGAGCAGCGGGGAGCAACACTGCCTAACGGGATTGTAAGCGGAAGAGTTGTACTGCCAAATCCCAACTGCAGGTTAGTTCACAGGGAGTGTTTTCTTTGCTTCGCTTCCCTTAGATGGTTTCTCAGTTGTCTCGTGCTTTCTCAGGCCTTCATACACTATTAATCTTCAACCGGAGGTTATCTCACACGATCAATGGAATGATCTCAAGGCAGACACAAAAGGTGGAGTATCGACATGGATTAAAGGTGCATTTAGTGGAAGCAAAAGTGACATCCAAGACTCATTACTCCAAAACCTATATTCTATTCTCAGCACGTCGCCTATGTGGGACAGGTAAAATACACCACCATACTGTTTTTATGTACTTCTGAACTTCCTAATGCTCCTTTTTTCCATTGTCCTTCCTGGTGTATTTTCTTATGAACATGTTCTAAAAAGTAAAATAAAAATCAAGAATTCTGTAATACTTCCATTTAATATTATTTTTGTTTAATCGCTACACTACTTATGTAAACATGGTCTACATTGACATCGAGATAGCCATATTTCTATTAATTTTTTTCAACTCTCTCCTTGATATATTCCATTGTTCAATCTTGCTAGACATCATTTTTTTGCCCATATGATTTATTGTGTCATCTAACATGATATCTCCATTAAGCATTAATCAATTGTGTCTTCCCTGCATGACATTTTGACAACCCGGTATCCAACTACTAAGTATTACCCCAATCGTCAATCAACACTCCCCTATTAAGTAGCATAATCATAGCTGCAATAGTTGGAAAACTAATTGATTCACATGAGAAAAAACACACATAAAGAATTTGACGACCACAATCACAGGATCTCTTAAATCTGAAGGGATTATAAATTATAGAAATCGAGACAAAAGAGGTGGTTGTGGATTTATGAACCATATGTCGCTGATGTAGATCCACTATTTTAACCCGCTCATATGTATATACACTATAGTGCTATTATATACTAGAGTGCAGAATGCAAATGCCAAAGTCCTGGTTCGAAGCTTAATCATGCAAATTCAATTATCCATGTTAGTGACCTATATTTTTGAGAACAACTCATCGAGTTCAGGATTTGCAAGGTTCTAACCATGGCTCATTAATGGCTCTAAAATAGTTAAAAGCCAACCGTAAATATGAGTTGGAAATTTATGACCAGTATATGCTTGAAGTTTACAGGTTTCCAAGTTTGAACAGCAGTGGAAAGTAGAAGTAAAATGTGGAGCTGAATTCTGTTGTCTTCTTTTGTAAAAGAAACTTTGCTAAATTTTCCTTACTTCATTAAGCCTCGTGTTATTCCTTCCAAGGTTAAACACCACAATACTTCAGCATGTGCCATTTTTATTTACCTCAGCCTCTCTGTGTACTCCAATCTTCCTTGGAGTCTCTAACGTCGACCATTTGGCGCGGCTCTGACTTTTTGGTGTACGTGTGTCCCTTTTCAAAGTCAAGAACTACAGGAGTGTTTCCCTCTATAGATATGCTGGTCCGGCCCTTCTAATGCTGAAGCTTTACTTGAAAAGATGAGAGGAGTCGATGCGGTGGACCAATTATTAGAACTGACTGGAACGACGCCATTGCCGCCAGCTTGCTGCAAACAACTTGCGTGTCATCCGGAGGCAACGACATATGCCTGGTCGTCAACGACTATACCACCCGCAGCTTGTGATGGCTCATCTTGATACATGCGTTGACGCAACTTACAGCCGACACGACTATACCACCCGCAGCTCGTGATGGCTATCTTGATACTGGCGTTGACGCAACTTACAGCTGGCTGATGGCTCCCTTTCTTTGCACACATACTTCATGGCATGAACAATCTTGTTCATGCACCTTCGCTTCTGATGCCTCTGATTATGGCATAGAAACAGCCGGCAAGGTTGGAGATATATTTTGACACACTGCTATGAGTTGAACATCAATGTCATCTGTCAACTATGGGCAGTTCAATCAACTATTTTAACACGTATGCAGTTCACTTTTTTAACGGACGCAGCTGGAGTTCTTTTTTAATAAAAGTGAGGTCATTCCCATACAGGCAGAGTCCTATCGATGCACGGAAGTTCAATCAACTGTGGGACATCTTACCCTAAAAAGAAAGAAACTATAGGATATCACGTTGTAGCTGGTTTGACACATATATGGAGTTACAGACGCGGACATATAAAGTTACGCAACTATAATTTTTTCTTTAAATCCTAACCATAAACTACAGATCTAACTATCAAAAATAATTTAGATGATGTGGATTAACCTGGTGTCTCCGTGAGACCTCTGTATATTGCTTTCAGTATATAACAGATTGCAATCAATAAATTATTGTTAGTATGTATTATATTGAAGTTTAGTGCAGTACGTAGAAGCTCGGTTGAATCTTTACAGTTGCACTTTCATTTTAAAGGTTGGAACTCAGAGGGGACAAAAATGCCCTTGGTGAATTCATGGAATTTAAAGGCAGACATGAAGACATGCAACTCTTGAAAAAACTGAAGAGATCAAAAGTTAGCCGATTTGTCATCCAGAAATCAACTCTTTTTGGAGGTTTTGGTAAGTCCTGTGTGATGTGCTTTATTTGTTACTGTGTCTAGTACTCCCCATGTTCAGCTTATTTTTTTGCTGTTTATTTCTCTAGTTTGGCAGGAAAGTCGCATTGTTTCATGTAGTTTTGGCACCTATGCTAACGCCTAACATAACTGCTAGTGTAAAGAGAAGTAAAAATGAAAATAGATGCATGAAATGCCTGTAGATGTTATGACAGCGTTCATCCTTGCAAGATAGAGGAATTTATTTATACAATCCATTGATATGGACTGTCAAGCAGAAGGTAAACTTTATTGTTATTTTCTTTCTTAGAAAAAGGGAGCTAAACATACTACATGAGTTTGCAAGGAAATTGTGAATTAAACAATATGTCCAGGCTGCTAAAATTGAAAAAGGCATATGTTGTGGACTATCAGCACCGAGTCCGAACAGAGGGAGATCAGGAGTCATTTGGGAAATATTGAATTAGAAAGGCATATAAAAGGGCCTAATTTGTTAAGAGGTCTGTATGGTGTTAGGGTCTAAGAGCATCTCTAGCAGACACCGCAAACCGCAAAGCCCAAATACGCGTTTGCAGGCCGGAAAAATCGTGATATACGGGTCGAAAAAAGCGCCCGCAGACCAGAACCTGCAAAATAGCATATTCTGGAATCTATCAACAACAGACCCACTTGTCAGTCTTTTTTTCCCTCCTCTCCATCTTCCCAGACACTACTGCCCGCCCCGCCCGTGCCTCACCGGCCCGCCCCGCTGCTGGCCAGCCGCCTGCGAGCGCGCGCCGCCCCGCCGCCGGCTGTCCGCCCGCATGCCCTTGCCCTGCCGCCCCACCTGACCCGCTGCCGCCCTGCCCCGCCGCACGCGCGCCGGTCAGCAAGCTCGCCCGCGCCGGCGCCTGCCAGCCAGCTTGCCGCCCCCACACCGGCCGGTCCCTCCCGCGAGCCGCCGCCGGCCGCGCGGAGCTTGCCCGCTCGCCCTTCCCTGCCGCCTGATTCCGGCAGCGCGAGCTCGTACGCCAGCCCCTGCCTGCCGCCTGATTCCGCCCCTGCCAGTCGCCGGCGCGCGAGCTCTCATTCCGGCGAAAGTTGGTCGGATTCCGGTGACTCCGGCCACTGTACGGTGATGGTTGGGGTGAAATTTCCTTCGCCAACTGCTTTCAGCATATCTGGTTCGCACTCGGTAGGCCTCGCGAACCTGTGTAATTGGGGTTTCCGCGACACGAAACTGGATAGCTTGGAAAAATATTTTCGGATGCGGGCTCGATGCAGTATCTGGACTGGCCATTTTTTACTTCCAAAACTGCAAAGTGACGGTTATTATGCGGATGCGGGTTGGATGGGGGGTGTGCTAGAGTTGCTCTAAGGGATGCGCACCGCTATATCAGGATGCTATATATCTCATAATGAATCAGGCAGGGAAGAAGACATTTGATTCTTCTCAATGTTCTCATCTCATCTATGTTCAGCCAATCCACTGGAGCCATGCTATCCAGCTATCTTAAGCATGTAGTTATCCCGTTGCAATCAAGGTTCAGAACAGCATCAGACCAAGTCCCACAAGACCCGGTATCTGCATAACAAAAGAGGACCACCTCGTAGCGGGTGATAGCAACACCTTGACAGCACCCATGGGTCTCGTTGGACAGTTCATTACAGCAACAGAAACATCGGGAGTGTCCTCACAGAAAATGCTTGGCTGCACTCCTCATATCCATCATCCATCTTTGCCTTTGTTATTTACCTCCATGGCCAGCATGTTAATTCTCAGACCACCTTCAAGCAACACCATGCATCATGTTTATTTCTACAGATTGAGATAATTATTATGGACGGATGAGATAAAACTGGTTTTGGAAAGTGGCACCATTGTCACATACAGTGGCGGACCTACGTTAGAGCATAACCATGCTGTGGCCCGCCCAGCCCAAAATATTTAAGCCTATGTACTTGTAAAAATTAGCCAAATAATACCCAATTTTATCCATATTTAGTGTATTGGCCTGCCCAATGTTTTTGGGCTAGCTCTGCCGCTGGTTACGTAATCACATTATGATACCTTTATCCTTGTTCAACTACTCTACCCATAAGTGTTGATTCTGGCATTTGAACATGATCAATAGAATACACAGTAACCCACTAGACATACTTTGCCACGGTACATGTGGTGAAGAGATGATGAGTTGTATTTCTTTTCACAGTTCAACAGTAATCATCCTTCCAGCATTGCTCAATCCAATTGCTCAACTAGAAGTAAAATGTGTCTAGATACATCCATAATAGTGACAGTTAATATGGATCGGAGGGAGTACACCATTTTGCTTCAGCAGAGAATATATTGATTTGATCATTTAGTAGAGGAAATACCTTAAGTACACTGTGTCCGGAAACATACAGGTTTATTTTCTCTGTTTAAACCTGCTAGCCTATACTCTAATGCTGTGTTTGGTTGCAATGAATTGGGCTCTGAATTGGAAAATCTAGAATTGAGGGCCCAATTCTGCTGTTTGGATGTGCTATGTATTGGACTATGGAATTGTTGCCCAATTCTAAGGAGAGGCCCGCGCGAGGCAACATAACCCGTAGCCCAATTCGGAGGTCCTGAGCTCCGTATTCGCTCGGAATCGAGCCGTCGCTCGCTCTCCTCTCCCGAACCGAGCGCGACCACCTCCGCCCTCCTCCGTCGTCGTCGCCTGCAGGTACGGCCGCCCACCTCCGCCCTCCTCCTCCCCTCCGGCCCCACTCCGGCGGCCCTCCTCCGCCCTCCTCTTCCCTCCTCCTCCCCTCCAGCCCCAGTCCGGCTCCGCACTCCTCCTCCCAGCACGACCTGAACCCTAGACGAGCGACGGCCGCGGACGAGCGGCGGACGGCCGGACGAGAGGCGGCCGGCCGGCGAGCGGCGGACGGCCGGACGAGCGGCGGACGGCCGGCGGACGAGGTGCTGTGCGGCCGGCGGACGAGCGGACGGCCGGCGGACGAGGTCCTGTGCGGCCGGTGGACGAGCGGACGGCCGGCGGACGAGGTCCTGTGCGGCCGGCGAACGAGCGGACGGCCGGCGGACGAGGTCCTGAGCTGACGAGCTGAGGTCCTGTGCTGTAATGGCGAAATAGTCTGTAGGGAAGGGATGTTTGCCCCCTTTTTTTGCAATGTCGAAGTAATTTGTAGCGAAACTGGCTTTTGCCCATTCTGTGGTAGATGGTTCAGACTTGATTCTTTGGATGGGATTGGGATAATAACATGGTGAGTGTTGACAGTGATGAAGTGTGGGCTAGATATGTGGAGGTTTGTAACATACTAATTTTTGGCTCATGACCTTGCCTTGATGATTTGTGAGACATAATGTATGTACTTTGTGCTATTTGTGAGACATAATGTATCCACTTTGTGCTATTTGTGAGACATAATGTATCCACTTTCTACTATTTGTAAGACATAATGTACCCACTTTCTACTATTTGTAAGCATAATTGTCCACTTTCTGCTATTTGTGCTATTTTCATTCATATTACATATGTTATATTGTTCAAAGTAAAAAATACTCTCAATTCCACACATGTGACATCCAAACAGGATTTGGTATTCCATTGAAATCTGAATTATGTAGCTGAATACCACGCGCATCCAAACACTCTTTGTGGTATTCCATTGAATTGGTTGATTTGGTTTTCCATTGCCAATTCAATTCAGAGCTCAATTCATTGCAACCAAACACAGCATAATTGATTTGAATAACCCCCATCTGTTTGATTTGGTTTGTCCCTTGCACAAATGTAGGTAGGTCGCGAGTCCAAATCCTATATTCTCCTCGAGATTACCGAGCAGAGGGTACTTCATCTTCAGAATGGAAAGAGATTTCTGTGAAGCAGTACACAGAGATTGTTTTTCATCCGTTGCAGTCAAAAAAGGTCAAGAAATTCAAGCTGTCAAGTGTTGCCTCTGTGACACTGAGTGCCTAGGAAGTTAGAAGTTTTACGAATAGATTTTAGGGAGCTATGTATCTCTCGATATAAACTTCCTGGCCGTGCAGTGTGCACCCCGGAGGAGATGTGTTTCTTTTTGCCTCTGTACATCCATCCGTATTTCAACGTCTTGGTGTAACGGTATATGAATGATAGGAATGGATTACTGGAATATGTTTCTTGTTGTTGAGATTTAGGTGGATGTGTATACGCTGCAACCGGAATCTCAATCCCTCAACTGTATTGCTGGTGGGGGATAGTTGGTCCACTATCTTTTACTCTTTCCTTATCCATGGGCTAGGAGCCTAGGACTGAATAGTCATTTTCTTCTGACCCGCCTCATTGATATCGCAAGCTGGACATGTTGAGTATGCAATGCAATGATGCTCTGTATGCTTCACACAACGATGGTAATAGGGCTATTACACGGTCCATCGGTGATGATGATGCTGCGTTATCTGGTTAGAGGTGACTAAACAGAAGTCTTCAGAAATGAATGTTAAATATGTGCTTTATGGAGTGAGAGTTCTCTTTCCATTACATAGGTTTGGACTTTTACTGTATGCAGTTTATGATGGTTTTTGTCAGAAACCAATCTGTAGCTGTTAGCTGATTTTGATCACTGGTTGTCTCGTTGGTTTGACATCGTTTTTTCAAACCAACATGGAGACTAGGAGTGAATGGTCAATTTTCTTTGGACCCGCCTCATTGATATGGCAAGCTGGACATGTTGAGTATGCACTATGCAATGATGCTCTGTACGCTTCACTCATCGATGGTGATGTACAGGGTCCACCGGTGACGGTGATGGTGTGATTATCTGAATAGAGGTGACTAAACAAAAGTCTTCAGAAATGAATGTTAATTATGTGCTTTATGGAATGAGAGTTCCCTTTCCAGCAGTACATAGGTTGGACTTTACTGTATGCAGTTTATGACGGTTCTCGTCAGAAAATAACCTGTAGTAGCTGTTAACTGATTTTGATCACTGGTTGGTTTGACATCGTTTGTCAGACCAACTATTACCAAACCAACTGAAGATGGTGTAGACGTGTTGTCAAAGTCTCTGTTTCATGCGATTAATGTATATACACCTCATATGAGTTGGTTTCCATCAATCTCATGCCTTTAAGCTCTCAACATTTCTCCATCACATTCATAAATATATTTGCTGTACACATGCAGTAGCACCCAACTGCAGGTTTATTTCCCTTCTGCTGGACCTAAGGATTACCTTGGTAAGCACTCACTGAAATGCTCTTACCCCTGGTAAGAGTTGGAACACACGTGGCACGCTTGGCCATGTACATGACGATATGTACATCAGACCAACTCCCTCTTGAGGAGAAAAAGAATACATATATTAGGTACAGAAAGAATACAATCCTAGTTGCCCTTGCGAACCAATGAATAAATCGAATCCCTAACCCTACTCTTCGTATATGGCGCTAGCAAACTCCACCATGAGCTTGTTCAGTTTCTTGTTCTGAATCCTCTGCGGGACCACCTTCAGCTCATCGCTGCAACCAAAGTTCACCACAGGTCAGCAAAACCATATCATATTCCATAGCCATTTCATTGGACTTTTGGAGTAGAAAATGATGAACTGATAGAAAATTTGAACCGGAGTATGCAATTCAAGGTAAAGGTAGGACTGTAGGAGGAAGAGATCAAGTACCTCGGCAGGGAGCGTGGAGCGGACGGGGAGAGCATGTGGGCGAACTTGACAGCGTCCTCGGGCCGGCACACGGCGTTGTTGAAGCAGAGGTAACGGCCGTACGCCGTGGGGCACTCGTAGGCTGCCACGTGGGCGTCGGCGAGGAACTCGGCATCGACGGTGACGAGGACGCCGTTCTGGTACATGTCGGCGGCTCCCTTGAGGTAAGGGTGCGCGTTGGAGAGCCCCGGCCCGGTGATCAGGCCGGCGTTGATGGCCACCATGTCCACCCCTCTGTCCATTGCCAAGGCCCAGGCCGTCTTCTCCGACAGTGTCTTGGCCAGAGCGTGCCAGAACTGCACCAATAACAGTAACAGTAAGAAGCAGTCAAAGTGTTCTTATTAACTGTTGTAATTATACATGTGAGCCCATCGCAGCGGCGTGTTGTAAAAGCAATATTTCAAATTTGCACATGCAGGTTTGATGACAGCTACACGAGGAGAAGTTTGGCATTTTGTCAAACATGTCGGGAACATGGGGTCTCCTGTGTACTGGATGGCCCCAACAAGCAGGACACTTACTTTCTATCAGGATTCATAAAAGAACCCTTTCTGTTTCTGAGGAAAAAAAAACAAGCAAGTAGCTGAAGCAATCTAAAACTACGTGATTGATTGTCTATCTGAGTTAGTACTACTATTCTATAATCAGATAAGCAAATCAAATGGGAGGATGTGTAGTAGTTTAGCAGGCTTGTAGCAGTCTATTACTGCTACCTGCAGCTATCTTTCTATGTCCTTGATCATCTTATACAATTGAGAAGTCAATTTTACTAGCATCGTTCACGCATTCTAGCTCTTTAGTCTGATTTTGACACGCACGCTGATTTGGACCTTTTCTTATCCTAGACGACTGAATTGTGGTACTACGTAGTAGTACGCTTTTCCTGATCTTATTGGGAAGCAAAGTTTTTGCACACAGGCGACACCAGGGAAAGAGCGGCTAGACTTGCATGTAGTCTGCTTAGTTTCTTGAGGTTTGGTTGCCCGCTTTCTTTCCGTGTTGGATTTCATAACGCAAGACTGCTTCTTCTTCTACGGAGTACTCGCGTGCTTCTAGAGGGCTTACCTTTTTATTCCTGCAGAAGTTGAGGTCGCTCCAGTTCCTCTCGTCGATTGCGTCGACGAGTTTGTGGTCGTCCTTCCATATGACGGCGGTGACGGAGGAGGTGAAGACGACCCGCTCCATGGCGTCCGTCTGCGCGCACGCCTCCAGCACGTTCTGCGCCGCCCGGACCTCGACCTCCACCATGAACTCCTGCACGCACACCAGCATCATCAGTCAAATTAGTGTTAATATTGGCTCATGTTGGTTACTGCTGTGATCAGGTAGCCAGCCATGTGCTTAGTTGTGCAGCTGTGTCTGTGCGTATGTGGTGGAGCTCCGTGTGTGTGGTGGAGCATCGATTCGTAGCCATGAATGCGCGCGTGGAAAGGAGGCCTAGCGGCTTCTGCCGAAACTTGGGAGCAGAGTTAATGCAGTGGCTGGCGCGAGGAGGGGGATGAGCTGTGCCATTAAAGGAGGCCCAGCTCACGCAACAAGGGAGAAAGGAAGAAGATGCTCGTCCACTAGCTGAACGAACTGTAACTGCAGCTAGCAGTGGTACGGCACTAGCAGCAGCAGCACCAGTGTTTTTATCTTATCCAACCAGTAAATAAGCTAGCTATCGCAGCGGCGGAGAGACCGATCCGTCGATCACGGCACGATCGTCTCCCATGATCCTTAAAATTAGTTTAACCGAAAGTAAGAAAGAGGAGAGATTGGACTCACGTCGGCCGGCGCCTGGTCGTGCGCGTCGAACATGCAGAAGAGGCCGGAGCAGCCGCGGACGGCGTCGGCGATGCTGTGGTAGTCGAAGGGGTCGGCGCGGAAGAGCTTGAGCCGGTCCCCCTGGCTGCTGGCGGCGAGCAGGGCGGCCTCGTCGTCGCGTGAGCGGCCGTAGGTGGCGGCGTGGACGGTGTAGCCGCGGCGGAGGAGGCGGTGCACGAGCGCGTGGCCGAGCGGGCCCGAGGCGTCCATCACGCACACGCTCTTGTCCGACGCCGCCGCCGCGACCGGCGCCCCTGGACACATGGCTGGCTGGTCTCCGGCGATGGGTGCTGGTGGAAGAGAGTTGGCGGGCGGTGGCGGTGTTGGGTTTACTTACTGGTAAGGAGAGGGGAGGAGGTGGGTATATAAGGGGAGCAGGAGAGGAGAGGGAATTGAAGTCGGAGCAAGGCGATGACTGAGAGAGAGTCCGAGTCGGGGACGGAACAGTAACGCGATGGGGTCGGGCCGTCGCATCCAAAGAGTGTGCTCTGCCTCGCCGGAAGGGAAGCGGGCGACGCAAGGGCGGGCTGGTTGGTTGGCTACCTGGGCGGCGTGGCGAAGAGAGGCAGGTCGGATGCCGGTTAGTTGGCAGCTGCGGCTCTCGCGACGCCCAACTGTCGCCGCGTCAACGTGCAACCGTATCGAACCGTCCACCACCGTGTAATTCCGTCCGTTGGAATGGTGGGGTGACGCAATGGCGGACGCACGCACGCGATCGAGTTCGATGCATCTGCCGCGCGCGGCAGCAGAATCTAGCTAAGCTAGCTTTGACTGTTTGGCGCTTCAGGCCTTCAGTTGCTTGATTGTAGATGGAGACTGATGAGATGAGGTAGTAAGCTCTAGAGATTAGCTTGGTTTGGTGAGAATTGTGGCTCTCCGGCGTTGGCCAGCGGCTGAAACCACACCGAAACGCCCGGTTACATGGATAGAGGAGGTCCCCTGTTTCTACCTACCACTGCAATCCACTGGTACCACGTACCATGTAGCGCAATTCGATTTTCTATCCAAGGTTTATGAACAATCTTATTTAACTGAAACATTAAAATCTCGCCATTCAACTTTTCAAATAATTATTTTAGGTTTATTTAAGTTTACAACGCAATCTTATCTTGGGTTTATGGGTCCAAAATAGATGAAACCAAACTATGTACATATCATGTAACATACCTTTCTTCTTTTCTTACATTTTGGGTTTATGGGTGACCAAGGGACAACAAGTTGTGTTACGGAGTATAAACTTAGATTAAAATATTTTTTATCAACAAAATCTGGTGGAACAGACAAACTTGTAGTCACTAAACCGCCAGTGCGGCTAGAGCATGTGGCACGTGATTGCTTAAATTGTCTTTTTGTAAGAACGGTAGCTCCAAAGTCCACAAATATGTACTCCACATGCTCATTATGAAATATGAGTCAAGGGGTTATTTAAACGAACACAACCCACATCGATCCACCTGAAATAACTCGGAAGACCGCACACCTCTGGGCTACAACCTCACCTCTTTGTGCCCGAGCCTATGTAATTCAAGGTTTACTCTCCAACTCTCCATTCTGCTCAGTTCTTGCTCCCAGCCTCCCACCTTCCTTGTTCCCTATAAAAAATACTATCAAGCATCCACCATAGGCTTATGTAGGCATGGAAGGCACCGGGAAAGGAAAAGGCACAAAGACAATAGTATGTCCTACAATATCATTCTGGCAGTCTAGGACCTGCAACAGTTTATGTTAAGTTAGTTTTCTCCCAACTAGCGCTGCTTCACTTCCGCCTCACTCTCAATATGACTCAACAACACCGCTCCTCCCTCGATCTCGGCTAAATTGGCATACATGTGTTGTCTACCGGATTTGAATGTAGAACAAACAATGGGTACTTGTGTCTATTTTTGTTTCTGTTACATGGGATCTCACGCATGGTATATGGTTTAGTGCAATGAAGAGTATGTACTCATCATGTAATAAGCAAAACAAGGAAATAAACTAATACATGGAAGAAGTGGCAACTGACTACATCAACTTATGTTATCTCGTGATACACAAGTCTAGAATTCCTCCACTTGGTTATAATAAAAAGGATCAGTGGATGCTCAAATTTCTCCAGTACATTTGCAAATTCATCAACAATGAACAATAACTCTTGAAATGGAAAAATATATCAACATTAGGTTCATCTTTATTCTCGAGCCATGTTCTAAAGTGGATTATAATTTGTTACATGATAGATGGATAATCTTGTTTTTTTAAAGAAAAGAAGAATGGCTCATATGCATGTTTGTCTTACTAGTTATGCCCGAGTCTTTCCATGTAACTCTCTGTAAGTATTAGTGTCAATGGAAATTGAACTACAATTGAATTTTCCGTTCTAAAGTTCATGAAGAATATTATTAATTTGAAAGTTAAAAATCTCATTATGAAGGGAAAAAAGTTTGTGTTATAAACCTACGGGGCAAGCGACACCCAACTGTCGTGTTGTCAACAACTCAACATGCAACCTTATCGATCCATCCATGAGCCTGTAATTCTATCCATTGGAACAGGGTGCACGCATGCGAATTCGAAGCATCTGCCGCTCCAGAATCTAGCGGGCTAGGTTTGACTACTTCGGTTGAGGTCGACGGCTTGACGCATTGCTTCCTAATAGAGGTTGTATGATCTAGAGCTTGGTTTGGTGGGAAGAGTGGCGCATGCGTTGGCCAACAGCTGCCGAGCCTCACCACGCTGCGATGCCCGGTTCCATGGATAGAGGAGGACCTCTGCCTCTACCAAACCACTGCAAGCAAATCAAAGCCTATGGTTTTTTCTCCATTTGAGTTCTTATTACCAAGCATTATTTCACGTGCGCAATCGGTTTCCGCACGCTTGAATAGCAATTTTTATTGTGGTTTTAGTTCAAACCATAAGACGAAATTACGAATTATGGAGGGGAGCGAGTACGAGCAACATGTATGGTTTCCTCCATTTCCTTCCATCTCCCCTTCTGGATGAAGTGGCGATTATCTAAATTTGTTGAACGTTAATTGGTACTCCAAAAAGAAACATAATTTTGTGATGCAATCAAATTTCATGTTCTAGAGTTCATGAAGAATCTTATTTATTGGAAAGCTGGAAATCTCATCATTCAGAAGTCGTGAGGTTTACATGTTGGTTTTCTCGGCGATGCAGGCAACAAAGTCACGTTATGAAATAATTTTAGATATTGTTATCTGCAAAATCGGGTAGAACATGCACACTTGTAGTCACTAAACCAACCCACAACTAAAGCTGGCCATCAAATAGTACTAGGAAGTGATTGCTTAAAGGACGATAGACCAAAATTTTCAAAACTATATACTCCACGTATTCCGTATGAACTAGAACCCATATGGTTAATTTAACCGCATACAGCCCATATCGATCCACCTGAAAGAACATAAAAGGCCACGCAAATCTTGGCTATAGCCTCATTGCTTCTTTGTGCCAAAACCTATGTAGCTCAAGATTTACTCTCCAACTCTTCATGCCACTGATCTCTCTCCCCACTTTCCTTATTCTCTACCAAAACCTCCCAGGCATCTAACATGGGCTTATGTATGCATGCGAGGCACCAGGAAATGAAAAGACACAATGATTGTAGACAGTGTGCTTCATGCAAATGTCCTGAACTCGTCAGCGATCATTTATACTACTTGTTAACTTTATGGAGTTTTTCTCACTGGATTTGCTTCACTTTTGCCTCAGCCTCAACATGACTCAACAACATATCCAGTTCATGTACCTCGAAAAACCTAATACACATGTGTTCCCTATCAGATTTGAGTGTGTCGAACAAACAATGGGCACTTCAATGGGTATGTCTTTGTTTATATTGCAAGGGATGCCATATATGGTAGATGCAACACATACTATGCATTCATCGTGTTATAAGCAAACACTGAAATAAACTAATACACGGAAGAATTATAATCGAGAACATCAACTTATGCTGTATGTGACCCTCACATGGCACTAGTACATAAAAGCTTTTCTGTGGCGTGCCAAAAAGGCTATAAGTGGCTTGGGGGCGGCACGCTAGTAATATGACATCATTGATAACATAAATTAGTGGTGTGCCATCCGAACGCAACCGGACACCAGGTTACTAGCCGCATGCTCTAGTGGTGTGCCCTGCACACCATTAGTATTGTATTTAGGGTTTTAAACTAGTACCCATGGGCTGGTTATCCCACCCAGCCCACAACAGAAACCCTAGTTCGATGGAAGAAATGTGAATAGATTCAACTTATGTTGCCCGTCGACCCTCCCATGCTTTTAAAGAAAGAATTAGTGGATGCTCAAATTTGTGGAGTAACATTCCAAATTCCGCAATAATTAAGATCAATCCTTGAAAAACTAGCAGGGTTCAGAATGCTAAAAAAGAAATAGCAGTGTCCACCACATGTACGGTTTGATGATCTCCTTCTTATAATTACACATATCTTGCTTTGCCGTTGAAGTGTTGATTATCCATATTTCATGAAGACTACTACTGGCAAATAAAAAACTATTGTAATTCAGTTTTCCGCTCTAAAGTTTTATGATGAATCTTATTCATCTAGAAGTTAGAAATCTCATCATGTACACACTTCGCGAGGTTTACATGTTGGGTTTATTGGAAGATTTACTTATACGCAAAATTTGCTAGAATAGACACACTTGTAGTCACTAAATTAGCATGAAACTAAAGGAGCTCTGAAATATTCGAAGGAAATGACCAATTGAATTGTCATTTGTTGGAGATAATGCTCTAGAGGCAAATAATAAAGAATATTTAATATTATATATCAGTAGTTCATAATAAGTTTCATGTCATGCTATAACTGTATTAATCAGAAACATTGATACACGTCTGGTACGTAAACAAACCAGAGTTTCTAGTGAGCCTATGTGCGAACTAGCTCATTGTTCATCGGATGATCGAGGTTTCCCTATCACTGATATTTTTGTGAATTGACAATGGGATTATGTCATTAGATGAATGATATAATGGACATACCCAATATAAGTATTGCAACACGATCAAATCACTGAGTTCATTGTTGCGATAATTATGAAAGCGTAGTAACCTACTACTTAGACCATGAGATCATTTCTAATCGCTATCACGGGAGGATGCCTTGATTGTATCAACCCTCACGCCGTAACATGGTGAACATAAAGGTTTTGCTCACATATTTCGAAGGGGTAGGATAAGGCGTATGTATCCAGATCAGGATTTGTTCGTACGCGGGATTTTGTCACTCTGAAATATCGATCCGTCCACACGCGCATAATTCCATCCGTTCGAATGCGGTGACGCATGAGAATTCGATGCATCTGAACCTATCAACCTAGGTTTGACTATTTGGCCTTGCTTGCTTCATTGCGGTCGACTCCCGCTTGACGTACTGCTTCCTGAAAAGAGGGAGACTGATGAGATGAGGCTATGCTCTAGATATTAGCTTGGTTTGGTGAGAATCGTGGCTCTCCGGCGTTGGCCAGCGTTGCATTGATCGGACGCGCAGCCTCGTCTACGTTGCCACCCCCACCACACCGAAACGCCCGGCTACATGGATAGATGAGTGCCCCTGTTTCTACATATCGCTGCAATCCAATCAAGTCTCCGTTTTTCCTACATCTCTAGTTCGTACCCTTCACTATTTCACGAGGGCAGTGCGCTTAAATACTACTCCCCCCGTTTCCGTAAATCCTTGCCGTTGTTTTATTGATCAAACCATGACAAAGAGTTTTGTAACAGAGGGAGTATGCGCAACATGTATGATCTCATTTATTTCCCCACATCTCTCTTTTTTGGATGAATTTATATTATATAAATTATTTAAACACTAGTACCACGTACCATGTACCGCAATTCGATTTTTCTATCTAAGGTTTATGCAGAATCTTATTTATTTGAAACCTTAAAATCTCGCCATTCAACTTTTCAAATAAATATTTTAGGTTTATTTAAGTTTACAATGCAATCTTATTTTGGGTTTATGGGTGCAAAAAAGATGAAACCAAACTGTGTATATATCATGTAACATACCTTTCTTCTTTTCTTACATTTTGGGTTTATGGGTGACCAAGGGACAACAAGTTGTGTTATAAACTTAGAGTAATTTTTTTACCAACAAAATCTGGTGGAACAGACATACTTGTAGTCATTAAACCAAATAGTGTGGCTAGAGCATGTGGCACGTGGTTGCTTAAATTGTCTTTTTTTAAGAATGGTAGCTCCAAAGTCCACAAATATATACTCCACATGCTCATTATGAAATATGAGCCAAGTGGTTATTTAAACGCAAACAACCCACACCGATCCACTTGAAATAACTCAAAAAACCGCACACCTCTCGGCTACAGCCTCATCGCTTCTTTGTGACCGAACCTATGTAACTCAAGGTTTAGTCTCCAACTCCTCATTCTACTCAGTTCTTGCTCCCACCGTCCTTATTCTCTATAAAAATAACCAAGCATCCTCCATAGGCTTATGTAGGCATGGAAGGCACCGGGAAAGGAAAAGGCACAGAGACAATAGTATTTCCTACAGTATCATTTAGATAGTCTACGGACTGCAACTGTTCATGTTAAGTTAGTTTTTTCTCAACTAGATCTGCTTCACTCAAGGTTTAGTCTCCAACTCCTCATTCTACTCAATTCTTGCTTCCACCCTCCTTATTCTCTATAAAAACAACCAAGCATCTTCCATAGGCTTATGTAGGCATGGAAGGCATCGGGAAAGGAAAAGGCACAAAGACAATAGTACTTCCAACAATATCATTTAGATAGTCTACAAACTGCAACAGTTCATGTTAAGTTAGTTTTTTCCCAATTAGATCTGCTTCACTTTCGCCTCACTCTTAATATGACTCAACAACACGGCTCCTTCCTCGATCTCGGCTAAATTGACATCTACCAGATTTGAATGTAGAACAAACAATGGGTACTTGTGTCTATTTTTGCGTCACCTCACCTCACCATTGTCGCCACGTCAACGTGCAACCGTATCGAACCGTCCACCACCGTGTAATTCCGTCCGTTGGAATGGTGAGGTGACGCAATGGCGGACGCACGCACGCCAGTTCGATGCATCTGCCGCGGCAGCAGAATCTAACTAAGCTAGCTTTCACTGTTTGGCCTTGCTTCACTTGCTTCATACTCATGGGATGAGGTAAGGGCAGCTCCAACGGGCGCGACACATTTCGAACACCTAAAAGTGATCGTGAGCGTCCGTTTGCGTCGCTCCACGGACATATTTTATCCGCACGTCCGTTTGCGTCTGGGTGTGCGTCGGCCGTCGGGGCAACGTATTTTTAGTTTTGTAACGTATTTGAAAGTAATATAGTAGTACATTTTGATAGCATAGAAACTATATAAAGTAAAATCTAAACTACTTGATGCCGGACGGGTCGGCTCTGTCGTTGCGTCGCTCCCTCGCCTAATTCTCCGCCGCCTCCCGTGCGGCCGCTATGGCTCGGTGCACCGCCGCGTCCTCTTGCAAGCTCTGCTCCAGCCTCGCGTTGGCCGCGTCGTCCTTGAGCGTCTTGAAGGACTCGACTATGGCTCTCTGCTCCGTCGCCCTCTCCTCCTGGGTAGGCGCATCAGGGTCGTCAGAAGACCATGATATGTCAGAGTCGGAGTCCTCCGCGGCAGCGGCGGCCGCCACCCTACGCTGCTCCAGCTCGGCGTCGACCGCCGCATGGGCCGCCCGCTCCTCCTCTACTTCCTTCTCCGCTTCAGCCAGGGCCGCGGCGTCCCTGACCGGGTGGAGGAGGTCGGTGCTGTCTTCGGAGTCGAACTCCTCGTCGGAGCTCGAGGCCGGGGGAGGTGGAGTGGGAGGTGGAGGTGGAGGCGCGGCAGCTGGCCGCGGCCGGCGCTGCTCATGGTGGCTCCGGCGGAGTCTGAGCGGTAGCGGCGCTACGGTGGAGGTTGTGCGGCGGCTAGGGTTTAGTGGGGAGGAGATGAGATGCTTGCGCCCCAGTTTATATAGATCGGAGGCAGGGCGACGGCCGCGGCACGCGTGGCATCGCCATTACTTCGTGCTCAGAGGTAGGCGACGGCCGCGCGCCACGCGAGGCATCACCATTTACGCGGCCGCAGACTGCCGAAGCGACGCCTCGGCGCCGCATACTGGCGGAGAAGACGCATCGACGCTGGGTCACTGCCAGGTGGGCCAGATGAAACGTCCGCCAGACGCGAGCGGACACTTTTCGCGTCCGCGCAGCGTCCGCAGAGATGCATCCGAGGCGCATATTTGCGCCAGGTTTGCGTCTCTGCGGACGGCTCGGTCACTCTGCGTCGCGCCGCTGGAGGTGGTACCAGACGCATTTTTCGACCCGGCGGACACAAACGATCGCAGCGCCCGTTTACGTCGCGCCGCTGGAGATGGCCTAAGCTCTAGAGATTAGTTTGGTTTGGTGAGAAGAGTGGCTCTCCGCCTCTCCGGCGTTGGCCAGCGGCTGCATCGGACGCGCAGCCTCCTCCTCTACACGGCAACCACCACCACGCCGAAACGACCGGTTACATGGGTAGATGAGGTCCTCTGTTTCTACCTACCACTGCAATCCACTGGTACCACGTACCATGTACCGCAATTCGATTTTCTACCTAAGGTTTACGAAGAATCTTATTTATTTGAAACCGTAAAATCTCGCCATTCAACTTTTCAAATAAATGTTTTAGGTTTATTTAAGTTTACAACGCAATCTTATCTTGGGTTTATGGGTCCAAAATAGATGAAACCAAACTATGTACATATCATGTAACAATCCTTTCTTCTTTTCTTACATTTTGGGTGACCAAGGGACAACAAGTTGTGTTATAAACTTAGGTTAATTTTTTTTAATCAAAAATATCTGGTGGAACAGACAAACTTGGAGTCACTAAACCACCAGTGCGGCTAGAGCATATGGCACGTGATTGCTTAAATTGTCTTTTTTTAAGAATGGTAGCTCCAAAGTCCACAAATATGTACTCCACATGCTCATTATGAAATATGAGCCAAGGGGTTATTTAAACGAACACAACCCACATCGATCCACCTGAAATAACTCAAAAGACCACACACCTCTGGGCCACAACCTCACTTCTTTGTGCCCGAGCCTACGTAATTCAAAGGTTTACTCTCCAACTCTCCAACTCTCCATTCTGCTCAGTTCTTGCTCCTAGCCTCCCACCTTCCTCGTTCTCTATAAAAAAAATACTATCAAGCATCCTCCATAGGCTTATGTAGGCATGGACGGCACCGGGAAAGGAAAAGGCACAAAGACAATAGTATTTCCTACAATATCTTTTGGGCAGTCGTCTACTAACTGCAACAGTTCATGTTAAGTTAGTTTTCTCCCAACTAGCGCTGCTTCACTTTCGCCTCACTCTCAATATGACTCAACAACACCGCCCCTCCCTCGATCTCGGCTAAATTGGCATACATGTGTTGTCTACCGGATTTGAATGTAGAACAAACAATGGGTACTTGTGTCTATTTTTGTTTCTGTTACATGGGATGTCACGCATGGTAGATAGTTTAGTGCAATGCAGAGTATGTACTCGTCATGTAATAATCAAAACAAGGAAATAAACTAATACATGGAAGAAGTGGAAACCGACTACATCAACTTATGTTATCTCGTGATACACAAGTCTAGAATTCCTCCACTTGGTTATAATAAAAAGGATCAGTGGATGCTCAAATTTGTCCAGTACATTTGCAAATTCATCAACAATGAACAATAACTCTTGAAATGGAAAAAATATCAACATTAGGTTCATCTTTATTCTCGAGCCATGTTCTTAAGTGGATTATAATTTGTTACATGATAGATGGATAATCTTGTTTTTTTTAAAGAAAAAGAAGAATGGCTCATATGCATGTTTGTCTTACTAGTTATGCCCGAGTCTTTCCACGTAACTCTCTGTAAGTATTAGTGTCAATGGAAATTGAACTACAATCGAATTTTCCGTTCTAAAGTTCATGAAGAATATTGTTAATTTGAAAGTTAAAAATCTCATTATGAAGGGAAAAAAGTTTGCGTTATAAACCTACGGGGCAAGCGACACCCAACTGTCGCGTTGTCAACAAATCAACATGCAACCTTATCGATCCATCCATGACCCTGTAATTCTATCCATTGGAACGGGGTGATGCACTGGTGCACGCATGCGAATTCGAAGCATCTGCCGCTCCAGAATCTAGCGGGCTAGGTTTGACTGTTTGGCTTTGCTTCGATTGAGGTCGACGGCTTGACGCACTGCTTCCTAATAGAGGTTGTATGATCTAGAGCTTGGTTTGGTGGGAAGAGTGGCGCAGGCGTTGGCCAACAGCTGCCAAGCCTCACCACGCTGCGACGCCCGGTTTCATGGATAGAGGAGGACCTCTGCCTCTACCAAACCACTGCAAGCAAATCAAAGCCTATGGTTTTTTCTCCATTTGAGTTCTTATTACCAAGCATTATTTCACGTGCGCAATTGGTTTCCGCACGCTTGAATAGCAATTTTTATTGTGGTTTTAGTTCAAACCATAAGACGAAATTACAAATTATGGAGGGGAGCGAGAGTACGTGCAACATGTATGGTTTCGTCCATTTCCTTCCATCTCCCCTTCTGGATGAAGTGGCGATTATCTAAATTTGTCGAACGTTAGTACTCCAAAAAGAAACATAATTTTGTGCTGCAATCAAATTTCATGTTCTAGAGTTCATGAAGAACCTTATTTATTGGAAAGCTGGAAATCTCATCATTCAAAAGTCGTGAGGTTTACATGTTGGTTTTCTCAGCGATCCAGGCAAAAAAGTCACATTATGAAATTATTTTAGATATTCTTATCCGCAAATAGGGTAGAACATGCACACTTGTAGTCACTAAACCAACCCACAACTAAAGCTGGCCATCAAATAGTACTAGGAAGTGATTGCTTAAAGGACGATAGACCAAAAATTTCAAAACTATATACTCCACGTGTTCCGTATGAACTAGAACCATATGGTTAATTTAACCGCATACAGCCCATATCGATCCACCTGAAAGAACTTAAAAGGCCACGCACATCTCGGCTATAGCCTCATTGCTTCTTTGTGCCAAAACCTAGATAGCTCAAGATTTACTCTCCAACTCTTCATGCCACTGATCTCTCTCCCCACTTTCCTTATTCTCTACCAAAACCTCCCATGCATCTAACATGGGCTTATGTATGCATGCGAGGCACCAGGAAAGGAAAAGACACAATGACGGTAGATAGTGTGCTTCATGCAAATGCCCTGAACTCGTCTGCGATCATTTATACTACTTGTTAACTTTATTGAGTTTTTCTCACTGGATTTTCTTCACTTTTGCCTCAGCCTCAACATGACTCAACAACATATCCATTTCATGTACCTCGAAAAACCTAATACACATGTGTCCCCTGTCAGATTTGAGTGTGTCGAACAAACAATGGGCACTTCAATGTGTATGTCTTTGTTTATATTGCAAGGGATGTCATATATGGTAGATGAAACACATACTATGCATTCATCGTGTTATAAGCAAACACTGAAATAAACTAATACACAGAAGAAATTATAATCGAGATCATCAACTTATGCTGTATGTGACCCTCACATGGCACTAGTACATAAAAGCTTATATGTGGCATGCCAAAAAGGCTATTAGTGGCTTGGGGGCGGCACGCTAGTAATATGACACCATTGATAACATAAATTAGTGGTGTGACATCCGAACGCAACTGGTCACCAGGTTACTAGCCGCATGCTCTATGCCCTGCACACCACTAGTATTGTATTTAGGGTTTTAAACCAGTACCCATGGGCTGGTTATCCCACCCAGCCCACAACAGAAACCCTAGTTCGATGGAAGAAATGCGAATAGATTCAACTTATGTTGCCCATCGACCCTCCCATGCTTTTAAAGAAAGAATTAGTGGATGCTCAAATTTGTGGAGTAGCATTCCAAATTCCGCAATAATTAAGATCAATCCTTGAGAAACTAGCAGGGTTCAGAATGCTAAAAAAGAAATAGCAGTGTCCACCACATGTACGGTTTGACGATCTCCTTCTTATAATTACACATATCTTGCTTTGCCGTTGAAGTGTTGATTATCTATATTTCATGAAGACTACTACTGGCAAATAAAAAACTATTGTAATTCAGTTTTCCGCTCCGAAGTTTTATGAAGAATCTTATTCATCTAGAAGTTAGAAATCTCATCATGTACACACTTCACGAGGTTTACTTAAACGCAAAATTTGCTAGAATAGACACGCTTGTAGTCACTAAATTAGCATGCAACTAAAGCAGCTCTGAAATATTAGTAGGAAATGACCAATTGAATTGTCATTTGTTGGAGATAATGCCCTAGAGGCAAATAATAAAGAATATTTAATATTATATATCAGTAGTTCATAATAAGTTCTATATCATGCTATAACTGTATTAATCAGAAACATTGATACACGATCTGGTACATAAACAAATCAGAGTTTCTAGTGAGCCTATATATGTGCGAACTAGCTCATTAATTGATCATCGGATGATCGAGGTTTCCCTATCATTGATATTTATGTGAATTGACAATGAGATTATGTCATTAGATGAGGAGATACCCAATATAAGTATTGCAACACGATCAAATCAACTCATTGTTGCGATAATTATGAAAGCGTAGTAACCTACTGTTATCACCAGAATTTGACCGGATCAGAGGTGGGCCGCGATTAAAGATGGGCTTGAAATATATACATGGAAGAAATACATGAATCGGCCTTATATGCAAAGTTCGGGCTAGTTTGCCCGTGTATCTGTAATATAGTAGGATACGTGTCGGCTAGATAGAGTTTGGCTCGTGCACGGTTGGGACTATTCCCACGTTAGAAAGTCTACGGACTATAAATATGTATCTAGGGTTTATGAAATAAACAACAATCACGCTCACCACAAACCAATCTAGGCGCATCGCCAACTCCCTTGTCTCGAGGGTTTCTTCCGGGTAAGTATCATGCTGCCTAGATCGCATCTTGCGATCTAGGCAGTACATGTTTATTCGCTGTTCATGCGTTGCTCGTGCTGAAGCCTTGTTGATGGCGAGCAACGTAGTTATCATAGATGTGTTAGGGTTAGCATTGTTTCATCATATCATATGCTTTCGTCCGTGCAACCCTTAGACGTCTAGCCGCCCTTACACCTATCTTAGGTGTAAGGGCGGCACCTCGCTTGATCGTTATTTAGTAGATCCGATCTGTTATGATTGCTCCTTGTTCTTCAAGGATTAGTTTAATATCCGCATAGTTAGGCCTTACAAATGGGTTGAAGGATCCAGTGGCACGTAGGGTGTAGTTTGCTAGCCCTAGACAGGATGTTCCGGGGATCAACTTCATGTTGGTTTTTAGGCCTTGTCTAGGGTCGGTTTATGATCACCGTGCGTGGCCGCCAGGCTCAATCACGCGTAGGATGTTCCGATTATGTGGTGAAAACCCTAAATCGTAGTAGGTCGTTTTAGCTTTGTATTGATCAAGCGGGACCACCATGTGATCGTACACCTCGTACGAATCATGGGTGGATCGGCTCCTTGAGCCGATTCACGGGACAACCCGAGAGCCGATCGAGGCTCGTATTTAATGTTTACGTGTATGCCATGCGGGAAACTAAGCGAGGCAAATCCATCACCTTCCCGGCCGGGTATAGGTCGGGTGGCACGCCCTTGCACCGGCATCGGACGTGTGTGCCGGAGTCTTTGCGGGCCGTCGCTCGAGGGACCGGGGCCAGCCGCAGATCCCGGGAGCCTCCCGCCTCTCTTGTGTTGCCCGTCGCTGCTCGCCGGTGGGTTTCGACCGCAACACATTCCGGCACGCCCGGTGGGACTGTCTTCGACATCAACCGCATCGCCATCTACATCCGAGATGGCGGAAGGCACTCCGATCACATACGAGGATCTCACCGAGGAGCTCAAGAAGAAGTATGACGAGGTCAAAGCGATCCTCGAAGCCGACCTCATCGGCTCTTTCCGGAGAACCCGCTCACACGGCATCGGGTGGAAAGGGTTCTCACCGAAGGCGCGCTCGATGGAGTGGACCTGTCCGCCCCGTCAGAAGAACGCACCAGGTCTCTGCGTCAGGAGATTAATTTCATGGTAGCTCATTCACTGCACCGCCATTCTGAGAGACCGGTGAACACTTTGGAGCGTGTCGCTCTTCGGATGATCCAGGAAATCATGAGGCATCAGTACTCTCCGTCAGGACCAGCTCTAGGGACTCACCAAGGAGAGATGCCACTCCCAGTCCCGACCACCGCTGCCATTCGCGTTGGCAGCACCAGAAGTGCCGAGTTCACCGGCATACGTCGTCTACAAGATCGGTGGTGACCCTAGTGATTACCAGTTCTTGCATGAGGCGCCTAAGGAGATCCCTCACGGATATACGTGCACATACGTGCCAGACTCGCGATGAATCGGGCACTCACAAACCGGACCGCAACAGCGGGGACTTACGGAACAGCAGGAGGAACTTCGGGAACGGATCTTGAGAAGCGGACGTGGCTAGCTAAGTATGCCACTCCGATAAACCTCCGAGCCCAACTCCCGTAGTTGGCTCGGAGCTTGAGAAGCAAGCATGGCTGGCTAAGTATGCCACTCCGGCAAATCTTCGCAGTTCGACTCCTGCAGCCGGCACCGCGGATCGGATCGGTACAATCTTGAGAGACCTGTTCGGCATGGTGCCGAAAAGGAGGGCAATCGGCTATTCCAAGCCGTACCCCAACGAGTACGAGTTGATCCCACTACCACCCAAATATCGGCTCCCTGAATTCTCCAAATTTAGTGGATCAGATGGTTCCAGCTCAATCGAGCATGTGAGCCGATATTTGGCACAGCTGGGCACGATCTCAGCATCAGATGAGCTGTGTGTGAGGTTCTTCGCACAGTCCCTCACAGGATCGACTTTCGGGTGGTACACATCGCTGCCACCAGACTCAATCCGGACTTGGAAGCAGTTGGAGGAGCAGTTCCACATGCAGTATCACTCAGAGGCTTCCGAGGCTGGCATTGCCAATCTAGCACAAGTACGACAGAAGCGCGGAGAAACAGTATCGGAATACATCCAGCGCTTCAGGACCGTTAGGAACCGATGCTATTCGGCTCGTGTGACTGAAAAAGCAGCAGTCGAGTTGGCGGTGGTGGATCTCGCATCACCGATCAAGGATGTGGCCTCCCAAGCAGACTACCCTTCACTGGCGCACATGGTGCAGAAGCTGTCATTATATGAACAGCGCCACCCAGATGTATACCGGGATAAATTCAAGCGTGCGGTGGTCCTGGTTGAGGCAGATGAAGATGAAGGATCTGCGGGAGATCAAGAGGTAGCAGTGGCTGAATGGACTCGGGGGGCAAGCCCCGTGTCCTGCAAGTGGGTTAAGCCACAAGGTCCTCCAAGAGGGTTTCACTTCGACGTCACCAAGGCTGAGCAAATTTTTGACCTCTTACTTAAGGAGAAACAGCTAAGGCTACCCGAAGGCCACAAGATCCCCACGGCGCGGAGAGCTGAACGGAAAGCCATACCGCAAGTGGCATAACATGTTCACCCATGCCACCAACGACTGCAGGGTGTGGCGTCGGCAGATCCAAATGGCGATAGAACAAGGGCGTCTAATTTTCAGCCGAGTACGCCATGAAAGTCGACACACACCCCTTCCCCGCCGTTAACATGGTGGAGTGCACTTACCACGGGAGGTGCCAGCCAAGTTTCTCGTTCAACATCAACATGGTAGGACCCGGGCACCACTGCGGTAAGGACAGAGACGAGGGCAGACTGCTCTCATAGCAAGGACACGGAGGAAGCCGTTCCACGCGATCGGCTCCGGCACGATGGCAAGCGCTACGTCACGAGAGGGAAGTGAAGAATGTGAGATATCAGCGACCCTCTCTGATCACCTCCTCAACAAATACGTGAGTCAATACGACCAACGCCGACGGTACAACGACGATGACGAAAGAGATCGTCTGGCTAGCAGGGACGCCAGGAGACATCGTCGGCATGATCGCGACGAGGAGAGATATGAGCGCCACGCCAAGGAAGAATCAAGAGAGCAAGACGACGTGGATAGGCACTCGGGACTGTCCCTTCTTCGGTACATCGCTGGGATTCGGGAATGAGCCGATTGCCTACAATCGGCAACCGCCTGTAATGTAGACAGAGGAAGAAGGATGCAGCTAACGTGTCCGTGTTCCAACGTCTAGGGCCTCTCCCGCCTCGGAACAAGCACTCTGAGTCCTCTCGGGTGGAAGATCTCGAGGAATTGGAAGACGATGATGAAGAAGAAGAAGATAAGTACCACCGGCCAAGGTGGTGCCCTGATGGACTCAGCCGTTCCCAAAAGCGTAGGGTTCAGCGACTACGTGGTTTGGAGGAAGCCGAAAGGTTATACCTGCACACGTTGAGGAAGGCGCGGCCTGATTTGGCCGCGAAAATTCAGCGAACCCTGGACGAAGAAGGTCGGCCACAAAGGAAAGAGTGGTGCCCCAGACAAAGGAAAGCCGATGATAATACATCGGCTGGTACAAACATGGTGTTCATCCTTCCGACGGAGTTTAGTGCTCCGAGATTAGACGAAGCACCCGTGGCACAACTTGACTGCGGCCCACGGCCGGTTATCTTTGAGAAGCCACGAGAAAGAAGCTACAGACATCTGAAGGCCCTGTACTTGCGAGGATACATCAATGGGCAGCCTGTCAACAAGATGCTGGTTGACACCGGAGCGGCAGTCAACATTATGCCATACTCCATGCTTCGTCGGTTGGGACGCTCTAGCTCGGATCTGATCAAAACCAACGTTACACTGAGCGATTTCAACGGCCAAGCATCTGACGCACAAGGTGTTCTGAACGTGGATCTGACCGTAGGAAGGAAAACCATCCCTACGACGTTCTTTATTGTCGATAGCAAGAGCACCTATGCTGTCCTGTTAGGGAGAGATTGGATCCATGCCAACTGTTGCATTCCATCCACGATGCACCAATGCTTAATACAGTGGGATGGAGATGAAGTAGAGGTCGTCCACGCAGATGACTCAGCCGAGGTTTCAACGGCTGGCATGAACGTTTGGGAGACGACAGGCCAAGAGCCACTCTCAGGCATCAATTTGGACGACTGCGAGCGCATCGACGTAACGAAGGACGGGGTTAGGCTGGTCTTATCCACCGGTCTGACCGTATAGCAAGAACAAATCTATGGACGAACGTGGCGAGGCCGATCCTTGTGATCGGCCCCAAAGATCTATGGACGAACATTGCAAAACCTTCATTGAGCGATTCAATCAACATGGAGGCCGATTCCAGCAATCGGCCAAAATTATCCTCACCATACGTTCTGCCTATGTTCAACGTCGATCTAATCGGCCAGTAAAGTTTACGTCGGCTGATGAGCTGGAAGAAGTCAACATCGGTCCTAACGGAGCCGACGTTCAGATACAGTGCCTTGGCTAACTACAGAGCCGATATCCGCAGTTACCTGGCAGATTCGGCTCGGGGGGCACCTAATCAGATGAACATGTGCGATACATGTGCAGTGAAATATTGGGGGCCGATAGAAAAATCGGCCAGTAAAAAAAAAATTCTCACAATGTACAGCCGATGCACAGACATCGACTTTAGAGCTAAGGAACAAAGCCGATGCACAGCCATCGACTCTAGTACAAATTACACAGGATCTACCAGCTGCGTGTTCAAGACACGGTTTTCGACCAAGTCGGTCTTCAGTTCAGCTTCGAGGCCTTCTGCTTCAATGAACAAGGAACAATGAGATCTTCCTCAGCTTCAATGAGCTAATTTTGGTGCCCGAACCTTCTCTTCGAGGACTTCCAACCCTTTGCGCAAGGTCGCCAGTTCAGCAGTACTGTCAGAGGTGTCAGTTTCGGCATACAAGGCAGCCTGTTGCTCATTAAACCGTTGGTGTTTCGTCTACAATATCGGCTTTCAACGGAAGAAAAGGTGATCGGCTCTTGTGTATCTACTGTCGGCTTGGCTAAGTTGGCCACCTTCTCAGCTACGCTCGTAGGAATGGCTAGGACCAGAGTGGCTGACCTTTTCTTGGAAGCCGACGGTGGCAAGTCTGGCTGGCTCTGCATGGTGGCTGTCTCAATTGCCTGAGTTCGAGGCCCTTTGACCGAACCGTGTGTCCTCGCTGCTCGTTCTCGCCTTAACCGAGTCTCGGGGGCAGCTGATTTGGTAGACACTCTGTTTTTGGAAGCCGATTGGAGTGTCATCGGCCGACCTCGCATCATAACCTTCTTCGAAAGCGGTGAGTTGTTGCGGAAGAAGACCACCGTAGCCGCCGAAAGGAGCCCGAAAGGGAAGCCGTCATCATCTACGGGGTCGAGGCCGTTTCTGTTGCTGCAAAAAGATAGAGCAAGGCGCTATGTTCGGACAGCAAGGAGCGGTTAAGGATCACCTTCAGGCCAGAGACCATAGCGTGGGCATTGGAGGAGGTTGCCTTTGGGTCCGTTGCAGTTGCGAACCTGCGCGATTGACATCTGAGGTTCTTATGGCCGTGGGTTGGATCTGTTCAAGCGGCGATTTGGGGATTTGAGTTTTGTTCTTTCGGATAAGTCGCAGACTACCATTTGGATAGACAATAGATTTGGCCTTGCTCGCGTTTTATGGCAAGGTCCGATGCGCTTCCATCGGCTCTTAATGTGTTGACTTACTTTAGCAATCGGCAAATTCGAAAAGAGATAGAATCAGCTGAGAAATGTTTCTTCATTAATAAGAGGGCTTTTTTACAATGAAGAGCCGATTGCTCAAGAAAGGAAGAACAAAAGAAGAGCCGATTGCTCAGGAACTACTAATCCTACATTACTAATCTTCGCTGGCCTCGTCGTCGGCATCGTAGCTGCCGTCGGCGCTGCTTCCGGAAAGTTCCTCGTCGCTGCTGCCCCAGCCCTCGGCCGGAGCCTCTTCATCCTCGTCATCATCATCGTCCTCGCTGTCCGCCCAAGCGCGGAAGCGCTTCGCCGGCGGATACCCAGCGGAGGAGGAGGAATCATCCTCCTCCTCTTCCTCCTCTTCCTCCGCTTCTTCTTCTTCCTCCTCCTCGTCGGAGGAGGTGGAGTTCGCCCAGGAGTGGAGGTCGTCTTCGCTCTCGCTCTTCGGCTCCCCTTCGATGAGGAATCGGAGGTCGTCCTCCCCATCGGTCGGAGGTAAGTCACCATCCGACCCGACGAGTGCCTCGGGTGGGCCATCTGGCACGTGGTCAAAGTTCCACTCCTGCTCGCTCGAGGAGGAAGATTGGAAAGAGAGGCCTGATGAGATGGAGGAAGAGGAAGACATTGCTACAGGGAAAGAGGGTTTTTTAGGTGCCGATGGCTAGAACAGAGCAAGGGGATGAAGTGGCGAACTGTTCGGCACAGTTAAATAAAGGGGGCATAGTGGAGATTTAATGCCATTACGGTTTCCGAGGAAGTGATGTTAAAGCTATCAAATCTTGCAAAAAAGTTGTGAGGGCAAGGCATCATGATGAAGGATACTGCGACGGTTCTGCTCTGCCATGACATGACCCGACGAAGAAAAAACAGAGTGATTTTGGAATTGTCATTTCCAGAACCAAGGGGGCATGTGTTATCACCAGAATTTGACCGGATCAGAGGTGGGCCGCGATTAAAGATGGGCTTGAAATATATACATGGAAGAAATACATGAATCGGCCTTATATGCAAAGTTCGGGCTAGTTTGCCCGTGTATCTGTAATATAGTAGGATACGTGTCAGTTAGATAGAGTTTGGCTCGTGCACGGTTGGGATTATTCCCACGTTAGAAAGTCTACGGACTATAAATATGTATCTAGGGTTTATGAAATAAACAACAATCACGTTCACCACAAACCAATCTAGGCGCATCGCCAACTCCCTTGTCTCGAGGGTTTCTTCCGGGTAAGCATCATGCTGCCTAGATCGCATCTTGCGATCTAGGCAGTACACGTTTATTCGATGTTCATGCGTTGCTCGTGCTGAAGCCTTGTTGATGGCGAGCAACGTAGTTATCATAGATGTGTTAGGGTTAGCATTGTTTCATCATATCATATGCTTTCGTCCATGCAACCCTTAGACGTCTAGCCGCCCTTACACCTATCTTAGGTGTAAGGGCGGCACCTCGCTTGATCGTTATTTAGTAGATCCGTTCTGTTATGATTGCTCCTTGTTCTTCAAGGATTAGTTTAATATCCGCATAGTTAGGCCTTACAAACGGGTTGAAGGATCCAGTGGCACGTAGGGTGTAGTTTGCTAGCCCTAGACAGGATGTTCCGGGGATCAACTTCATGTTGGTTTTTAGGCCTTGTCTAGGGTCGGTTTATGATCACCGTGCGTGGCCGCCGTGCTCAATCACGCGTAGGATGTTCCGATTATGTGGTGAAAACCCTAAATCGTAGTAGGTCGTTTTAGCTTTGTATTGATCAAGCGGGACCACCATGTGATCGTACACCTCGTACGAATCATGGGTGGATCGGCTCCTTGAGCCGATTCACGGGACAACTCCGAGAGCTGATCGAGACTCGTATTTAATGTTTACGTGTATGCCATGCAGGAAACTAAGCGAGGCAAATCCATCACCTTCCTGGCCAGGTATAGATCAGGTGGCACGCCCTTGCACCAGCATCGGACGTGCGTGCCGGAGTCTTTGCCGGCCGTCGCTCAAGGGACCAGGGCCAGCCACAGTCCTGGGAGCCTCCCGGCTCTACTGTGTTGCCCGTCGCTGCTCGCCGGTGGGTTTCTGACCGCAACACCTACTACTTAGACCATGAGATCATTTCTAATCGCTATCACCGGAGGCTGCCTTGGCTGTATCAACCCTCACGCCGTAACATGGTGACCATAAAGGTTTTGCTCACGTATTTCGAAGGGGTAGGATAATGCGTATGTATCCAGATCAGGATTTGTTCATACGTGGGATTTTGTCACTAAAATATCGATCCGTCCACACGCGACGAGAATTCGATGCATCTGAACCTAGCGACCTAGGTTTGATTATTTTTCCTTGCTTGCTTCGTTGCGGTCGACGCCCGCTTGACGCACTGCTTCCTGAAAAGAGGGAGACTGATGAGATGAGGCTATTCTCTAGAGATTAGCTTGGTTTGGTGAGAATCGTGGCTCTCCAGCGTTGGCCAGCGTTGCATTGATCGGACGCGCAGCCTCCTCTATGTTGCCACCCCCACCACACCGAAACGCCCGGCTACATGGATAGATAAGAGCCCCTGTTTCTACATATCGCTGCAATCCAATCAAGTCTCCCTTTTTCCTACATCTCTAGTTCGTACCCTTCACTATTTCACGAGGGCAGTGCACTTAAATACTACTCCCCCCGTTTCCGTAAATCCTTGCCGTTGTTTTATTGATCAAACCATGACAAAGAGTTTTGTAATGGAGGGAGTATGCGCAACATGTATGATCTCATTTATTTCCCCACATCTCTCTTTTTTTTGGATGAATTTGGATTATATAATTTTTTTGAACACTAGTACCGCGCACCATGTAGTCCAATTCAATTTTCTATCTATGGTTTATGAAGAATCTTATTTATTTGAAACCTGAAAATCTCACCATTCAACTTTTCAAATAAATATTTTAGGTTTATTTAAGTTCATAACGCAATCTTATTTTGGGTTTATGGGCCCCAAAAAATGAAACCAGATTATGTTATCTATCATATAACAGATTCTTCTTCTTTCCTTATATTTTGTTATCCGCAAAATCTGGTTGAACAGACAAACTTGTAGTCACTAAACCACCAGTGCGGCTAGAGCATGTGCAACATGATTGCTTAAATTGTCTTTTTTAGGATGGTAGCTCCAAAGTCCACAAATATGTACTCCACATGCTCATTATGAAATATGATCCAAGTGGTTATTTAAATGCACACAACCCACATGGATCCATTTGAAATAACTCAAAAGACCGCACACCTCTGGGCTACAGCCCCTCATTGCTCCTTTTGTGCCCGAACCTATGTAACTCAAGGTTTACCCTCCAACTCTCCATTCCGCTCAGTTCTTGCTCCACCTTCCTTGTTCTCTATAAAAAACTATCAAGCATCCTCCATAGGCTTATGTAGGCATGGAAGGCACCGGGAAAGGAAAAGGCACAAATACAATAGTATTTCCTACAATATCATTCAGATAGTCTAAGGTTCGCAACAGCTCATGTTCAGTTAGTTTTTTCCCAACTAGATCTGCTTCACTTCCACCTCACCCTCAATATGACTCAACAACACAGACCCTTCCTCGCTCGGCCAAGTTGACATACATGTGTTGTCTCCCAGGTTTGAATGTAGAAGAAACAACGGGTCCTTGTGTCTATTTTTGTCAAGATTCATCTATTTATTTTATAGTATTTTTCTTTAATCCTAGGGCCTTGTCAGGTACCCAAGATCCGAAGATCGATAAAAGGTAAAATAATGTGAGAGTAGAAGGAGTATTTCTGCACACACAAGCTCAAAAAATGGTGACATTTGTGTGGCAGGCTTGTAGTAGGCTTCACTCTAGGGGAACAACAATGATGTCATATGTTTATTCTTAATTACTCATGGAAGATGCACATATTGGGTTTATATGTTGGGTTTATGTGCGATGCAGAGAAATAAGAGTGTTACAAATTTATGGTAGATTTATTATCCGTAAAATCTAGTACAACATACACACTTGTAGTCACTAAACCAACGTGTAGCTAGAGCTAGCCCTGAAATAGTACTAGGAAGTGATTGCTGAAATTGTCTCTTTTAGAGGACGGTAGCCCCAAAGTTCACAAACACGCACTCCATGTGCTCAATACAAACTAGGAGCCATGTGGCATATTTAACCGCACACGACCCACAATAATTCACCTGAAAGAACTTAAAAGTCTCCATACCTCTCGGCTATAGCTTCATCGTTTCTTTGTGCCCAAACCTATGCAACTCAAGGTTTACTCTCAAAATCTCCATTCTCCTTAGTTTTAGCTCCCACCTTCATTATTCTCTACAAAGCCTCTCAGGCAGCCTCCATGGGTTTATGTAGGCATGCGAGGCACCGGGGAAGGAAAATGCACAAATACAAAAGTATTTCCTACAGTTACTCTTAGCTAGTCTACGAACACTTGGAGTCTGTGTTAGCTTAGGTTTTTCCCAACTAGATCTGCTTCACTTTCGCCTCAATCTCAGTAGAACTCAACAATATGATCTTTTTCCAGTGGCGAAGGACAAAATAAATTTTAGGTCAGGGAAAATCCAAACCGATCAAAAAAGTTATAGACACTAATAGTATGAAACCTGGTGTGCCTTCCAATTTCAAACATCATTTTAGCTATGCTTGCAACATAAAGGCATGCTCTGCTGTTTTCAGTTCTCGTAGTATGAATAATGAATCTCAAGGGTATCTTGTATATGTTGACGCTAGTAATCAGAGAAATTCACATGATAAATCTCTCTCGATTCTTAAATCTACGGGGGCCAAACCTTTTTGTTTGATATATATTTAGAAAGAAATTCAATAGTGATAACAACATGTTGGTAGTACTAATTTATCATGAAATGTACTTCCAAAACGCTTAATGCAACATATATCTTGGGAACACTTTGGTCAGAGTATATAATATCATAGAGAAGTATTCTAAAACAGAGAAGAATAAGTAGAAAACAAATAAGAAGATGATGTACTTGCAAATGTAACTGCTTTGATAATTTACATGGTAAAGCCACACCCTCCCCCCGTATCCTCAATAGCACGTCTAGAAGGTTCTCTCTTTCCACCACAGCGAGCAATTTTGGTAGTCCTGACTCGCGAATTCTGGAGCGAGCTGGCCTAAGGATTATAATTTGTTCTAAATAAAATGGGAAAAGGTCAACATTTTCTCGAGCCGTGTTCTAAATTGGATTATAATATGTTACATGATAGATACATAATCTGGCTTTCTAAAAGAAAAGAAGAAGAATGGCTCATATGCATGTCGTGTTACCAGTGTGGCGTTTTGGAAGCCGAACTACATGCAGCTCTATATTTCCAAAGACTCAAAATTCGTATTTCAAAGTTTTTAAAAATATCTGAAACAAAATCCTAGAGGTAGCCAATGATGTATGCTAGAATGGTTTGTATTTCAAAGTTTCAAAAAATCTGAAAAAAAATCCTAAAGGTAGTCAATGATATATGCGACAATGGCGCAAAATCTCAATGCAAACCGATTTGTATTATAAGCTACACGAAATTGACAAAATCTGATAAAATTAGTAGTTTAAAATTTGTCAAAATTTAGCATTTTTGTGTAGCCTACAATATAAAGTATAATTTTTTTTGCGAGGGAAATATAAAGTATAGTTTGTATTAATATTTTACACCATTGTAGTATACATCATTGGCTACATCTTCAGAACTTTGATTCAATTTTTAAAAAAAAAATTAAAATACGAATTCTGTGTGTTTGAAAATAAAGGGCTACGTGTTTGGCCTCTCACACACGCTTTTCATAGTTTGCTCACATTTATCGTCTTCTCCCTACCATATGCTGACTTACACACGTAGCATAGTGCGTTGACTTGTAGATTCTCATTGCCCTCATTCCCTACGTGTGGTCCTTAAAAGCTTTGTTTCTTCCTAATCAACCACTTCTTTCTCAATAGCCACCATTGACTACTGATTCACCCACTATCTCTGCTCTGCCATGTTCAGTTCATTTCACCCTGTTTTCCTAGAGCGAGTCACAAGGAAAATGATTACTTGGTTACAGCTCGTTGCAGCAAGATATAGCCTGAAGTATAACAGGACATGAATGCTTGAATTGTCTTCTTATAGGACGGTAACATCCTAGTCTACAACCATTTACTTCCTGTGCTTAGTATGAACTAGGAGCTACGTGGTTAATTTAACCGCAACCAATCAACATCAACCACAAGAAAAAAAATTAAAAGGGCGCACACCTCTCGGCTATAGCCTCATCGTTTATCGAAAGGAAAAGGCACAATAACAATAGTATTTCCTGCAATTGTAATTAGCTCAACTATGATCTTTTGGAGTATATTTTAACTTCTTAGTGTTTTCCCCGCTAGATCTGCTTCAACCTCAGTTCGGTTTGCAGCAATCCGAGGGGGGTTGGGGTGGATTGAGGTGGTTTAAATCCCTAACAAGTTAAAATACACCCCAATCCACTCCAACACACTTCAATCCACCTGAGTAGGGGATTAACCGAACAAGGCCTCATAGTCGCCATATCCCTTTCCTCTATCTCAATGAAGCTAGTACACATGCATTATCTACCAGATATGAATGTCAAACAATCAATTGGGTATGTTTCTGTTACATGGGTTGTCGACATGGGTATGCCTCTTAGAGTTTTTTGTTTGTTTTTCTTCATTCCGGTTCGTACCGTTCATTATTACACAGAGGTAAGTAATGTTAACAAATGCTAAATAAAAATCAAAATCGGCATTTTTAAGTTTTAAAAATTCTGATTTTTTTTCAAGATGTAGGTAATAATGTAGTATGCAAATATGTGAAATTTTAACTCGAAACAGCTTCTTGACCGTGCAAAAATAACAAAACTAGACATCTCTAGTGAAAAGTGGAAAAATTGAAAATTCCAAAAAGGTCATATTTGTGTGGGCCAAACCATAAGGTATTTTGAATTGAGATTTCACGTTAACAAAATACATCATTGTTAACATTTTTTCTTTAGACTTTTAGAAACATTAAAATGTTGTTTTTAACTCTTCTAAAACGATCTACATGTAGTCAGCTACTCCCTCCGTCCTCAAATAAGTGGACATCTAGCCCTAAAATTTGTCCACAAAAGAGTGTACTCCTATCTTTCCAATGCAGTTTAATTGCTTCTTTCTCATTGCACGAAAATCAAACCCAATAATATTAAGCACATATTTTTCTTGTTTTCTACATATACTTAGCTTATTAGAGGTGAAAAAATTAAGGAGGAGAGATACATGTTTCCAATGTATTTTTACTCCACTTTATAATTTGTCTTGGAAAACCCGCATGTACACTTATTTGTGGACGGAGGGAGTACATATGTAGTTTCAGATCACTTCATCTGTTCCTGACGCATGCCGCTCTCCATGTGCTCACTTAAAGCATCTCCAGTCGTGTAAAAGCAAGTACAATAAGTCCTAGTCAGCTAGCTATAAGGATTAAAATAATATATTTGTGTCTAGTTGGAGGAGAGAGAAGAGGGGAGAGAATGTAAGTGGGCTTTTATGCAAGAGCTAGCTCTAGCATGTGCTCATAGGTAAGTTGTGTCGATAAAAGGTAGGTCATCCATTGAAAAAGTAATGCACTTCAATAGCCAACTATAGTACTTGTTGGCTACAAGTTAACTATAGATGACATGATATCTTGCTTATAGCCAACAACAGGCTACATTACTGGAGTTGCTCTAGACCACGTATGATAGAAGCGTAAACAACAACCTTTAAGATTAGTTAGTTTGGTTTGGTGAGAATAAGAGTGGCTCTCCATTGTCAGCCAACAGTTACAGCTGCCGGTTTAGATGGATAGAGGAGGGCCTCTACCTCTACCTACTACTGCAACAAAATCAAATTGTTTTTTTCTTCATTTCCGTTTCTGCCATGCATTACTCAACCAGCACAGTTTTTATTTGAACGAACTTAAACGGAGTAACTTCTAGTGTCAGAGGATACCGCCCGCATGTATGGTTCAGTGATCTGCTTTATTTCCTCCTACTAGTGTACGTTGATGATGTGACCATTATCTAAGTTTCATAACCACCGGTGTGTTGCTCTAAGAAGTAGAATCAAATAAGATTTGACAAAGTAGGGCACTGCAGCCTAAACTTTCTCTTTTCTTTTGCTGCTTTAAATAAATTTAGGAACAATATTTTTAAATTAGAAATCTCATGTTGATGGCAAAGCAAAAATGTTCGGAAATTCCATTTGGAGCTAGGGCTATGGAGCGCATTTTTTTAATAATACAATTTTTTAATTAATTCGAGAAATAATACACGTTTCAAAAAAAAATCAAATATGCGACCCGATCGGTTTCCGTAGCCGATCGACCTCCTAACCGCAATTTTGGCCGTCGATCGACGGGGTTGCCAGTCGGCTATCAGGCGGCAGAATAAATCGACAATCTGTAGGCCGATTGGCCGCCCGAAATCAGTGGAGCTGGAATCTGTATTTAGTTGGCCGATCGGGGCACGGCAGGCCGATGATCTGCATGATCTGCCTGATCAGTGCACGATCCTGCCTAAACACCCCCTAATGCTTAGGGTTCTCGCCTTTCTTTCCCGCCTCGCGGCCACTACACTCCCGTCATATTTTTTCCGCCACTACACTCCCGCCATATTTTTCCGTCTATGAACGGACCAAATCTCATCTCCAGCGCCCTCTGCTTAGCCCAACAAACCTTCTCATAATAAATATTGTAATGGTGATGCTTCTTAACATTTTTTTGTATAGACCTTACTCCCATGACTTGACCCTCCACTATTTATGTGTATAACAACCGAGCTATAAGAGTGGAAGAAAGGTTTGCATGATCCTGGGGGATACTGGGAATAACACATGTGTGCTGCACGAAGTCGCTCACTACCCAGGTTGTGTCGAACTTTGGGAGATACCCATGCACCCTTTCAGGACAATTAATGTCAACATATTCTATCGTCAAATATTTCCCATATCACACAGTTGTTTTGAACTGCCTTTGCATCTGCATTGCCCACTTATTTATTGCTTCATGTAGATATCTCTTGTCCTGAAACTTGCCCCCCTTGGTGATGTTGTTCTTGTGATACTCCCAAGAAGAATCATGCCCATTGTTCATGTTCATGAACGATGCGAAGTCCTGCATCCAGCTTGGAGGAATAGGCACGTCCTCATCAGACTCATCCGACTCATCGACATCACTTTCACCATATGTATCTTCCTCTTCAATCTGCTGCTGCATGTGGCCACTCTCCTCGTCACCATCAGCATCTCCCACTATAACCCTCTTCTCTTGTTGCATGGCTACTCTGTTCTGATTCGTAACCATCCCCTCCACCATGTGCATAATTGCTCTGTCTAGACTCGTAACCACCACCACCGTGTGCCTGACTGCTCTGCCATGATTCGTAAACACCACCACCGCCACCATAACCTCCTTCAGGAGGAGCGACCTCCTTCACCACGGGTAGCACTAAAGAGACAGGGCGAGCTCCTCTTTTTTCACACCCTTTCAACCAGCCGACCCACTTAGAGGTCTCCTCTACCGGCCTCAGATACCAGAAAATGTTTGATGTTGACTTAGTCCATAATGCATGCACACCCACTGTGTACACTTCAGGATTAAGCCGGAACAATCCTGCCAACCAATTCGTTAGTTGCTCCATTGTCCATGTTTTAGGGGCAGTCACCATCTCTAAATACTTAAACTCACTGAGATCAACTGCCATCTCATTTGATCGGACATTACTCATACCATAGTAAAAAACAAACTTCACTATATTGGACATCTCTGCGGACCTAAAAAAAATCTTGGTACGCATCAACAACTAACCGATGAACAACAAATTATAACTAATTCACCACACAAATATACACAAACCTAACTAACAATCTCTGCGTGCTCCCATAAGCATACACAATTAACAGTAATGAGCGAGGATTAGGGTTTACCCTTGGAGCGTGAGAATCCTCTCCGTGAACAATCCACCACCAGCACCACCTCCACCACCACCACTAGCACCACCACTTAGCCAACCTTACACCACCACCAAGCTACACCACTTCAACACCATTGCTGCAAAACAACACCACCAAATCACCTCCAAACACTAACCCGTTTGTACATTGGGGTTCCCCTAGCTTCTAGCAGCAATTTGGTGAAGTTTTGGTGGAGAAATGAGCTGAATCGGACCAAAAATGGAGTTGGTTCCTGCGTGTGTTCGTCGAGCGAGCAGGGAGGGAGAAAGAAAAGAGAGAGAGGAGAGAAGGAAAAGTGAGCCGGGCGCGTGCTCTTCTGCCACGCCTCGTCAGTGGACAGTCCACCGATCGGCGGGCGCGTGGCAAAAGCCAGGCCACTGGAGTGGTCGGCCTGTCCCCCCCCCCCCCCTCCACCCACCCCCCGACACCAGCAGTCAGCAGACAGCCCTCCGATCGGCGAGCCGAACGCGGATCGGCTGCCGCGTGTCTGACCGGGTCACAGATTTGAATTTTTTTTTGAACGCGTATTATTTCTCGAATTAATTAAGAAATTCGTATTATTAAAAAAATCGCGCTACATGGAGGCCTTTTTCAAAGTTCAGAAATGAAATTTCAAAGGTACAAAATCTTAAGGTGAAGTTATACTTGAGGCTACAGAACAATAACAAATTCCGACAAATTTAGTGATATGAAAATTTTCTGTGCCACTACCTCAGATCCACAATTTTTCATAGCCCAAATACAAAGTATTTCACATTGGTTTTTTGCACACCGGTAAAATACACCATTGTCTACATTTTTTTAAGCTTCAGAATATCGTTTATTTTTTAAAAAAAATGTTGCATGTAGCTTGGCTCCATTTGTCCACACTCAAAAAATGTTGCATTATAAGCTTGTTATAGATTTTGTTTTGTGCCAATTGTGATAGTTAGAATTTTAATCACTAAACCACCCTCTAGCTAGAGCTAGCCATGTTCATGTGGCCGATCGTGCATATGAATAGCTAGCTAGTAGCTTAGGGGCATCTCTAAGCCGGCCCAAATAGTCCTGGGCTGTTCGAAACGGTTAGCACGGACAAACGGATATCCCCATATGGGCGACGTAAACGGACTGACCCGTCCGCCATGACCCATCGGTGTTCCAAATTTGGGAAATCGATGCGTCGGCACGGACACCGGCCGGACAGCTCGCGTATCCGGCCGCTCGTGCCGTGGGCCCACTTGGAAGCGACCCGACGGCAAAAGACTGACTGGCGTCAGCGTTTGCCATCAAGGCCATGAGGTTCCACCGCCTCTGCCTGTCGTTGCGTGTTCGACGAGTCTCTGGTGAGGTGAGTCTCACAGAGGGGAGAGAGAGGGAGCCACAGGGCGAGGAATCACCAGGACAGGGTCACACGAGTTACCCAGCTTCAGACCTCGCAACGGCAGCGACTTCCTACATGCTGCTATAATTCACTATAAGGCAACATGTGCGCGATTATAATGAGTTGTATCTTGTCCTAAGGGCTCCCGAGATCTGGCTTATAAAGGCACCTGAATCTAGGGTTTACATGGAGGAGTCCAGGCCGGATTCAGGTGCCTTTATAAGCCGGACCTCAACAGACGTAGTACATCTGAATCTAGGAAGGTTCCAGATGTACTACGTATGTTGAGGTCCGGCTAGATCTCCTGCACCTGGACTCTCCATCTTGGATCAATCAACTCGGCCGCTCGGATAGGCCATGGGCTCATCCACCATCTATGGGGCAGTCGGGGCTTCCCGGAATCAGACCATTTCGATGGCATACCTATGATGTATATCCACAACACCGCCATACGCGCCGCCAGCGACACCACCGCAATTCACGCAACCGCTGCAGTACACGCCGCTGCCTCCACCGTAGCCAGCGTAGGTGCCTGCTTGGGTTCAGCAGTTGTGGGCGCCCCCTCCCTTCGTCGACCTCATCTCCGACGATGAAGAAGACGGTGACACGTGACTTTAGTTTAGATTATAGTTTTAACTATGTAAATTATGTTTGAATCAATGAAATTCCTATCATGTTTTGGTGCACTTTTTTTATTTCGTGCCATTTTATTTGTCTCATGTATGCGGGCCAACTAGCCAGCGGATCGAATGGGTCGCGCCGTTGTGTGCACTATCCAGGCCGGCCAGACCGTGAGTCACATCTTCTTGTTCACGGGCTGACCGAAACGGACAGAAACAGGCCATTTATGTCGTCGATTTGGGTCGACCCACTGGAGATGTCCTAAATACACATGAGAGAATGGGTTATAGGTCATATGGCATAGGACACGATTCCATGTACTGTCCGACCATCTACCCGTGTCCACAGTCCACTCACCATTTACAACATGAGCAGGTTTAACCACACACAACCCACAAGAGAGAACTTGAAAGACTCCACAACACTACTCCTCGTAGCCTCCTCATCTCTTTGTGTCCCGACCTATGTAATTAACTTAAGGTTTCCGCTCTAACCCCCAAAATCCACACTCAACTAATTGGATCTCCATTTCCTAACGTTTCCTATCCACTATGCCAATTACTCGGAAACATGGGCTTTAGGCATAGGCATGTGAGGCACCGGGTACCTCCTCCCCCGTCCCCCTCCCAGGTGGTGGCGGAGGAACCGTCCCATCCCACGCAGCCGCCCCTCAGACCGCCGCCCCACAGGCCGCCGCTGCTGCCGGCCCCGGCCCCGTCGGTGGTGGCGGTGCCCCTTCCGTCGAACGACGAGGGGGAGGAGAGGGTTTCCGCGGCGGTGTTCCATGGGAGGTGATGAGGCGCCGATGGAGGAAGCCGGGCGTCACGGCTGCTTGGCCGGGGCCTGATGCTCTTCGTCGGTAGCCATCGAGGAGTGGGTGGAGCGGTGGCGGCCTCCGCCCCCGGTGGCGGTTCGGCGGCAGTGCGCATGATCTCCGCCGCCGTCCTCTTCCCTGGTGATCTGGCAGGAGGGACTGGCGGCGTGGGGGCTGCTGATCTTGCTTTGCTTTGGTGGCGGTCCTCGGGTTTCTCGCAAGCGAAGATGAAGATCTACCCGAGGTCAGTTTGCTTTGATCTGGCTGGAGAGATGAGTTTCGGAAAGCTCCGCCGGCGAATAGAATAGTGCATCTTTTGCCTGGAGTTTGCTGGATCGAGTGGTATTCGGTCGCGCGCACCCATGTTTTTAATCCGACCGTTTGGTTCCGGAGGGAGCGGCGCGAAGTTCTATTCTGTGTTGACATCAAGTGACTTTTTGGTCCATGGTGAAGTCAGAAGAAGGAATATCATGAAGGCCGGATTGGTGGATTGACTAAAGGAGGTTCGAGTCTCCGCGACGCCGAGGACTTGCTTGGTGTTCCGGGCTCCGCATCAGTGGTATGCAAGTGGCGGCGGTAGCACAGGTGAAGTTCAGAGTCTTACCTTTCAGGGTGAAAACCCAAGGTCTGGTCTTAACTGGTTGTGCCTGACAATGACCTTGTTGGAGGCATTGTTTTGAGAGTGGGGACTATCTTCAGGGTGAAAACCTAAGACCTTTGGTCGAACGATGACGATGATGGTGCATTGTTCCCTTCTTGGAGGCGTCGCTTTTGGAGAGTCTGTAATTTTCAACTGTTGTCACGGTGGTGGTTGTATTGTTGTTGCTAGGTCTGAAATGCTATAGCGAGACCTTATTTCTTAGTTTCTTTTATCTTTTTTGGCTGTGCGCATCTGTACTGCCACTAGGGTAGACGTTGTTGCAGAGGCTGGGTGTGATTAGTATCTTTTGATATTAATATATTTGTTTTATCGAAAAATTTGAGGCACCGGCAATGAAAATTTACATTGACTCCAAAGTCTACGCAAAATGCCATGACGTCTACAATCATTTAGACTTCCCCGTTAACTTCTTTGGTTTGTCGCACCATTTTCATAGTCGACACACCCTCAATATGTCTCAACCATACAAGTTTTCCCCTTATTTAAGTCAGCTGATACCACATGCATTTTCTAAATATATAAATACCAAACTAGCTGTGGGTACTTATAGAGTTAGCATTTGCTTCATAGATATATGTCATATAAATATGTAGTTCAATGCAACGCAGACTATGTACTCATTGTGCGATTCATCGTGTAATAAGCAAACAGTGAAATATGGAGAACTCAACTTCTTTATTACATAAGATAAGAGTAATGGAGACCTCAACTTCTTTATTCTTTGATACACATGTCTAGCAATTTTATCAAATGCTTATTAATAATGGATTATGGGATGCTCGAATTTATCAAGGACCATTTCAAATTCCTCAATAATTAAAATTTACTCTTGAAGCATGAAAATATCAACATTGTATTTCGGTGTTCCTTTTTTTCTCGGGTTGTGTTCCAAATTGGACTATATACTTTGCTACATGGTTGTTAATTTCATATTTTATCTTCTTCGAAATAAGAAAGCAAAATGGCTTATTCCCATGTTCATCCCACCAATCATGCCAATATCCTGGCCCTCTAACTCGACGAAGTTACTAGTGTTTGTGGAGGTTGCTAAAACATGTCATCTCACACATGTCTTGACAAATCTATCCTTTTTGGAAAAACTAATGTATCAACCGATGCCAAAGAGACTATTTCGAAATCTGGTCTGAGTTTGGCGCCAAGTAGAATAGAGTCAGAATTGTGTAGGTCGGCGCTAAAAAAAAAAACAGCACAGAAGCAGGTTGTCACCAAGCCACTCGGCGCCAAGGTAAGGTCAGCGACGAGGGAATGGCGCTGGACTTGGGCCAAGACAGTGCTTCCGTGCATGCATCTGATGAATGACTCCGTCGTCGTGGGTATGAAGAGACAGTTGCTCGCTCGCCGCTCATCCTCTTGACCCAGTTTACGCCTTTACGGCAGGTCATCCTTTTTCAGATATCAGAGAGAAGGCAAGCAATTTTCTTCTTCGTATTTTGGAGAGTTGTATGGTGCTGGTTCAGTTGGTTCTGTGATTGTTCTAGATGCGTGTCGTGTCCGGGCTGGGAGATAGAGGCAGAGCAATTGCACACTACTTGCAATTAAAGGCGGAAATGAGCTTTACTGTTTGTATGCTCCAGCTAGAGACGGAGGGTATGTACTGGCACTGAAGTGGCTCCTCAGCTGGGGTATGGTCGGATGGACCAGCTGCTAGCTGCAAGTGCAAACACCTTCTTTGGTTAAATGCGCTGCCGCTGCTAACCAACATCTAACATGCATGATCATACGCTTTGTGTGTGTGCATTGACCTTCCTCATTCTTTTCTCAAGATATATCCATTGACCTAGTAGCTGAATTCCTCCTCTGAATTCCCTCCCGCCCACATGATCACATGCCTCTCGAACACAAGTCAAAATCCTTCATTCATTTCACGCGTTGAAATGCAGCAGTATCTCCGCCCCGACCAACCTCAGATCAGAGCATTGCAACAAGATCGCGAGGGATTAATCGGCCGGCCGTAACTCGTACGTGCGCGCGTGCGTGTGAGGGCAAGAGGCAAGTGATTGATCTCCAATCCATCAGACTGGTGGGGCTTCTCAGGGACATTGGACACTGGTAGAAAAACGCCATTGGTCGCGGTTCGCAACTGCCATTAGTCGCGGTTGCGCAACCGCGACCAATTATGCGCGACTATGCGCGACTAAAGGCCTGTCCACGTGGGCGGCAGGCGAGCGCCAGGGCGGAGGACCTTTAGTCGCGGTTCTTCTGGCCAGCCGCGACTAAAGGTCTCCGCAGGTTTAGGGTCCCCCCCCCCCAAACCTGGTTTCTTTTTAATTTGTATTGTTTTATTTCTTTTGGGTTTTAATTTTGAAGGAGTTTCACATATTCTACGGTACTACATATATACATGCATATGAATGTACAATTTCAAACAAATTTAAAATTAGAACCAAAAAGAATTCAAGAGGAATATACAATATATATTCAATATCGGATGACCATATACAATTTTGAACAAGTTTCCATCCATAATTTAGTGCATATGAAGTTCTACGTCCTCTACGTAGTGTTCTCCTCTAGGATCGATGACTTTCCTCGCGAACCATCCAGCTAGTTCCTCTTGAAGTGGTCGGAAGCGAGCTTCTGACTAAGCGTCTTCCGGAGGTTATTCCTCTTGATGTTGGTCTCATCCGATCGGTCCCGCTCATTGGTGTATCTCCGGATCCTCTCACAAACATAGTATCCACATAGATTGGTCCCCGGTGGCTGAATATCCCCGGTCCCGAGCACTCGCCCTTCTAAATTGTAGCTCTTTTTTGAATTCACCGACCTTTTGATCTACGAACCGTCTCCAAACCCTACGAGGCAAAGAGAATTAAATGAACAAGAGAGTTATTAATTAGTTACTTGATATTAGGAAATGAACGAAATAGGCCGATCGATATAGAGCGGAAATGAATGAAAATAATTACTTTTGCATCATTTTTCTCATGTCGTCCCAAATCGCCGCATCCATATTCAGAGAGTCGTGGATGAGAACTGTGGAGGTGTGAAATTGAATTACCATCAGAATCCAGTGGAACCTGCGGACACGATACATGCACGATCATGCATAACTCATCGATTAGCCACATATCATGCATGGAGTAAACAAAAGAGAATGTGCTCAAGACAGAAACACTCACCCAAAATGGTAAGGAAATAGAATATCACTTTTGAGTTCCTGTTTTCTAAGAAACCGCCACAGGTCTTCCTCCACGTCGGCGGGGTGGTGTTCTAACACATATGAATTAACAATGTGTGGGTCAATGAACCCAACATCATGGATGTTCTTTATTCGCATTTCCCGCTTCTTCATTCTGCATAATAGCGTACACAACAAGATAGTTAGGACAATATATAGTGCAGGCAATGAACGAGATGGGGTAGAAATTAATAAATCACTTACAGAACGTGGCAAGCGATGATAGATTTGTCGAGGTCGCGCGATTGAACAGCTGGAACAATTCACTCCGATGAATTGTTATATAGTAATGTTTGAAGTGATGCTCATATCTAACTTCCGCATAAAAATAGTCTTTGGCGTTTTTAAGTTTTATGTAACCCTTGTACCAATTTAGCGAGACCTTTCATTTGTCGAGGTAGATCCTCATCCTGCGCGAGGCTCGACGAGAGGGCCATTCTTCACATATGTAAATACTACGTCCTTCATTGGCGCCTCATCAAGGCCTAACGGTGCACGAAGAGTGATACCTAAGGTGGCCGCTTGTTCTCCGGCACTCGTTACGGTCAATCCATGTGCTGCCGCAGCTGCTATGATATCGGGGGCATCCGGACCGGCGGCTTGCACTATGAGCGGGGCGATCGATTGTTTACTTTGTTCCCCGAGCTGGGCAACTTCTTTCCCCCTTTCTAATTTTTTCTCGGCCTCCTCCAAGGCTTTCTTCTCCTGCTTCTCCGCCAACTCTTGGTTCCTCTTGAACGCGAGTGCTTGCCTACGAAGTTCACGTGCATAGTCGTCAGGCAGATTCTTTGCGGCTTGGGACGGTGTGTTCAAAAATGACTTAGCCCACTTCTTTTGCTCATCAGAAAATACTGGCTTGGGCTCGGACTCTGTTTTCTCTTGCAGCTCGCCTTCCATTTCTCTAAATCAGCAGCCGCGCCCGCCTCGACTTCCTCGGCACTACATTCCCAAGGCCTCGTGGGGAGAGGCTTCATTGATGGCTCCGGTACCTTTGTTTTCTTAGGTACGTAAGGGTCCGGGTTAATAATCCAGGACTGCTGCTACGCTTCTTCGCCGGAGGTGGATTGGGGGGCGGCGTGCGCTACCCGCCCGGGGCGGACTAGGGGCGGCGGCTGCTTACCCGCCGGAGGTGAATTTGAGGGCGGCGTCGGCCCTCGTGAAGGAGGTGTAGGTGAAGCACCACCACCACCACCGCCACCGCCGCCACCACCACCACCGTAGGGGGTGGACTTATTGGCGCCTCGCCCGGAAACTTGATAAACTTCTTCTGCCATAGAATGAGCGGCGCTTGACATCTCCAAGTCTTGTCGCCCCTTCGGGTGTAGCAATGTCAATGTCCAGGTCCTCAAACCCTTGGACTATGTCCTCCACCGTGACACGAGCATAGCCATCTTGAATGGGGTTGTTGTGGTGGAGTGCTCCGGGTGGTAAAGCATCGCCGATGGCTACCTTCATGGACATGTTCCCGATAGGATAATACGGATGACATGCTTTCATCTCCTTTATATCGTCCACGGGGTAGCGAGGAGGCTCCGGTGCAGTAATTTCGACCACCGAGAGGCTCCGGTGCGGTAATTTCGATCGTCGGTGCACCAGCCGATGGGGCCTCCGTGGAAGCCACGCTGCTTCTCCGCGGCTGGCTTCCGAGATCCAATGGATGATCTTCATGCTGCGCCCGAGCTGCATCTCTTTCGGCTACTAGTGCACTCACGGTTTTCTTCATGACATCCATTTCCGATGCCAACCGCGCCACAACATCTGCTTCCCGATCCATCGTTCTCTTACGGCTACGTAACCGTACGGGTCATCGTTCTGGGGGAACCCTAATTTCCACGGAATGTGCCCCATGCCTCGTACACGTCCTCCGTGTTCAGGATTCCCGAGGGCTTTTGTCAGGGCGTCGTTCTCTCTGTTGAACTTGATCCTCCCCTCTTGAGCATCCCTCATTGCCTCAATAAGCTTTTGGGTGGGTTTAATTATTTTGCCCTGGTAAACACACTCCCCTGTCTCCGGGTTCAGCGATCCCCCATGCCCGTTGT
>NC_061511.1:178648675-178687697 GCF_022539505.1 Lolium rigidum | reverse complement strand
TTGTGTATCTGGGAGCTACATGTCCTATAACCGGAAAATTCATGCAATCTTGTCCTATGATATGTCTTCATATATGCACTCAAGCTCCTCGCAAGTAGTACACATAGCAATCAAATTTGCCACGTGAACACGGCTAGCTCTGGCTGCACGCTGGTTTAGTGACAAGTACAAGGCTATCTTTGCAACAAGAACTCTGCTAGTTTAGTGACAAGTACAAGACTATCTTTGCAACAAGAACTCTGCTACACGTACGCGTCAGTTTCCATCCAAATTCTGTACGACACCAAGATCGAACCATTCCTAGGCGGCATCAAAGTGCAGCGCACCATCCGATCTTGCATCGTACAAGAACCAGAGAGGAAAGTGTGTGTTAAGTAGTTCGCTTGCAACAAATGAATCTGAAAACAAACCAGAAAAGAATAGTTGCAGCCTACCCCGATGTGCCTCATCGGGTAGGGTTCTTCACATATATATATAGCGTATAATGTCTTAGTTACAATACGTATATGAAACGTATACAAATACAACTCTAACACCCTCCCTCAATCTCAACTAGGGAAAGATTGAGATTGCGCTTACAATGCTCATACAAAGGCAAAGGGAGAGGCTTAGTGAAAATATCAGCAACTTGATCCTTTGATGAAATGAACCGAATCTGTAGTTGCTTCCGAGACACGCGCTCACGGACAAAGTGAAAATCAACTTCAATATGCTTTGTCCTTGCATGAAAAACTGGATTAGATGACAAATAGGTAGCACCAATATTGTCACACCAGAGTATTGGAGGTCGAACTTGAGTAACACCAAGTTCCTTCAGTAATGACTGTACCCAAATAAGTTCAGCTGTCGCATTACCAAGCGCCTTGTACTCTGACTCTGTACTAGACCGAGAGACAGTAGACTGCTTGCGAGCACTCCAGGCGATCAAATTTCCCCCATAGAAGATTGCATATCCTCCCGTGGATCGCCGATCATCCATATTACCAGCCCAGTCTGCATCTGAAAAGGCTGAAAGCAGGGTAGAGGAGGATGACTGAAACAACAGGCCAGTATCAACTGTGTAACGAACATAGCGGAGAATACGCTTGACAGCCGACCAATGTGGTGTACGAGGCTCATGAAGATACTGACACACCTTGTTCACCACAAAAGATAAATCAGGGCGTGTCATAGTAAGGTACTGAAGACCACCAACAAGACTGCGGTACTGAGTAGCCTCCTCAGGAGAGAGCAAATCACCATCAGTACTGCAAAGACGCTCAGAAGACGCCATGGGTGTAGTCACAGGAGCACACTTCAACATGCCGGCACGAGCAAGGAGCTCAAGTGCATACTTACGCTGTCGAAGGAGAAGACTGCCAGACAAGGGTGAGGACACCTCAATCCCCAGAAAATAATGCAGAACCCCTAGATCCTTGACAGAGAACTCAGAGCGAAGCTGACTGATTAACTTAGGAATAGCAGCAGCAGTAGAGCTAAGAACAATGATATCGTCAACATAAATCAGCAGATAGAGTGTAATACCAGAACGCCGAAGAACAAACAACGACGTATCAGTCACAGAAGGAGAGAATCCCAATGACCCAAGAACAGAACTGAGACGAGCATGCCATGCACGAGGAGCTTGCTTCAGTCCATAGAGTGACCTAATGAGCTTGCAGTAGTGACCAGGCTTATCAGGATCAACAAAACCAGGTGGTTGGCGCATATATACCTCTTCATCCAAGTAACCATTGAGAAAGGCATTCTGAATATCAAGCTGACGAAGGTGCCATCTGTGAGAGAGAGCCATGGCGAGCAACAAGCGAATAGTGGCTGGTTTGACCACAGGACTGAAAGTCTCATCATAATCAAGACCATAACGCTGCTTGTATCCTTTCGCAACAAGCCGCGCCTTGTACCTCTCAATAGAACCATCTGCATGAAGCTTCACCTTGAAAACCCATCTAGAGTCAATTAAATTCACACCAGAGACAGGAGGAACCAAGCGCCAAGTCTGATTTGCTTGGAGAGCAGCAAATTCAGTTTCCATAGCATCACGCCAAAGGTGAAGTGCGAAGAGCTTCTTTGTAATCACGAGGCTCATGAGTGTGCTTTAGTGCCGCATGAGCTGCAAGCACACAAGTCCAGGCAACAGTATCGTCAGTGCGCTTTTTAGGCTGATGAATACCGTGTCGCCGACGTGTCATGGGTCCAGCTGGTGGAGCAGTGACCACGGGCGGAGCATTGGAGCAAACTGAAGAGGGTTCGGATGAACGACCAAGTGCTGGCGATGAAGCATCCTCGGCAGAGGCAGCCTGCTGCTGCTCCTCCTGCAGCGAGAGCTTCTGCTGTGCATGCAGCTGGCCTGGAGTTGTCTGCTGCTCATGCACGGGCAGCTGCAGACGCGGCCGGGCATGCAGCAGATCAGATGGCGGGTCAGGTGGAGCAGCCGTCTGCGGGGCAGAGGAAGGCTCCAGTGCATGCTGCTGCGCAGTGGACTGACCAGGCGGTGCGGTCACCACTGGCAGGTCAGGAGAGAGGCCCGAGGCGGAAGTGCTAGATGCGGAGACGGGAGTGGCGGGAGCTTTGGCTGGCACAGAGCCCAAGGCGGGGAAGGGGCCAAGCTCTGGCGCAGAGCCCGAGGCGGGAAAGAAACCAAAACGAGTGGCGTTCGGCTCAGCTCGCACAGAGCCCAAAGCAGGGCCAGGCTCGGTGGAGGGAGCTGTGCATGGCGGCACGCAGCCCGAGACGCTCCCATGCAGTTCATGACCGACGTGAGCATCCACTGTTGGAGTAAAAACGTCGAGCCGACTCCCGCGTCCAATACCTGCACCATGGTCAGCGAGCAAAGGCAAAGCATGTGCAACATCCATAAAGCGGTCAGCTGAAAGTAAAGAAGACTCCGACACAGGGGGTATATCATGAGAGTTGGGCATGTTGGCGAAAGGAAAAACGTTCTCGTCAAAAATGACATCCCTAGATATGTAGACACGATTAGACGGAACATGAAGACATTTATATCCCTTGTGAAGAGAGCTGTAGCCCAGAAACACACACTTCTTCGAACGGAAATCAAGTTTATGATTGTTATAGGGTCGAAGGTGTGGCCAGCAGGCACACCCAAACACCTTAAAAAAGGTATAGTCAGGTGTTTCATTAAGAAGTCTCTGAAGAGGTGTTTTCATCGCAATGGTGCGACTAGGAAGCCTGTTAATGAGAAAACAAGCTGTAGAGAAAGCATCATTCCAATAACACAAGGGAACCGATGCATGTGCTAGTAAAGTAAGACCGATTTCAACAATGTGACGGTGCTTACGCTCAGCAGTGCCATTTTGTTGGTGCGTGTGAGGACAAGACACACGATGTGAGACACCTAGGTTATGAAAGAAGGGATGAAGTTTCTCATACTCCCCACCCTAATCAGTTTGTACATGAACAATTTTGCGATTCAGGAGACGTTCAACATGTTTTTGGAACTGGAGAAACACATCATAGACATCAGATTTATGTTTGAGTAAATAGAGCCAAGTGAAACGACTATAAGCATCAACAAAACTCACATAAAAACGATGTCCACTAACAGAGGTTTGAGCAGGACCCCAAACATCAGAATAAATAATTTCTAATGGAAACTGTGTTACACGAGTAGACAAAGAAAAGGGCAACTGATGGCTCTTCCCTTGCTGACAAGCATCACAAACAGACTCAATTTTATTGGACTCATGTGTAGATGGTAACTCATGACTACGAAGAACATGTTGAACGACTTGTAATGCTGGATGTCCTAGACGATGATGCCACATATCACGCGACACCTTGACACTGGAAAGGGCTTGCTTGATGACAGGTGCTTTAATCTCATAGAGACCTCCACTGCAACGACCTCTAAGGATGGGTGCTCTCGTGTCCAGGTCCTTTACAAAAAGATCATGAGGATGAAGTTCAATGAACACATTATTATCATGGGAAAGCTTACTCATAGATAACAAATTGCGAGTGGCTTTAGGAACATGAAGGACATTATTTAGAGCTAGAGACCTAGAGGACGGAGTGGATAAAATAGCTTGACCAACATTATGAATGTGCATACCTGTGCCATTAGCTGTATGGACCTGATCAGTGCCATGGTAGGGCTCGCGTGACGTCAGCTTATCCAGCTCACTAGTAATGTGGTGAGTAGCGCCGGAGTCCGCATACCACGCCGGGTCTACAGACTGTGAAACACCCTGAGAGCCATGAGAGGCAGACATCGCCATAGCAAGTTGTTTCTCTGTAACACTCCCATCATTGCCAAGACCAAGGAAATCACGGTTGAACCGCTTGTAACATCGAGAGGCCACATGGCGAGGAGTCCCACACAGCTGACAGACAACAGGAGTACGCCCACCAGTCTTGGGCGTGGCTGCAGGTGTGATCTTGGCGGATGGTGCGGGAGGACGGGGTCCACCACGGCCAGCCCCATAGGCAGCTGCAGGTGTAGGGGGTGCAACAATGTGTGCAGCAGGATAATGCGATGATCCACTAGAGCGACGCTGAGCCAATTTGCGCTGTTCTGTAGCCTGAAGTTGAGAGAACAAATCGCGAATTGCTATGGGAGTGGTACGATTCGTCACCACTTGGTAGAGAGCATCATAATCCTCATCAAGTCCAGCAAGTATATATGAGACAAACTCCGCATCACGTAGGGGCTCGCCAATACTAGTGAGGGAATCTGAGAGGGCCTTCATCTGATGGAAATAAGTATTGACGGTCTTGTTTCCTTTCTTCAGTTCAGCCATCTCCTGTCGAATCGCAGAGGATCGAGCAATAGAGGTGGAGGCAAAAGCTCCACTAAGGGTCTCCCAAGCCTCGTGAGAGGTGCCCGAAAACATGATCATGCCTAGGACGCCTTCAGTCATCGAGGAGACAAAACCAGAGAGAATAGCTTGGTCCTGCTGAGTCCAGTGTTGGTGAGCCGGATTGGGCGCATGATGCATGGCACCGGCATGAGAAACGACAACATGAGGACTAGGACACTAAAGCGATCCATCAACATATCCCATGAGCATGTGACTGCGAAGAAGCGGACCGACTTGGGCACGCCAGAACAGATAGTTCTCGTTTGTCAACCTGATGGTGATCGACGAGGCGATAGTAACAATCGGTGGCAGGCCATGTGCTGGGAACGGCTGATGGTGAAAGCCTTGCTGAAACGGAGGCACCGGCGGTGTAGCAGCAGTAGGGCCCGACGGCAATGGTGGAGTAGAGCCATAGGCGGGCAAGGCTAGGGCTGTAGTCGGCCCCGGCGGGCCAAACCCTAAGGAGGGTGGCGCCATGGACGGGGGCATGTAGTACCCGGGATAGCCTGCCGGGTAGTACCCCTGTAGGCCTGGAAGATGGCCATGCCCTTGTGCACCGATGCCTTGACCGAGGGAGGCAGCGACCAACGCTGCATCACTGTAGAAGGCGGGCGCGTTGAGCAGCCCAGGCACTCCCGCGGGCAGAACGGAGGCAGCCGGCGAGGGCAGAGTCGCATGCGACGGCGCAGAAGGTACGGGCGACGGCAGAGGCGCGCCAGGCGACGGCAGTTGCGCACCCGAAGACGCGGGCAGCGGCAAGGTCGCGGCTGGCGCGGGCGATCCAGCCGTGGTAGCGGGCGGCGTCACGGGCGATCCAGAGATCGACGTTGCGGACGTTGCGGTGGGATCGGTGACCACCGGTGGGGGCGCGGACTCGGACGGAGACGCCATCGCGGCGGCGGAGGAGGGCACGGCGCGGAGGACGCCGGTGGCAGCGGAAGAAGACGGCGGCGGACTAGGTCAGAACCGCGGCTCTGATACCATGAAAACAAACCAGAAAAGAATAGTTGCAGCCTACCCCGATGTGCCTCATCGGGTAGGGTTCTTCACATATATATATATATAGCGTATAATGTCTTAGTTACAATACGTATATGAAACGTATACAAATACAACTCTAACAGAATCTACCATAAAGTTGTAACACCTCACTTTTAGATTCGCCATTCATGAACCAACATAAAAACCCACAAAGTGCGCCATGGAATTTCTAATTAAAAAACTACCATACATAAGATTGAAGAAATCATCAAGAAAAAAACTTATTCTGAAGTGAGGTACTATCTTAAATCTCATACGATTATATTTCTCAGCACAATTTTAGTTGTTATGAAATTTAGATAATTGTTGCTAAGGATGGCAATTGGTATGGTATGTGCAGGGTAGAGCAATACCATACCCATACCCGTATAGTTAATGGCTACAAAGTTTTACCCATACCCATACCCATGGGTATGAAACTCTACCCGCACCCATACCCGACGGATACCCACAAAATTTAGAATTCATAATCACATACTCATAACTCGTAAGTCAACAACATAGAAGAGTCACATGACATATTGATAATCGATGACAACTTAATATAGGTTCATAAAATCAATAACTTGGCTATTTAGAACCACGAATAAGTGCTACTAAGAGCTCAGGGTCTATGGCATGATCATGCCTGGAGCGCTACAACTCTTGAAGCAGAGGCTGTTCGAGAGGGGGTTCGCTTGGCTATCGATATGGGACTACATAAGCTAGTCGTCGAGACGGATGCTCAAGAGGTGGTTAATCTCTATAACCAATCTGATACTAGTAGATCTATAATTACTAGTGTTTGAAATTTGTTTCTAACTAGTTTTGAGTTGATGTATGTAAACATGACTGCGAATGAAGCAGCCCATGCTTGTGCTCACAGAGCTAGTTCAGATAGGAGACGGTGTGTGTGGGTTAACTACACTCCTGTTTTCCTCACTACGTAGTAGTATTCTTGCTAAGGACTATAATACCGCTGGTAAAGCTCCTGATTCGCAAAAAAAGTCCAGATATTAGTATAAGTAGGTAGTTTATAGGTATACCCATGGGTACAAGGCTATATATATCCGTGTCCTACCCGTGACTTAACAGGCTGGATATGGGTACTATCCATGGGTACGGAACCCACTAGTACCCATACCCGTGGGTAAAATTGCCATTTTTAATTGTTGTAAAGTAGTAGACTTGTAGTAGAAAATGACGCACAACATCCAACCATGTGTGTGTGGCGGTATCTTCTAACACTTCCATTACTCCATTTAAGTGTGTGAAAATAATCTATGCCAGCTAAATAATGCATAGTAGGAAAGGGAATGCAGAAAAGAACAATGTGATTTTATTGGTAGAGTAAAGGTAGAGGCCATTGTATTTTGAGGGATTTTTTTATAGGGAATACATGCCCTCATCTATATATTCCACCCAGCGTTGCAGTATTATTGAGGTGCAGAAGAGGAATATCACAGAGCGGCAAAGCGACAACTGTATCTGTAGGGGTAACGTCCGATATCCAATCTTTCTTCTCACCTAACCAAACTAACTACCATACCATCACAATTCGTCAATACGCAGTTGCTGGTAACTGAAACAAACCCAAACCAATCGAACTCTTTTTAGATAAAAAAACATTTCCACCTGACTTCAAATTAATAAAGCCTTCAAAGGTTCAACTATTACAAGGATCTAGCGGCAACAACCAGCAAACAAAGCACCCAAGGCCCATAAGATAGAATACCGCACACGACAACACAACATAAAGTAAACTCTACTAAACATGAGCCGATAGAGCAAGATAAGTTGACCTAGTCAAGATTCACATGAGGGAGATCAACATGTCCATCGTCTAAACATATTTAATAGTACGAAAGCTAGTACGAGAACCTTGAATTTCAAATCTTCATCTTTATCTAGTACAAAAGCTTCAGCGAGCCCTTCAAATCGAGCTCCTTCACTCCAACAATGATGGAAATCAAAGCCGAGCCCGACGAGATGGAAATTGTCCGTAATAAAGCTCCAACATGTATATTCCTTGGAAGAAGTCAAGAAAGCTCCAACATGTATATTCCTTGGAAGAAGTCAACGCTCGTGACGGTGCTCCCGTAGGCAACGAGCTGTAGGAAAGTTTTGTTCCGGTTCGTGCTGCCCCTTCCGTGCAAGTCGACGAGGCCTTTGAGGTCGCTCGCAATAGTGTTGAGCTTCTTTCCACAGTGCTATCTTCCTTTCCACAAAGTGAGGCTCTAGAGGTCAGTCTGTGCTCTTCCCTGCCATTTAAATCCTCCTGCTTAGATGATTAGTTCATGTTGTTCAGTGTACAGTCTGCGATGTAGGCATCTCAAAGAGCAGGGTTGAAATTTTGTTGTCTTCATACAGGATTATATGTTAAGGAAACTATATATCAATTGCTAGCATGAGTCGGGTTATTTGACCCTTAAGGTACAAAATAGTTATTTTACACCCACCCTCTATCTTTTTTTTCGAAAAAGACCACCCTCTATCTTTGCCACCACAAATGATTGGCACGTAAATTTTGTCTTACTTCAGTAGTGGAGTTGAACATAAGAAAAAAATAGACATATCATAATTATTTGTTTTACGTGACATACAAAAGATGACGTAAAATACATATTTTTAGTGTTTTTTACACTGTAATGACTCATATAATGTGTTTTTTATTTGAATACAAAACATAATTTTATGTACGTAACATCGTAAAATTATGTGGGTGCAAAATTACTTTTCTACACCCTGTGAGTCAAATAGGGCTTCTATTACTAGAATTTTTTTTAGGATGTTTCTAGTAACAATGACAGTGGCCAGTACTTGAGAAGGTTGTTAACATGAGGTTAATTCTTTGCATCTTTGAGCAATTATCTGGACTTAATATCAATTTTCATAAGAGTGAGATTTTATGTTTTGGATAGGCGAAGGATGAGGAGAACCAATATAAGCAAATCTTTGGTTGTGAAGCTGGTCCTCTCCCCTTTCTTTACCTGTGGATCCCGGTCCATTATAGAAAACTTCTCAATAGGAAATGGAATCCAAAAGAGAACCACTCTGAATGAAAGTTGGGCTGTTGGCAAGGAAAACTACTCTCATATGAAGATAAACTTGTGCTTATTAATTCCGTCCTAACCAGTCTACCGATGTTTATGTTATATTTTCTTGAAATACCTAAAGGGATAAAGAAAATATTGGATTTCTACAGGTCAAGGTTTTTTTTGTCAAAATGATGAGCATACGCGTAAATTTCGGCTGACTAGGTGGAACATTATTTGCCGACCTAAAGATCAAGGGGGTCTCGGGGTGGAGGTGTTAGATATCAAAAACAAATGTTTACTCAATAAGTGGTTGTTTAAACTCTTAAATGAGGACTGAGAATGGAAGGAGTTGCTGCATAATAAATATCTCCGGACTCAAATGTTGTCACAAGTGACAACAAAACCCACCGATTCTCCTTTTTAAAAGGGGCTCATGGGAGTTAAGGATGATTTTTTGTTCTCTCGCGACTCTTTCAAAGTCGGCAATGGTCAAAATACATGCTTTTGGGAGGGCATATGGTTAGGTGACCAACAGCTAGCTAAGCAATACCCTTTCGTTATATAACATTGTCCGCCGGAGAAACATTCTGGTTTCAGATGTTCTAACGAGTAATCCTATGAATATAGAATTCATGAGAACTTTATGTACTAATAAATGGGAGGTTTGGCTACTTCATCGCCTAATCAGGGTTAACTTGACGGAAGACACGGGTCTGAAAATTAACTACCAATGTAGTTTTTTTCGGTCAAATCCATGTACGCAGACATGATGAATGTTCATACGGTTTTCTTGCGCGAATATCTTTGGAAAATAAAGGTACCACTGAAGATTAAGATTTTCATGTGGTTCTTTTATAAAAAAGTAATCCTCACAAAAGATAATCTCGCAATTTCTTTTTGGAATGGGTGTAAGAAATGTGTTTTCTGTGACTCTATTGAAACAATAAACTATTTATTTTTCGATTGTTCCTTCACAAAGCTAATTTGGAGAACCATCCAGTATACTTTTAATATCCCTCCATCGGCCAATGTTAGAAATATGTTTGAAAATTGGCTAAATGGTGTTGATAAAATATCTAAAGGACAAATTCGAACGGGTATTTGTACTTTGATGTGCGCTACATGGAATTGTCGCAATGATACTGTCTTTAAAAGGAGCTTATCCGTATGGTTATGCACTGGTTTCACGAATAATCCTACCTACTACCGGAGGCTTAGCGTGCGCATATGGATTTTATATGCAGCCGTCTGGAGAAGATTGCTCAAGATATCTACAGCCAGGGTGGCTGGTAGCCTACTAAGAGATTGTAACTTGCATAACGATCATTTTCTTTTTATTTTTCGTTGGTTAACTTTTATGTACACCTTATGTGACTCATGAGTTATTATAAATTTTAAACTATGCAATAAAACGACTGTGTGCATCAATTGATGCAGATGATGCTCTCATTTCTAAAAAATATCATGTTATCCCTTATTTCATGATGGCAGCCCCGGTGCAAAGCAGCATCTGAAATTTAGTAATTAACTGACAGTTACTGAATAAGTTACCGAATAACTCTGGATAAGAACTAATCTCTATTTGATATCAAATTGAATACATCTCTATTTGATATCAAATTGGTACTTTGCTATCATCACCTCTGCGTTCTGATTGCACCTCGCATTGATGTTGGATTGCCTGACTACCACCCTAGTCCAGCAATGCCAACAGTGTAAATACACAATCCAGAGAATTGTCGAGACAGATGGGGATAACGACGCTCAGCTCTTCGAGGCACTGAGCATCCACGATGAACTCCAAAAGGTTCTTTCCAAGTATGAAGAGCTCAGAACCAGCGATGATTCCAGTCACCGTGGAGCCTGAGGAATCCCTCCGCGCCCCTGCGAGGAAATCAGCTGGGTCACTACGGGAGAGCTGATTTTCGGGGGCACTTTAAAGTGTTCCTATAAATAGAAAAATGTCTCTAATCCCCGACTCCTCCAAGCGCTCGAGCCTTGTTGTGCTTGCCCTCGCCGACACCAAGCCGCTACCCGTAACCTGTATACACGGCCGCGCTCTCGGGGCTCATCCCACTGGAGCTAGGCCGGTGCGCCACATGCTCTCTGTCGTGCTTTCGTTGGTGTTTGGTCGCCGCTAACGAAATATCCTGCCTCATCCCCCCGGAGCTTGGTCGGGGCCTGTCCAGCCTGCAGGTACTGTTCGCGTGGCAGAACAGTCTCGAGAGCGCCATGATCCATGGGCCGTTAATTTGGACCACTAGTACTAGCGGTGCTGCTCCGTTGATTGAGCGCGGTTCCTGCCGTAGCTTCGCCGAGGCTTGTTCATCCCGCCATCCGAACCACGCTCGCGTCAATGAAGAGCTTTCAGGCGTTCGACCTCTCGCGCAATTTCCCCAGCAACGTACGGTATTCTCATACCTACCTGGTATACCGGGTCTTGAAATGGGCCTCAATCAATTAAATGTAGGGCTAAATATCCAATAGCCCAAACTGAGTTTGAGGAGGGGATTGTACTGGAGCAAGACCAGTAAGCCGCAAGAAGGCGCTGAGGGTAGTTCCGTTTCATCAGAGCATCTCCAGTCGCGTCCCCCAAAGCGTCCCCCAAAGGAATTTGGGGCGCGCCGGACGAAAAATGCGTTCCAGCCGCGTCCCCCAAAGCTCTTTTTTGTCCGGCGCGCCCCTATACGGTGTCCGGCGCCCCGAGCCCGTCCCCGTCCCACAGGGGACGCTCCGGGGACGCCGGACACAACGAAAAGCGAGGCGGGCTCCCACATGTCGGCGACTATTTGCATAAACCGTTGGTTCGCGCCTCTTTTCTCGTCGCTCCTTCCTTCCCGCGCCTCCCACCCCACCGCCGCCGCTGGATTTCCCGGCCGTTTGGGCGTCGATCTCTGCTGAGAGTCGGCACCGTTGTCGCGGCTGGGGCTCCCGCCGGTCGTGCCGCCGCCGCCGCCGCGTCGCCAGCGCGTCCCAGAACACGCCGTCAAATCCGCCCCGCCTCCGCGCACAGAAGGTGCTCGACGACTTGCCAGGTAGGCGCGATTGGCCGCTGTTTGTTGCGTCGTCTGCCTCGGCGCAATTTTAACCATTGATTTTGCTTTAGCCATGGACAGCGACGATGAGATGGTTGCCCTGCGGCTGGAGGACGAGCAAGCGTTCGACGACGACCTGCGGGAGCATTTGCTGATCATCGCGTCCCTCCAGAACATGCTTGACGCTGAGGCGGAGAAGAGGAAGAGGCCGCGCCGCGGAGGATCAAGGCCGGGAAGAAGGAAGTCGAAGCCCCGGCAGAGGATGGAGGGGCATGCCATGCTGCACAACGACTACTTCGCCGACGATGCAACACAGGCCGACAATTTTCGGCGCCGGTACAGGATGAGCAAGGGGCTGTTCATGAATATCCTCCACGTTGTTCGAGAGTTCGACCCCTACTTCAAGCTCAAGCTCGACGCTGTAGGCGTTCTCGGGTTCTCGTCGATTCAGAAGTGCACCGCCGCCATGAGGATGCTTGCATACGGAGCACCTGCCGATACACAGGACGACTACCTTCGCATGAGTGAGTCTACTGCCATTGAGTGCATGTACAAGTTTTGCCGAGCTGTGGTGGGAAAGTTTGGCAAATACTACTTGAGAGGGCCAACTGAGGAAGAGACAACAAGGATCATGGCACAAAATGCTGTCAGAGGATTTCCTGGAATGCTTGGAAGCATCGATTGCATGCACTGGGCATGGAAGAACTGCCCGTTTGCTTGGCAAGGTATATACAAAGGCCGTCATGGATATTGCAGTGTGGTGCTTGAAGCTGTGGCAAATTATGACCTGTGGATTTGGCATTCTTTCTTGGCATGGCGGGATCACACAATGACATCAACGTGTTGCAGCGGTCTCCGGTGTTCAGCAGACTAGTGGAAGGGCATGCTCCACCATGCAACTATGAGATCAATGGCCACCAATATACCAAAGGCTATTATCTAGCCGATGGTATATATCCAGAATGGGCCATTTTTGTCAAAACAATCTCGAATCCATCAGGTCTGAAGAATTCTCACTTTGCTACGCGACAGGAGGCTTGCAGGAAGGATGTCGAGCGGACATTTGGTGTGCTTCAAGCACAATTTGCCATTGTCCGGTACCCTGCTCTAAGCTGGTCTCACGACCAAATGTGGGAGGTGATGCAGGCTTGTGTGATCATGCACAACATGATCATCGAGGATGACCGCAATAATCATGTTAGGTCACATGTTGGTCCCTATGAGTGTCAAGGCCCTCTCGCGGAGGTTGATCATGAGTTGCCTGCAGATTTTGCTGATTTTCTCGCCATGCACGCAGAGATCCGTGACAGCAATGTGCATGAGCAACTTCAAGCTGATCTCGTTGAGCATTTGTGGAGGATCAAAGGAAATACCGTGGCATCTTGATGTAGCATCTAGCCCTATTTATTATATTTGATTACTTGTTTTATTGTTTGTTGTAATTTAATTTGAAAACAGTCCTCGCAAACATTTTTATTCATATGCTATATTTGATATAAATGATTTATGTGTTAAAAAATTATTTTAAATGTTTGGGGGCGGCGTTTGGGGGACGCGGCTGGGGAGCGACGTCCCCCAAACGCGGCACGAACAAACCACGTCCCCCAAACGCTCGATCCGGCGCGCTTTGGGGACGGTTTGGGGGACGCGGCTGAAGATGCTCTCAGAAGAATTTGTTTGTTTGGGAGAGGATGTCAACGTGGAATTGAGATATAGAGACCGGAGATGGGGGCACCTGCCCAGCCAGCTGAGAAAAAGGTTTAACAGTTGCTTTTGTGATGTGTAGCAAGTCGATCAAGTTAACGTGAGTTGGACAAGAAGCTGCCAGCGGGATCATCCAGCCGGCCTTATCTCCGTCTTCGGCTTAAGAGCACCTCCACCGGTAGCTTCTAAATAGGTGCCGGCAAGGGCGTCGAAATCTTCGTTTGGGAGGCGTCGGCACTGCATCCTCTATTTGGGGGAGCTGTTCCCACACCGGTGCCCCCAAACAGGCGGCTCCGATAAATTTTTTTTTTTACATAAACTACATATTATACTTAAAATTTCATTTTAATGTCATTCAAGATCGAGGAATGAATAATATTTTCGGGTAAATCCGAGTAAAACATTATTCACTCCTCAACCCCGGATGACATATGAAATCTGCTTCATCTCTAGACTACTACCTACTGACCACTTGGCTCTATGGAGGTGGAGCTGCTCTCTCCGGTGGTCTCTCCTCTGCTCTCTCCGCTGCTCCTCCGTCGATAATCCCCGGCTCTCTCCGCCACGAACGTCAAGTAGGCGGCTCTATCCGTGGCCACCGCCTCCTCACGCAGCTGCCGCTCCAGGTCCTCCCGCCGCCAACGGTAATCCAACTCCTACCTCTGTAGGCGGAGCTGTAACTCCGCCAAACGCCGCCGCTCGCAGACTTCTTCCTGAATCTGCGTCTCCTCCCGCTACGACCGCCGCAGCAAAAGGTCCTCCCACCCCTTCTGTCGTCGCGCCTCCCATCGGCGCTCGCTCGCCGCCTCCCGCCGCGCCTGCAGTAAATCTGCCTCCTCCCGCTGCCGCCGGTCCGACTCCTCCCGCTGCCACGCCACCCGTCGCCGTCGCGCCTCCTCGGTCACCCGCAACCGCCGCTCCGCCTCCTGGCCCTGCCGCTCGTCCGCGATGTGGGCATCCACGGTCGCCGCTAGCGCCACCTCCTCCCACGCCTCGTACTCTACGAGCTGCGGGTCCGCTTCCACGACTTCTACGGCCGCCTCTAGCGCCGCCTCGTCCAACGAATCGAATATTGTGCTATTTTTCTAGGGTTTTTTGCACTATAGAGGCAGGGGAGGAGGGATTATATGGACCGCCGGCGAGGCGGGAGAATTTCCCGCGCAGCGTCGTGGCGGGCTAATATCCCGCGCGGCGCCCTGGCATCACTGACGGGTGGCTCCCACGCCCAAAAATTTCAGCCTCACGAGCAGCCGGCGCGCCCGATTCGCGCCCTTGGCGAAGGGACCGGCACGGGGTCCGGTAATTTCTATTGGGCTCTAAAATTGGTCGGCGCCGTATGGGGCGCGTCGGTGCGAGCCCATTTTCGCTCCCTGGCCCCAAAAAAGCTATCAGGGACGCCGGTGGAGATGCTCTAAGCGTAGCCAAGCTAGCTAGCTGCCTGGTCCTTAATCATCCATCACTTTCACTCAACAATCCAGCAGTATTTGAGGGGCAATTCAGCCGGAAGCAAATCGACACTCAGATGTCCAAGCTAGCTGAGAGAAAGCCCCCATCAGTCCGATGGATTGGAGATCTCTCATCACTTGCCCTCACAGGCATGCGCGCACGTACGTGTAGTGGCCGGCTGGCCGATTAACTCCTCGTATCTTGTCGCCTTGCCGTTCCCAAGAACATCTCCACTGGTCTCCCCGAACAGGCTCCTGGCGTACTATTTTTTCATTCGGACTACGAAAAATGGTCCAGCCGTGTCCCCGGTTTCTAATTTTTCGTCGGATTTGGGCTTTCATCCATCCGGCGAGCCCACGCCAACCCCGGCCTACCGGGGAGCGCTCGGGGACTCCGGACGAAGCGAAAGCGCGCGAGAAACGGCGAGAAATCTCTCCCGCGCTTTCGTTTCGTCTTCGCCGCGGAGGTGGCCCCCGACCGGTCAGCGACACGCGCATCGTCTTCCGCGCACGCATCGTCTTCCGCGCGCAGTAAAGGCTGCCGCCGGTCAGTTCGCCGCGGACGCGTCGCATTCCACGCGACATTAATCCCCGGCGCCAGCCGCGCCTATATACGCCGCTCCGCTCGCCGCGACGCGTATCCCTGTTCCACTCTCCCTTCCACTCTCCCTCCACTCTCACTCCACTCTCCCGATGGCGTTCTACGACGATGACGCCGCATCCAACAACGGCTTCCCCCGCCGGTCGCTCCACGCGTGGGAGGGGCACCTCCTCCACCAGGCGGGGTACCCCTGCCCGCCGGACACGAGGCCTCCCGGCGGCGGGTGGCGGCTAAGTGCTGGCGGCGTACCAATCCCGCCGCCGCCCCGGGGCCACGCCCTCGACGTCGCCATCGAGGAGGCTCGGATGACGATGACGGACGAAGAGCGCGCCAACCCGCGCCACCACCCCGACAACTACACGAGGTGGAACTCGTTCTTCCTCCGGTGGTGGGAGCGGGAGCTGGCGGCCTACGACGGCCCGCCGCCTCCGCCTCCGCGCAACAACGCCGCGGGCCGCCGACGCTGGTGGAGCGCGCCGGATAGGACGCTGGCGAACGTCCTCGAGCACATCGAGGGCGGCAACTTCCCGGTGCTGACGATGCCCCCTCCATCGAGGGCATCGGCCAGCCGCCGCCGGGGAAACATCTGGCAGCCACGACGCATGGCTGCCAGCTCGTCGTCTTCCGGATCGGCGTCGAGGCCATCCTTGGCGCCGGTGAAAAAGGAGGCGACGTCTCCGTCGACACGGGCGCGCGTCAAGAAGGAGCCGGCGTCTCCACCACCGAGCAGAGGGCGCAACAGCGGCGCCCTCGTCATCCGCGACCAACCCTCCTCCCCGCAGCGTGGGCAGAAGAGGAAGTCGGCGAAGAAGGAGGACGCCGCGGCCGCCAGCAACGCCGCCGCAAACAAGCTCGCCGAGGAGGAGGCGAAGCGCGTGGAGGATGCCACCGTGGCGGAGGCGATTGCCAGGTCGCTCAAGGACCTGGTGCCCGCCGACAACGCCCTCCCCGAGGACGCCGCGCTGGAGTGGTCGAGGCGCGGCTGGGAGCGCGAGGAGGCGGAGCAGCAGCGGCGGCTGCTGGACCTGGCCGCCGCGCGTCAACTCGCCGCCCGCGCCGCCGCTGCAACCACCGCCGACGACGTCGCTCGCTACCGCCGGCCTGCGACACCTCCATCCGGCATCGCCGTCCCCGTCGTCGACCTCGAAGCCTCCGATGACGAATGGTACAAGCCATTGCCGTCCCCGCCTCGCACCAGCGGCCGGTGGGGAGACGCCGGCCAGGGCAGCAGCCAGGCCGCGCCGCCGCAGTTTGACGACGACGGCTCCGACGACGATGGCGACGACGGCGGCGACTACACGGTGTTCTACCGCCATTTGGGCATGTAGAGCGCCGTGTTTTAAAATTTATAGTTGTATTCCCCTAGCCGAATTCGAAATATAGTCGAATTCGGCCTCTATGTGTGAACTTCGCCCTCTATATAGTAAATATCATTAAATTTAGTCTAAATTCGCCCGTTTTAAGCCTAGTTTGTCAAGTTTCCGTTTTTCAAATTTAGATCGTCGTCTTCGCCTGAGCATGCGGCTGGGAAACTACTCCTCCCCACGCCAAATTTACATCCAATCCGGACGTAAATTTCGCTGGATTTCGGCGTGGGGAGGGCATGCTCTAACACTCCATGCTCTGAGATCAGTATACAATATCTGAGGTCGATCGGGACGGAATACTGCTGCACTTCAACGCGTGAAATAAATGAAGGATTTTGACCTGTGATCGAGAGGCATGTGATCGTGTTGGCGGGCGGGAATTCAGAGGAGGAATTCAGCTAGGTCAATGGATATATCTTGGGAAAAGAATGACAATGTCAATGGACACACACACACACACACAAAGCGCGTGATATGCATGTTAGATGTTGGTTAGCAGCGGAAGGAGATGTTTGCACTTGCAGCTAGCAGCTGGTGCATACCCCAGCTGAGGAGCCACTTCAGCGCTGTTAGAAATAATCTTGCTCTAGTTCATTTGAGTCGGTTGTGTTTAGTTCGTTAGTGTCTTGCGTTAGTTCTAGTCCAGGTCAGTTCGTTCCTACCTAGCAGGTTAGTAGCAGTATGTATTGAAGAGGTTTACCATGAGTAGTACTAGTTTAGGAGTTCTAGTCCGGTTGGACTCGATTTAGGTTGCACCGGGTCGGTTCGGCTAGCCGTGTATATATACACGTTGAGGCTGCACTTTGTAACCGCGAGTTTGTGAGTTGAGAAAAGCAGAAAATAAAGAAAAAAGTAGAGGGCACGATATGTGCCCTTGGCGATAAACTTTGTGTTTGCGTGTGTTCGTGTAGTTTCATGTGATTGATCCGTGGGCGAATTTTCAACAAGCGCCAGTACGTTGGACAGCTGTCTGGCTCATTTTATTTCCTTCTCGTAATAACTACATACCCTCTCCGTCCCTAGTTGGAGCATACAAACAGTAAGGCTCATTTCCGCCTTTGATTGCAAGTGTGCAATTGCTCTGACTATATCTCCCATCCCGGACACGACATGCATCTAGAACATCAGAGAACCAACTGGACCGACACCATTCAACTCTCCAAAAGAAGAACAAAATTGCTTGCCTTCTGGTTTCTGAACGAAGATGACTGCGGTAAAGGCGTAAACTGGGTCAAGAAGATGAGCGGCGAGCGAGGAACTGTCTCTACCTACGCATAACGAGTCAACGACGGAGCGACGGAAGCACTGTCTTGGCCCAAGTCCAGCGCCATTGCCCTCGTCGCTGACCTTACCTTGGCGCCGAGTGGCTTGGCACCTACGTGCTTCTGTGTTGTTTTCTCCATTACACGAGGAATCGCTCGATGAGGACATAGTCGAGTCCTAGTGATGGTGTACCGAGTGTGAAAACAGTGGGACATATCAAAGAAGTTAACGGGAAGGTCTAAATGGTTGTAGAGATCGTGGCATTTTACGCAGACTTTGAGTTCACAGTGGGTTTTCTTTTCCCCGTGCCTCACATGCCTATGCCTAAAGCAGTAAAGCCCATGTTTCGGAGTAATTGGCATAGTGGATAGGAAAGGTTGGGAATTGAAGATCCAATTAGTTGAATGGGGATTTTGAGGGTTAGAGAAACCTGGCGTCACTCAGGTGCGGGCATAAAGAGATGATGAGGCTCTGAGGAGTAGAGGTGTGGAGAACTGAGGTCCAGCTCAGTGGCAAGACAAGGCAAATGCGCAGCCAGTCCACCCGGGTTCAAATCCCATCCGTAGTGAGAAATCACTGGACGGCGAACTAAACGGGTTATCATCCGTAGCGAGAAATCGCTAGAGAGTCTCATCATATCTAACAACATAGGGTGCGTTTGGTTCTTGGCCAAAGCTGGCCGGACCCACAGCCGCTGTTTGGTTTGCCTCCAATTTGTTGGCGAGCCCCAGTTCGCAAGGTGCGCACAGTGTATTTTTTAGCCAAATCTTGGGCCATCTGGGGGCGGGCGATTCGTTCGCCAATAAATTGGCACGCCGACAAGTTGGTAGGGCGCGCTGGGGCGTGAACCAAACATACTCGTATAGCTAAGGAAGGGATCATTCCCTCGTTGGTCAACGTTTTTTTTTTGAGGAGTAGAGGTGTGGACTATTTAAGTTCTTTCTTGTGGATCGATGTGGGTGTTTAAACCTTGAGTTCAGACGGACATAATGTAAATGGTTGTGTGGACAGGAGTACTACGTGCCCAATGGTCAGATAGTTCATGCAATCTTGTGTGGACAGGAGTATGTAATAGGACCTATAACACGTTGGCTCATGTGTATTCAAGCTAGCTATTCATATACATGTCGGCCGCATGAACATGTATAGCTCTAGCTGGAGGTTGGTTTACTGATTAAAAGTCTATCTATCACAATTGCCACAAAACAAACCTATAACGACCTTATAACACAACATTTTTTTAGTGTGGACAAATGGAGCCAAGCTACATGTAATCCTATTTTGAAAAATTCAAAAACGATGTTTAAAATTTCAAATAAATCCTATATGTAGACAATGATGTATTCTACAAGTGTGCAAAATATTAACAGGGAATACTTTGTACGTATTTGGGGTATGAAAAATTATGGATTTGAGGTACTCAGCGGGGCAATTTTTCAAACCTCTGAATTGGTCGAAATTTGTTACTTTTTTCTGTAGCTAAGAGTATAACGTATTTCACATTAAGATTTTGCATGTTGGTAGAATACAACATTGATTACACATGCGGTTTCTGGGGGTAAACTGCTTCTGCATTTCACTCCTTCCCCACCACCTTCGGGTAACTCTGTCATCCCCTCCCCCTCCCTCCCCCGCTAAACCAGCGTCGGATCCACCTCTAAAGAACTGAGAGACCACTAAAGTATGGTTGGTCAATTCATTGTCCGAGGCACATTTTGTGCCTCCATGCGCCACAGAGCATCCTCGTTGGCTGGCCGCGCTCGTGTGTCCGAAGTTGAGTGCCGCTGCGGCGCCCTCTTCCTCCGGCATGCATCGTTTCCCGCGTGGGAGGGATTCCCGAGCCATGGTGCCTCCCATGCAAATGACGCCGATACATGGAGTTCGCGGTCCGCTACGACCTGAGCTCCCCCCACCCCGTCATTGCCAATGTGCATGCAACTGACGTCCTCACCCGCCGCCACAGAGGAAGACTCCTCCGATGACGAAATGCCCTCACGTCGCGGAGCGGGGGGCTCCGTTACTTGGAGGTCACCCGGTGCCGCTCCCTTGCCACCGCTGTCTCCAACTTTGGGACTATGTCAAGTGCCACTGATACGTCAGAAACATATCAATGAACTTTGTTATTTATTATGTTATAGTCCATCATATTAGGAGTCATTACCAGTGTTTTTAATGATTTACAGGGTTTTCCATGAAATCTCATTATTTGTTAGTATCTAATACTGGGAGGCAGAAAAACTTTCTATCACTATTTTTATCTTTTATAAGGAGCTATAGGAACTCCAAAAGAAGGGTTTAGGGCATTGATGCGTAAACCGTAATAGAAAAGCAACACAAAGTTATCCATCATGTATTATTTTTTACTTCAAAAAAAAAAGTTATCCATCATGTAAATACTTTTCTCTCCTTATCTAATCAAAGGACATAACACCTGCATTGTTCCGAAAATACGCAGTGGCACCCGGGTTCTGGAGTACCCAAGTTACTGTAGCGACCGCAGTAGGGCACAAAAGGTAGTTCCGTTTTATCAGCAGGATTTGCTTGATTGGTAGACGATGTCAACGTGGAAATGAGAGATAGGGACCGGAGAGGGTGCACCTGGCCAGCCAATTAGGGAAGGTTTGACAGTCGCTTTCGTGATGGGTAGCAAGTCGATCAAGTTAACGCGAGAGGGGGCAAGGAGCTGCCAGCAGGATCATCCAGCCGGCCTTATCTCCGTCTTCATTTTAAGCCTAGCCAAGAAGCGAGCTGCCTGGTCCTTCATCATCCGTTACTTTCAGTCTTTCACTCAACAATCCAGCAGTATTTGAGGGGCAATTCAGCAGGATGAGAATCATCAAAACTCAAAAGGTCCCACTGGTAGAAAAACAGCCTTCCGGGAAATCCCATTAGTCGCGAAGCTATAGGAACCGCGACTAATGGGGTCTTTAGTCGCGGTTCGGGTGGCGAACCGCGACCAAAGGCCTGGGCCCAGGGCGCACGGTGGCCAGCTGGTGCACGTGGGGGACTTTAGTCGCGGTTGGCTGCGCCAACCGCGACTAAAGGTGCCCGAAGGCCTTTAGTCGCGGTTGGCCAGGCCAACCGGGACTAAAGCCCCTCCCCTATATGTACCCATCCAGCAGCCAACACTTAGCTATTTGGAGCCATTCTCTTCACAAACTTCACAAGTGAGTGTTAGGTTTGCTTTTGGTTCCTCTTATGCACATAAGGTGTTTGATGAAATGCCCCAAGAGCATGAAACAAACATGATATGAAGTGTTGGAGCCACACTTGAGCTTTCTCATTTATTTTTTCCTCCTCGATCGCGGTTAGCAACTTGAACCTTTGATGTGTCATTGATAAAATATGCATGTGTGTAGTTCATTGTTTAATTTATATTGTTTGTAGCTAGTTAGTTTAACAAATGCATGATGGTTAATTATATATTTTATATTATAATAATGCAGATGAATTGGCAATGGATGTACGGTAACCGACTCTCCGGCGAGTTCAGTACGGGTTTGAAAGATTTCCTCGTAGTGGCTAATGCGAACAAGCAGGGGGGTTTTGTTATCTGTCCATGTGTTAACTGTAAGATTCAGAAGGGTTACTCTTCCTCAAGAGATGTTCACATGCACCTGCTTCGGCACGGTTTCATGCCAAGCTATAATTGTTGGACCAAGCATGGAGAAAGAGGGGTTATAATGGAAGAAGATGAAGAAGGGGATGATTTCATCGATGAAAGCTATCTTGCTCATTTCGGTGATACTTTCATGGAGGATGTCGAAGGTGAAGGGGAAGGTGAAGAAGAGGCACGTGATGATCCCGTTGATGATCTTGGTCGGACCATTGCTGATGCACGGAGACGCTGCGAAACCGAAAAGGAGAGGGAGAATTTGGATCGCATGTTAGAGGATCACAGGAAGGCGCCGTACCCCGGATGTGATGATGGTCTGAAAAAGCTGGGCTGCACACTGGATTTGCTGAAATGGAAGGCACGAGCAGGTGTAGCTGACTCGGCATTTGAAAACTTGCTGAAAATGTTGAAGAATATGTTTCCAAAGAATAACGAGTTGCCCGCCGGTACGTACGAAGCAAAGAAGGTTGTCCGCCCTCTAGGTTTAGAGGTTCCGAAGATACATGCATGCATCAACGACCGCATCCTCTACCGCGGTGAATACGAGAATTTGAATGAATGCCCGGTATGCACCGCATTGCGTTATAAGATCGAGGCGATGACCCTGGTGACGATGTTGAGGGCCGAAACCCGGGAAGAGGGTTCCCGCCAAGGTGATGTGGTATGCTCCTATAATACCACGGTTGAAACGTCCGTTCAGGAACAAAGAGCATGCCAAGTTGTTGCGATGGCACAAAGAGGACCGTAAGTCGGACGGGGAGTTGAGACACCCCGCAGATGGAACGCAATGGAGAAAGATCGACAGAGAGTTCAAAGATTTTGCAGCTGACGCAAGGAACATAAGATTTGGTCTAAGTACGGATGGCATGAATCCTTTTGGCGAGCAGAGCTCCAGCCATAGCACCTGGCCCGTGACTCTATGCATCTACAACCTTCCTCCTTGGTTGTGCATGAAGCGGAAGTTCATTATGATGCCGGTGCTCATCCAAGGTCCGAAGCAACCCGGCAACGACATCGATGTGTACCTAAGGCCATTAGTTGATGAACTTTTACAGACTGTGGGGCAGACCTGGTGTCCGTGTGTGGGATGAGCACAAAGAAGAGGAATTTGACCTACGAGCGTTGCTTTTCGTAACCATCAACGATTGGCCTGCTCTTAGTAACCTTTCGGGACTCGTCAAATAAGGGATACAATGCATGCACGCACTGCTTACATGAGACCGAAAGTGTACATTTGCCAAATTGTAAGAAGAACGTGTACCTTGGGCATCGTCGATTTCTTCCGAAAGGTCATCCAAGAAGAAAGAAAGGCAAGCATTACAACGGCAAGGCAGATCACCGGCCGAAGCCCGCGGAACACACTCGGTGCTGAGGTATTTGATATGGTCAAGGATTTGAAAGTCATCTTTGGAAAGGGTCCCGGCGGACAATCGAGTTCCGAAGGGAGCCGACGGAGCACGCAGCCATGTGGAAGAAGAAATCTATATTCCGGGAGCTAGAATATTGGAAAGTCCTAGAAGTCCGCTCCGCAATCGACGTGATGCACGTTACGAAGAATATTTGCGTGAACCTCCTAAGCTTCTTGGGCGTGTATGGGAAGTCAAATGATACAAAGGAAGCACGGCAGGACCAGCAAAGTTTGAAAGACCCTGATGACCGGCATCCGGAACGGTTTCAAGGTCGTGCCGGCCTACGCTCCGACCAAAGAAGAGAAGGTCATCTTTTTTGAATGCCCGAGCAGTATGAAGGTCCCGTCCGGATTCTCGTCCAATATAAAGGGAATAATAAACATGGCGGAGAAAAAGTTCCAAAACCTGAAGTCTCACGACCGCCACGTGATTATGACGCAATTGCTTCCGATTGCTTTGAGGGGGCTCCTGCCGGAAAATGTTCGAGTAGCCATTGTGAAGCTATGTGCATTCCTCAATGCAATCTCTCAGAAGGTAATCAATCCAGAAGTTCTACTCTCTTTCTTATTTTAGCCCTCGGCCGGATCGTCGAAACAATCGAGTACATCGTCGTCAAAGCGTGGCGCAACCAAGACGATGAAATCAGGAGAAACATGCACCATCGATGTTGTCGAGGAAGCAACCGGCAGGCCGCTGGAGCCCAGCAAGAACGCCACCAAGTTTATCAGCCAATGCGGAGCCGTTGTTAGAGACAACGTCTCGATCACCGTCCAGAGTGGAATGAGCCAAAGAAGGCACGTCTTGGTTTCACTTTTGTCGATAATAGAACAAAAAAAGATTGCTTCAAAAAGCTTATGGAACATTTCGTTCTACCTCCGGAATACCGCAAATACGATGAGGAGGGTAACAAGATTGCGGAAAACAAGGAGAGGTGCAAGCTAGTCAAACAGTTCGCTCTTTCTAAGATGTCCAACGCATTCCGGAAATACAAGCAAAATCTAGCCCATGACTTTGTCAAGCAGGGCAAGACTCCGGATTTCAAAGGACAATATGAGAAACTGCAACATGATTGGCCAGAATTTGTGAAGCAAAAGAAATCGGAGCAGTTCCTTGAAATATCGAAAAAAATAATGATAATGCGGCCAAGAAGGAGTACAATCATAAAATGGGGCCAGGAGGGTATCGCTTTTGGCAGCCTAGGTGGGAGAAGATGGAGAACGAGCTGAGGACGCGAGGAATCCGTCCAGGTACGGAGGGATGGGACCCAAGGGCCAAAAGCTGGTGGTACGGGTGTCAACACCCGAATTTTTAAGTCCGGATGCCCTATTACATCATACATCGCAATCCCAGGAAGATTGTTTTTGCGAGACATAATAGTAAGTAGTTCAGAGTCATCATTTATTACAACACATAGAGTCTTACAACAAGGGATCACATGACCCAATATTACACAAATAGATTGTTCAACATCACAAATAAGTAGCGGAAGCATAGTAGTAGTGGACTATCTATTCCACGAGCAACGCTTGACGTTAGAAGACGATCCTAGTTATCGTAGACGTCCCGCCGTCCGTCATCCCGATACTCGTTGCTCCTCTTCAAAGTCCGGCATTTGAATAGCCAGGGCAAAGCCATGAGTACTTTTAAAGTACTCGCAAACTAACTCTAAGATAAATACTCATTAAGTGTAAGGGGGTGCTAAGCTCTAGGTTTATTTGCATAAAGCCAAGTTTTAGTTTCATAAATCTTTGGTAAAAGCCTAAATCATGTGCTAGACTAACTCAAGTGGGAACATTAGTGTCATTCCCACCACTCATTATGGTTCACCATAATGTCACCTTTCAATCCACCATCAAAACAGTTTAATGATAACGGAGATAGTATGGCCTTTCCAATTGTCCGTAACCGTGGACACGGCTATTCGAATAGGTTTAACACTCGCAGAGGTTGTACTCTTGTGCCACAACTTTTGATTACATCCGTCGAGGATAACCCCGAATCATCGTAACACGATGACGCGGATCATCAACCATAACCTTTCACTTATATATGCTAGTATGAGCACCTCTCCCCATGAGCTTGGCCTCCCGGTGAAAACCGCAATCAACCCGGGAACTGCACAGGGCTTGGGCCGTACATCCACCTCGTATTAACATCATTCCACACTTGTTGGAGGCAGCCTCGGCGTAACCCCTATGATGTTTGTTTAGAGGGAACCCATACTAAAATACACAAGTTTCTAGTTAAGCCCTACCCATAATCAGGTATTGTGGGGGTACTTGTATAATTGGAAAGGTATCGCATTCAAACTCAATCATCAATTTTCCAAAAATCACCATCTTCTCTTGTTCAAATCCACCTCCACTTTACTTTCTTTCAAAGTCATTTTACTTCACCATGTTCCCATCTAGAGTAGTCAATTTTAATTGATTAGCACTAGCAACTACATGAGGGGTGCTATCTAGCTTTGAGTGGTGATAATCTATTCCAAGTATTTTTCTACTCTAGACCAAGTGAATCATAAATCAAAAAGTACTTTGAAATAAATAAGCAAAAGTAAATATAAGTAAAGACATGGGATAGGTAATACATAAAAGTAAAGTGTGATGGTGCCTTTGCTCTTGTAGAGCTAAGCACTTGTGTTTAGCAAGGGTTAGCTTGCCTTGAGTTGAGTAGTTCTCAAAGGTTTCTTCTTCTTCCGGCAAGTAGTCCTCCTCCTCTTGATACTCCTCGTTACTAGCGTCTATATACGAATACGAGGTATAAATACTAAACCAAACTCACATACCTAACTAGAGACACTCAAAATAGTTCACACTCTAGTCCTATTATCAATCAAACATGGCATGGTGAGTTATGTGATGAATTCTTATTTAGGAGAAAATAATTTCCTCTCATTATTCTTATTTCTTAAGTTTTGGTATGTAGATCCTTAGAGCAATGCATTTCTTCTTATTACATCTTATTAAGATTTAATCTCTGCATATAATAATAGGGTATGAAATATAGGTTGACCCAAGTCAACATTTCATATCTATTATATGAGAGTAATATTTAATTGAAGTGCTACACTTCACATAGTTTTAGTACCTAACTTATAATGAGTTAAAATCTCTAAGTAGTAATTCTCAAGGGTTCATTAGCCTAAGTTATTTCCCCTGGTTATTAGTACTTAGGATCGAAATTTAAATGAGGGATAACTCTCATGTGAGGGTTGAGTTTGAATTCCACTTTAAAAGCTCTAGAAATGACTACATAGCCATTTTATTTGATCTAGTCCATGATCATACAAACAGCATATCTATATTATTGTATAATCAATTATAGGACATCATGTGTGATTTATTAGAGTTGGAAACAATTCAAAATCTATTTTGGTTGAAATTTAAATAAAGTTTGAATGTTCAAAAGTCCCTGTCTTGTCTTTTTGATCAGATTAAATCTATTTCGAAAATGGAGGTGAGGCCAGTGGCATGAGCTAGATAATTTCATGGGCTTTCCAACGGTATAAAGTTTGCTAGATTTGGTTTGGTAGTTTTTAAACTATTCAAAAATTACTACAGCATCTGCGTGAACAAATTGATTTCAGATTTAAACTAAATTCGAAACTTGGGCTTGGGCGGGAAAGGCTAATGGGCCGAAACGAAATTCGGCAGCACTTCGCAGCCCAACACGCGGCCGGCGCGCTCGGGCCGCGCTGACAGGGTGGGGGCCACCTGTCGGCGCCTCTTAACTCAGCGAAACGGTACGCTAAAGAATGGCCGTAGGATTAGAACTGAGATCTACGGCTGGGGAGCGTCGTCGTCACCGACGGGATTCCGACGAGGTCACGGCGGCAGTATGGGGTCGGAGAGCCTACCAGGCCGATGCAGGACTCAGGCAGTATGCGCGGTGAAGGTGTAGTAGATGGGGAAGAGGTTGGAAGCAGCGGCGGCGCTTGGGGTGGCGCCAATCGTCGACGGTGATGTCGTGGCTCCGGCGGCTCCGATCTTGAAATTGCGGCGTCTCCGGCAGTAATCGATCGAGCTAAGGTGGTGAGGATGATCCGTGGTGAGAGGGGAGTCGAATGGTGTGAAGATAGCGTCCGTGGAGGGCCTCTATTTATAGCGTCGAGGGGTGCCGCGGGGTGCCGCAAGGGCGCGGCCATGGCGTGGCGTTTCCGGCGAGCGAAGGGGCAAGTGAAGGACGGCATCTCGTAGGCGTCGTCTTGGAGATGCTCAACGGCTAGCTAGCGCAGGGATAGGGCTACGGAAACGCTCGAGTTTTGGCGGTGATCATCGCAGTACCCGCGGTACGTCGGCGACGAGGACGACGGTGACAAGGCCTCCGCGCGTATTCGAGTATGTCTAGCGTGTAGAGGGCAAGGAGTAGCGTCTCTTCGCGGTGGTAGGGATGCAGGGCGAGGACGGCAGCGATCGAGTGAGCGACGTACTGGCGCGGCCAGTGCGCGCTCACCGCGTGCCTGGGTGTGTGCTGGCAAGGTTCTGGGCATGGGCGTTCTGGGCAAATCCGTGCAGTGGCGATCGAGTGAGGGGTACCAGCTTGGTCCTTGTGCTGCAGGGATGCTCGAGGACACGGAGAAACGACGAGGGAGAGGCCAGGGAGAGGGGTGCACCAAGGTGGCCGGCATGGCCACGGCATGAATAGATTAGGGTTTTCTTCTCCCTCTCTCTCACTTTGATCGATCTAGGAGGTACTGGGATGATGTAGGGGATGTAGTAGAGGGTAATGATCAATGTTTAAAAGTGGTTTAGTGAAGAAACTCGCTGGACAATAGTGTGTAACACATTTCTGAATTATCGCTCGCCAAGTGTTTGTGAAAATGGCCGCATGAACTTTTTTGTCGAATTTTGGAATTCTTTTGGTACATCTCAAAGATATAATTAATATGAGGTATTGGTGGTGGTGGCACTCAATTTGGATTTGATTTGCAAACTTTCAAATTTGAGGTGATCTTGTTTTTCTTCTCGGATCTCATTTTGTCAATTTTATTCTGGTCAACCTGGTCAACTTTAGGGAGGGTGGTCAACATGAAAAGTACTCACCTTGACATGGTCTTGGATGACCTGGCTTTAGTTGACCTTGCTTAGTTTAAGAATTGAGAATTACAGAGAGGTAAAGAGGTGAAGAAAATATTTTTGTGTTAAGTGGCCATTATCATATGTATGATGAAATCTTGATTTCTTTTGATTTGATTCGTGGTTCAAGGGTGCAATTGTGTTAGTTTATCACCTTGAAGCTTTTTAGAAGCAAGGGGGCAAGTAATCTTGGCCTTGGTTGAGGATTTGCCAAAATGCATAAGGTGTATGTAAGTGGAAAATGAGTTTTTCTTATTTTCCTTATTTCTCCTCTATCTAGGGTTTGGTGATCTTGATTAGTGTTTAATAACAATTTTTAATCATGCTAACACTCATCATGGCAATTGCACAAAAGAAAAATCACTCAAATGCATATATCTATATGTGGCACTATATGCATAGAAAAAGTTTTTGTTAATTGCAAATTTTGAGTAATTGAAATTCTCTCTTGATCTTTATTATTGTTAAAACTTGGGATGTTACAAACCCTTCCCCTTACAAAAGATCTCGTCCCGAGATCTGAGAAAACTAGGTACTAAAGAGATCCGGGTACTCGATCCTCATAAAGTCTTCTCTCTCCCAAGTGGCTTCCTCCTCGGTGTGGTTACTCCATTGGATCTTCGGAAACTTGATACTTCGGGTACGGGTGGTTCCGAAGGCTTCTTCCAGGATGCGAATAGGTACTTCGCGGTATGTCGATCTGAGTTGATATCCACAGCTCGATGGTCGATGTTCTTGAAAACCTCGGTCTTCTCGGGTACCTCTAAACACTTCCGGAGTAGCGAGATGTGAAACACATTGTGCACCGCCGACATTTCTTCCGGTAACTCCAGCTTGATAGGATACTTCTCCTCGGCGGCTCAGGACCTTGAAAGGTCCGACATATCGGGGTGCAAGCTTTCCTCTAAGTTGGAATCTCTGCATTCCTTTAAGAGGGGACACTTTGAGATATACGAAATCTCCAATCTCGAAGGTCATCTCTCGGCGTCTTTTGTCGGCGTAGCTCTTCTGTCTTGATTGGGCTGTCTTGAGGTACTCACGGATCTTGTGAACCTTCTCTTCGGCTTCTCGGAGAATATCTGGCCCAAAGACTTGACTCTCTCCTACTTCCGACCAATTCGCAGGGGTACGGCACTTCCTTCCGTACAAGGCTTCGAAGGGGGCCATCTCGCAAGCCGGCTTGGTAGCCGTTGTTGTACGAGAATTCTGCGTACGGCAAGCAGCTCTTCCCACTTAGATCCATACTCTAGCACACATGCTCTCAACATATCTTCTAGTATCTGATTGACTCTTTCGGCCCGTCCATCCGTCTCGCGGGTGATAGGTCGTGCTGAAATTCGGACGAGTTCCGAGTCCTTCATGTACTTTCTCGCCGTAATCCGGAGGTGAATTGGGATCCTCTCGTCGGATACTATCGACTTCGGGGTTCCGTGCAAGCTGACTATCCTTGAGATATATAGCTCGCGAGTCTCGGTCCTTGATAGGTGGTCTTGACGGGGATGAAGTGGGCGACTTTGGTTAGTCCGTCGACCACTACCCGTATGGAATCATTTCCTTTACTAGACTTGGGCAGTCCCGGTGATGAAATCCATTCCTACGGAATCCCACTTCCACTCGGGAATCCGTAGGGGTTGTAACAGCCTCGCGGGGCGTTGGTGTTCGGCTTTGACTCTTTGACAGATGTCACACTTGGCGATGTAGCTTCCAATTTCTCTCTTCATTCCATGCCACCGTAATTGTTCCTTCAAATCCTGGTACATCTTGGTACCTCCGGGGTGAATGGAGTAAAGGGTGTCATGAGCTTCTTTCAGAATGACTTGCTTCAACTCGAGTCTGATGGCACGCAAAGGCGTCCGTTGTACCATAGCACTCCTTCTTCATCTATGGTGAATCCTGGTGCCTTTCCGGCGGCTATTTGGCTCTTAATCCCGTCAATGTTTGCATTTCCCTTCTGGGCTTCCTTGATTTGACTAATCAGGGTGGGTTGAAGTTCAATGCTTGCGAGAAAACCTTCACTCACTAATTCCATTCTAAATTGTTCAAACTCTTGAAACAGGCTAGGTTGCTCTTCTGCGATCATTGAGTTTAACTGGCACAACAGTCTACTCAAAGCATCCGCTACCACATTGGCCTTGCCGGGGTGGTAGTGAATCTCCATATCATAATCCTTGATTAACTCTAACCATCTTCTTTGCCTCATGTTCAGCTCCTTCTGAGTGAAGATGTACTTCAAACTTTTGTGATCTGAATAGATCTCGCATCGATTACCCATAAGGTAATGACGCCACACCTTCAGTGCTAACACCACGGCTGCTAGCTCTAAGTCATGGGTTGGATAGTTTTGTTCATGCTGCTTCAGTTGCCTTGATAGGTAAGATATCACTTTCCCTTCTTGCATTAACACACATCCAAGACCAATCTTGGAGGCATCACAATACACATCGAATGGTTTGGTGATGTCCAGCATGATTAATATTGGGGCTGAGGTCGATCCGCTCTTGAGCCGTTGGAAACTCTCTTCACACTTGTCCGTCCATTCGAACTTCTTATCCTTCTTCAACAACCGAGTCATTGGTCCGGCTATGCTTGAGAATCCTTCAACGAATCGGCGGTAGTATCCCGCCAATCCGAGAAATGCACGGACCTCGGTCTGGGTGGTTGGGGCTTTCCATTCTTCAACAGTCTTGATCTTTGAGGGGTCAACGGCAATCCCTCCGGCGGACAATATGTGTCCCAGGAATCCTACCTCTTTCAACCAAAACTCGCATTTGCTGAACTTGGCGTACAGTTGATGCTCCCGAAGGGTATCTAAGATCACTTCCAAGTGATGCTCATGCTCTTCTTCAGATTTTGAGTAGATAAGGATGTCGTCGATGAAAACAACGACAAACTTATCCAGGAAGTTCATGAAGACCTTATTCATGAGATTCATGAAGTAAGCGGGGGAGTTGGTCAATCCAAATGACATGACATTGTATTCATACAATCCATATCGAGTGGTGAAAGCAGTTTTGGGGATATCGGTGGCACGAATCTTCAGTTGATGGTAACCAGTCCTCAAATCAATCTTTGAGAATACTTTGGCACCGACCAGCTTGGTCAAACAAATCTTCTATCTTTGGCAAGGGATATTTGTTCTTGATGGTGACATCGTTAAGTTTACGATAATCCGTACATAAACGGTTGGCACCATCCTTCTTGTCCACAAACAAAACCGGTGATCTCCAAGGTGATGCACTTGGCCTAATCGGACCTTTGAATAGCATATCATCCAGCTTGCTTCTTCAGGCTCCACTAATTCTGCCGGATTCATGCTCGTAGGCTCTCTCGGGCGATAGGTCCAGCTTCCGGGATTAACTCGATGATAAACTCGATATCCCGATCCGGGGGCATACCGGGTAGATCATCCGGAAACACATCGGGGTATCGACAAACGACCCCGATCCGATCCAAGGTGGGTTTGGCTAGGCTTTGGTTACAAGTGAATTTTCTGGGCAACCTTTCCGATATGTGTTCGACTATTATTCCGGTGCTACTAGTCATGGTGATGGCCTTCTTGGCACAATCAATCAGTCCATGATGTTTCGCCATCCAATCCATTCCGAGGACTACTTCCAAACCTTTTGCTCCTAGAACAATCAAATTGGCATAGAAATCTATTTCATGTATTCTGATGGGCACATCTTTGCAAATTTTTCTAGCTTTAGTGGTTGATCCGGGTATTTGAACTATCATGACATGCTTCAAACTGATGGGTTGAATCTTACTAGTGCATGCAAAATCTTCGGTAATGAATGAATGCGATGCTCCGGAATCAAACAAGCACTCTTGCGGGTATTGAGTTAACAGAGAACATACCCAAGCACAACGTCCGGGGCTTCCCGAGCTTCTTCTCGCGTTCATGTGGTAGAGGCGGCCGTTGCGATTGTTCGGGTTGTTGGGGGCGAACTTCTTGTTGGTGGTGACACGACGCCGCTCGCCGTGCAGGGCCTCGAGGTGTTGGCGGCGGTCTTGGCGAGCTTCTTGGGGCACTCATAAGAGAAGTGCCCCGCCACTCCGCACTCGTAGCAGCTTGTAGGTGGACTTGTCCTTGGGGGTGACGGGAACGGCATTGCTCCCGGTCCTTGGAGCGGTGTTGGAGTTGTTGTTGGGGGCGCGAGGGGGGCGCGGTTGAAGTTGCCGTGGTTGTTGTTGTTGTGGTTGTAGTTGTGGTGGCCTCCTGGCTCGGGGTTCCCTCCACTCCGGTTCCGATAACTCGGACGTGGATTCTCGCATCGGGGGCTTGTTGTTTCTTGGGGCGAACCCTCCACTTGAGCCGGGGCGATACTTGTGGTTGTTGCGGGGCCCACTCGGTTCATCATACGGCGCTTGCGGTTTTCATTGGCTTGGTGTATCTTCCCTCCATCCGAATGGCGGAGTCAACAAGGGCTTCTAGATCGAGCAAAGGGAATGTTGATCAGCCACGTACCGCATCTCATCATGCAGTCCATTCAGGAACCTTTCCTTCCTCTTCTCAACAAGATCCGTCTCATCCGGGGCGTACCTTGACAAAGTGAGAAACTTGTCGCGGTATTCCACCACGGTCATTCTTCCTTGCTTCAGTTCTCTAAATTCATCCCTCATCTTCTTAATCAAACCCGGGGGCACATGATACTTACTAAACTTGAGTTTGAAATCCTCCCAAGTCATCATTTGCCCCGCATGTAAGGCGCGGGTACTTGTCCACCAAGCACGTGCAGGTCCAGCCAGATAGTGGGTGGCGAACAACACCTTCTCGTTGTCCTCCACTCCGGCAACCTCGAGATTGTTCTCCATAGTTTGGAGCCAATCATCAGCATCGAGGGGTTCCTCTCGTCTTGCCGAACACCGGTGGGTTGGTGTTTTGGAAGTTTTTCAACTTTGACCCCGGATGATCATGGTTTCCGTGGCCTTGATTGCCCCGAGCAATCTGTTGAAGTGCAGCTAAGTTGGCTTGCCGTTCAGCTCTCTCAACTTCTCTATCCGCCAACATCCGTTGCAACATCCGCATCATTGCCTCTTGAGTCATGTTGCGAGTTGGAGGTGCCATCTGAACAGTGATAGGGATCATGAGATAAGAGGGAAATTTCTATGTCTCATTTTGGGATAAAATTCACACAACTTAAACTTGATTCATTAAAATACTAATAATATTACACATACACACATAGTCATGAAGGTAGCACTTATTACAAGCCAAAGTTCAGGAGGGTTTTAAGAACCCTTTCAACAAACTACGATACATGGGGCGGATACAAAGGACCGATACATCATTCTACGCAAGTGCTCAGAAGGGGGATGGAAGCTATCCATCGATGCGGAGCGGGAAGGTGGTGTCCATCCCGGCAGGCAGGGTCTGGTGGAAGTCAAGGTCTCCCTCATCGTCATCCTCATAGTCATTGTCGTTGCTGACGTAGGAGTAGCCATCCCCTTGGATGTCTTCCCCTTCACCTTCTCCTTCTAGCAGCTCGGAGCTGTTCCGCCCGGGTGGCGATGGTCTCCTTCGAGATGGAGAGCTTGGCCTTCGTGCGGTGGATGGTAGCCTCCCTCTTCGCGACCAGCCGGCGGAGAGTCCTCCGCTCCTTTGCGATGACCTTGATGGTCTCCGCGTACCGGTTCAGCCGGCCCCGGGTGTGGATGGCGGCGGAGCGGGAGTTGTCCGGCTCGGCACGAGTCTCGAAGAGCATGAAGTCCATGTGATCCACATGGTGCCTGAGCACGGGGTGGAACGGCAGGCTGAGGGGCAGTCCAAGGGAGGAGTGCCTTGCGAAGTGCGCAAAGCGTTCCCCCTCGATGGCCACCGAGTTTTGCCCGCACAGACGGGCGAGAGCCTCCTGCATAGCGCGGGCGAGTCCATCCACCCGCTTGTTCTCTCGGATGGAGAACCGAATCCGGCGGAACATTGGCGACTCCGGCTTCCCGGGGAGGTTGGCCATGATGAGCCACCGGAGTGGACCATTAGCCGGCCCGAGCGATCCGTCCCCCGTAGAACACGGGAGGAGAGCGCCCGAGGAACTCGGTGAGGGCAAACAGATCCCGTTCGAAGATCAGGTCCCCTCCGTTCGCCGGGTCGTACACCCGGGTCTCGAACGAAGGGCTCCGTCGGAATGATGGGCTCCATCCGTAGAGGGATTGATAAGCAAGTTAGAAGAGTGCAAGTGTTCAAAATTTTAGGTGACTTATAAATAAGAACATGAATTGACCATTTAACAAAAGACTCAAAGGTAAGGGTATGATTGTATTTTTCATAACTATTCAATTTAAGCTATTTGAAACTAAGTTTGTCAACGTCCATTCTAACTAGAGGCTTCTAAGGTCAAACAATGGCTCTGATACCAACTTGTCAACACCCGAATTTTTAAGTCCGGATGCCCTATTACATCATACATCGCAATCCCAGGAAGATTGTTTTTGCGAGACATAATAGTAAGTAGTTCGTAGTCATCATTTATTACAACACATAGAGTCTTACAACAAGGGATCACATGACCCAATATTACACAAATAGATTGTTCAACATCACAAATAAGTAGCGGAAGCATAGTAGTAGTGGACTATCTATTCCACAGCAACGCTTGACGTTAGAAGACGATCCTAGTTATCGTAGACGTCCCGTTGTCCGTCATCCCGATATCGTTGCTCCTCTTCAAAGTCCGGCATTTGAATAGCCAGGGCAAAGCCATGAGTACTTTTAAAGTACTCGCAAACTAACTCTAAGATAAATACTCATTAAGTGTAAGGGGGTGCTAAGCTCTAGGTTTATTTGCATAAAGCCAAGTTTTAGTTTCATAAATCTTTGGTAAAAGCCTAAATCATGTGCTAGACTAACTCAAGTGGGAACATTAGTGTCATTCCCACCACTCATTATGGTTCACCATAATGTCACCTTTCAATCCACCATCAAAACAGTTTAATGATAACGGAGATAGTATGGCCTTTCCAATTGTCCGTAACCGTGGACACGGCTATTCGAATAGGTTTAACACTCGCAGAGGTTGTACTCTTGTGCCACAACTTTTGATTACATCCGTCGAGGATAACCCCGAATCATCGTAACACAATACGCGGATCATCAACCATAACCTTTCACTTATATATGCTAGTATGAGCACCTCTCCCCATGAGCTTGGCCTCCCGGTGAAAACCGCAGATCAACCCGGGAACTGCACAGGGCTTGGGCCGTACATCCACCTCGTATTAACATCATTCCACACTTGTTGGAGGCAGCCTCGGCGTAACCCCTATGATGTTTGTTTAGAGGGAACCCATACTAAAATACACAAGTTTCTAGTTAAGCCCTACCCATAATCAGGTATTGTGGGGGTACTTGTATAATTGGAAAGGTATCGCATTCAAACTCAATCATCAATTTTCCAAAAATCACCATCTTCTCTTGTTCAAATCCACCTCCACTTTACTTTCTTTCAAAGTCATTTTACTTCACCATGTTCCCATCTAGAGTAGTCAATTTTAATTGATTAGCACTAGCAACTACATGAGGGGTGCTATCTAGCTTTGAGTGGTGATAATCTATTCCAAGTATTTTTCTACTCTAGACCAAGTGAATCATAAATCAAAAAGTACTTTGAAATAAATAAGCAAAAGTAAATATAAGTAAAGACATGGGATAGGTAATACATAAAAGTAAAGTGTGATGGTGCCTTTGCTCTTGTAGAGCTAAGCACTTGTGTTTAGCAAGGGTTAGCTTGCCTTGAGTTGAGTAGTTCTCAAAGGTTTCTTCTTCTTCCGGCAAGTAGTCCTCCTCCTCTTGATACTCCTCGTTACTAGCGTCTATATACGAATACGAGGTATAAATACTAAACCAAACTCACATACCTAACTAGAGACACTCAAAATAGTTCACACTCTAGTCCTATCATCAATCAAACATGGCATGGTGAGTTATGTGATGAATTCTTATTTAGGAGAAAATAATTTCCTCTCATTATTCTTATTTCTTAAGTTTTGGTATGTAGATCCTTAGAGCAATGCATTTCTTCTTATTACATCTTATTAAGATTTAATCTCTGCATATAATAATAGGGTATGAAATATAGGTTGACCCAAGTCAACATTTCATATCTATTATATGAGAGTAATATTTAATTGAAGTGCTACACTTCACATAGTTTTAGTACCTAACTTATAATGAGTTAAAATCTCTAAGTAGTAATTCTCAAGGGTTCATTAGCCTAAGTTATTTCCCCTGGTTATTAGTACTTAGGATCGAAATTTAAATGAGGGATAACTCTCATATGAGGGTTGAGTTTGAATTCCACTTAAAATGCTCTAGAAATGACTACATAGCCATTTTATTTGATCTAGTCCATGATCATACAAACAACATATCTATATTATTGTATAATCAATTATAGGACATCATTTGTGATTTATTAGAGTTGGAAACAATTCAAAATCTATTTTGGTTGAAATTTAAATAAAGTTTGAATGTTCAAAAGTCCCTGTCTTGTCTTTTTGATCAGATTAAATCTATTTCGAAAATGGAGGTGAGGCCAGTGGCATGAGCTAGATAATTTCATGGGCTTTCCAACGGTATAAAGTTTGCTAGATTTGGTTTGGTAGTTTTTAAACTATTCAAAAATTACTACAGCATCTGCAGAACAAATTGATTTCAGATTTAAACTAAATTCGAAACTTGGGCTTGGGCGGGAAAGGCTAATGGGCCGAAACGAGATTCGGCAGCACCGCGCAGCCCAACACGCGGCCGGCGCGCTCGGGCCGCGCCGACAGGGTGGGGGCCACCTGTCGGCGCCTCTTAACTCGAGCGAAACGGTACGCTAAAGAATGGCCGTAGGATTAGAACCGAGATCTACGGCGCGGGAGCGTCGTCGTCACCGACGGGATTCCGACGAGGTCACGGCGGCGGCATGGGGTCGGAGAGCCTACCGGGCCGATGCGGGACTCGGCAAGTATGCGCGGTGAAGGTGTAGTAGATGGGGAAGAGGTTGGAAGCAGCGGCGGCGCTTGGGGTGGCGCCAATCGTCGACGGTGATGTCGTGGCTCCGGCGGCTCCGATCTTGAAATTGCGGCGTCTCCGGCAGTAATCGATCGAGCTAAGGTGGTGAGGATGATCCGTGGTGAGAGGGGAGTCGAATGGTGTGAAGATAGCGTCCAGGGAGGGCCTCTATTTATAGCGTCGAGGGGTGCCGCGGGGTGCTGCAAGGGCGCGGCCATGGCGTGGCGTTTCCGGCGAGCGAAGGGGCAAGTGAAGGACGGCATCTCGTAGGCGTCGTCTTGGAGATGCTCAACGGCTAGCTAGCGCAGGGATAGGGCTACGGAAACGCTCGAGTTTTGGCGGTGATCATCGCAGCACCCGCGGTACGTCTGGCGACGAGGACGACGGTGACAAGGCCTCCGCGCGTATTCGAGTATGTCTAGCGTGTAGAGGGCAAGGAGTAGCGTCTCTTCGCGGTGGTAGGGATGCAGGGCGAGGACGGCAGCGATCGAGTGAGCGACGTACTGGCGCGGCCAGTGCGCGCTCACCGCGTGCCTGGGTGTGTGCTGGCAAGGTTCTGGGCATGGGCGTTCTGGGCAAATCCGTGCAGTGGCGATTGAGTGAGGGGTACCAGCTTGGTCCTTGTGCTGCAGGGATGCTCGAGGACACGGAGAAACGACGAGGGAGAGGCCAGGGAGAGGGGTGCACCAAGGTGGCCGGCATGGCCACGGCATGAATAGATTAGGGTTTTCTTCTCCCTCTCTCTCACTTTGATCGATCTAGGAGGTACTGGGATGATGTAGGGGATGTAGTAGAGGGTAATGATCAATGTTTAAAAGTGGTTTAGTGAAGAAACTGCTGGACAATAGTGTGTAACACATTTCTGAATTACTGCCTGCCAAGTGTTTGTGAAAATGGCCGCATGAACTTTTTTGTCGAATTTTGGAATTCTTTTTGGTACATCTCAAAGATATAATTAATATGAGGTATTGGTGGTGGTGGCACTCAATTTGGATTTGATTTGCAAACTTTCAAATTTGAGGTGATCTTGTTTTTCTTCTCAGATCTCATTTTGTCAATTTTATTCTGGTCAACCTGGTCAACTTTAGGGAGGGTGGTCAACATGAAAAGTACTCACCTTGACATGGTCTTGGATGACCTGGCTTTAGTTGACCTTGCTTAGTTTAAGAATTGAGAATTACAGTAGAGGTAAAGAGGTGAAGAAAATATTTTTGTGTTAAGTGGCCATTATCATATGTATGATGAAATCTTGATTTCTTTTGATTTGATTCGTGGTTCAAGGGTGCAATTGTGTTAGTTTATCACCTTGAAGCTTTTTAGAAGCAAGGGGGCAAGTAATCTTGGCCTTGGTTGAGGATTTGCCAAAATGCATAAGGTGTATGTAAGTGGAAAATGAGTTTTTCTTATTTTCCTTATTTCTCCTCTATCTAGGGTTTGGTGATCTTGATTAGTGTTTAATAACAATTTTTAATCATGCTAACACTCATCATGGCAATTGCACAAAAGAAAAATCACTCAAATGCATATATCTATATGTGGCACTATATGCATAGAAAAAGTTTTTGTTAATTGCAAATTTTGAGTAATTGAAATTCTCTCTTGATCTTTATTATTGTTAAAACTTGGGATGT
>NC_061511.1:178581377-178648575 GCF_022539505.1 Lolium rigidum | reverse complement strand
CATTTATTCCACACGCTCACCGCAAACTAGAACTCTTGTGGTTTAAAGTTTAATCATACAACCCGCATCGATCCACAAGAAAGAACTTAAAAGAACACACACCACTCAGTCATATCCTCGAATTCTCTTCATGCTCTCGCCCATATAACTCTTTTTTCTTTTTCACAGGGACCCATATAAGTCAAGGTTTACGCTCAAACTCTTAGACGCCCCATTCAGCTCATTCGACCTCCCTCCTCATGATCCCATCCTTCTCCATTCTACATACCAAAGCTATGCTGCAGTGGGTTTCTGTAGGGTGAGAGGCATGGGGAAAAGAGAAGACACAATGACGACACAACATCCTAGACAGATAGTAAGCTGTGTATGTCTACTGCAGCTAGGTTGTTAGAAGCGATTAAAGCGGACTTGCACAGGCGATGTACGTGAACTGTGAAGCGGAGTCGATGCTAGGTCGACAGTAAGGAGCACTGTGCTACTGGTTTATGTAGGCAACATCGTATATTTTTGTGCGGGTTTAGCCTGACGGCCTCCTCATGATGCTGAGAGGGAGGTGGTCAGGTGGCATAGGTTACATATATATATGCATTGAGGGTAGAGTTGATTAATTTCGTTATATGTAGATATGCATTGACCTGGTTAATTCATCCTCTGAATTTCCGCCAGCCCACATGTTCATGCATTATGCAAATCAGCAAGTCAAAACCCGCCATTCAGTTATTCGCAGAAAAGAAAAGATCTTTCATTTCACGCATTCGAATGCAAACGGTGTCTCTGGCCTGGCCAACCTCAGATATAGGGGAGCGACTGAGCGACATGGTGACAAGATCACGAGAAATTAATCGATCGGCCGGCAGGAACACATAGGATTGTGCGTGCGTGCGTGCCTTTGATGTTGAGTGTTGGCTTGCTTCGGCTGAATCGCGCCTCGAATAGTACTGGATTATTGAGTAAAGTGATTGAAGATGAAGAAGGACCAGACAGCTAGCTAATCTGCTAAGGCTTTAGTGCAAAATTGCAGGCTGGATGATCCGGTTCGTTTCTTGGTGCGCCACTCCCATTAACTTGATCAATTAAGGTCGTCACTAATTTTGATCAACTTGCTACCTGTCACCGATAGCAACCGTCAAACCTTTCCCATGTCTCCGTCTATTAATTCCATGTTGACATTCTCTTTCAAAACTATCAAAAATCGCCTTAAATTTCTTCGGAAAGCTAGGCGTCGATTTGGCCCTCCTCTAGACTTCTACGTTTGTTCTCCACGCTTCCGCACATGGCTTGTGCAGTTGTGCCCACCTTCATCTGGGAGAAAGGGATGTAATTTCTAAGAAGTGAGAACACTGGGAGTAAATCCTTCAGCGCAAGCAAGAGATGCAGAAGGCTAGCAATTCCAGATCAATTTAGGAGCCGAGGGATGAATGGGGAGAAATCGTCTGCGCTGCAAAAAATAAAAAAATGTACCATATAGCACACAAGAGTATGTAAACGAGGATCGATGCAGTAAAACAAGAAAACTAGCGCAACAGAATTTCTAGATCTGCATATATGTAACATACCCTGATGCCTATGCATGAGAGCAGTCTCGCATCCAAATCCTTTGCCAAGCATCACAAAAGAAAAGGTGTATGCCATGTGCCAGGGTAAGTTAGAAATCAAGTCTGTCGCATGATTACATCTACTACTGTACAGCAAAGCAACTGCCCATGTCGCAGATAAACTAACCCGAAGCCCCCGGATACAGGAGAAGAAAGATGCGCACATCACACATCTGCAAGCACAAACCTGTAACATGATTTGGAAGTACACTGACGACGCAACACCTGTATATATATAACAAGTTCCGGCCGAGTAAACATATACCCAGTGATCAGAGACCGATGAAATCGTCCTTCTGCTCCTTCCTGGGAGTCCTGTCCTGCTGGGACGAGGTGCCGCCTTTCTTACCAAAGATCATGTCGTCGAGGTCCTGAAGCAAGTCCTCACCGCCAGACCGATCTCCGGACCCAGCTGATTTCCTCGCAGGGGCGCGGGGGGATTCCTCAGGCTCCACGGTGACCGGAATCATCGCTGGTTCTGGCTCAGGCTCCGCGACTACAGGCGCCTTGAGCTCTTCATACTTGGAAAGAACCTTTTGGAGTTCATCGTGGATGCTCAGTGCCTCGAAGAGCTGAGCCTCGTTATCCCCTGCTGTCTCGACGATTCTCTGGATTGTGTATTGACACTGTTGGCATTGCTGGACTAGGGTGGTAGTCAGGTCATCCTGCATCAATGTGAGGTGCAATCAGAACGCAGAGGTGATGGTAGCAAAGTACCAATTTGATACCAAATAGAGATGTAGTCAATTTGATATCAAATAGAGATGTACTTCTTATACATAGTTATTCACTAACTGTCAGTTAATTACTGGATTTCAGATGCTGCTTTGCACCGGAGCTGTGATCAGGAAATAAGGGATAACAGGATGACTGGCCAGTGTAATTGTTACTAGAAACATCCTAAAATAACAAATGCTAGCAATCGATATATAGTTCCCTTAACATATAATCCTGCATGAAGACAACAAAACTTCAACCCTGATCTTTGAGATGCCTACATCGCAGACTGCACACTGAACAACATGAACTTATCACCTAAGCAGGAGGATTTAAATGGCAGGGAAGAGCACAGACTGACCTCTAGAGCCTCACTTTGTGGAGAGGAAGATAGCACTGTGGAAAGAAGCTCAAGACTATTACGAGCCACCTCAAAGGCCTCGTCGACTTGCACAGAAGGGGCAGCACGAACCGGAGCAAAACTTTCCTCTGGAATTTCTTGATACCCATCCTGTGCTGCATCAGAATATGGTTCAGCTGCAGGTACTGAACGGGGAGGAGTAAATATTGGTGCAAGGCTCTCGTCATCACGTCCTGGGAAGCGAATTCCCCTAGATCTTAAGCTCTGCAATGAAAACCAAATGTTAACTGAAATCTACATGCTTAAAAATGCTGGTTGGACAGAATTAATGATTTTTTCAGGCACAACACTGGGCTATGGATGCAGTATAAACTGCGCTGAAGGAATGGTTATGATTTATGAATGTACATCTTAATTATCCCTCCAATTAACATAAGTAATTTTATATCTCAAGTCCACCAACTGTCAAAGGAATAAAATATTAGCTTTCTCAGATTCTAGGCAGATAAGTAAAGCAAGGTGTTCAGGTTAAATTGCACTAAGCCAATTTAAGCACAAAGAATTACTTTGTACGTACCTTGTAAGTTTCTTCATACACCGGAAGGTAGCGGAGTTCATCTCCCGACTCTCCCCATGCTTCAATAAGCATAAGAGCCTTGTTTCTGTTGTTGACTATAGTCTGTGGATCATCAATAAGTCTGACCATCTCATCAAGGACCCTCTCAGCAGCAATCTCAGAGAAAGCCTTCTCGCAGTTCTTGACAATGGTCTCGAGCAGGACAAGAGCTAAGTACTGCACCCTTGGGCTCTTCAACATGATTCGCCTCTTGATGGCACGGATCAGCTCAACACTGTTGACCTTCTCGGTGTTGGCCATATCGCAGATCTCAAGATTGGTAGCCCAATCCGGGCCATCCATGGTCTCCGTCGTGGCTTCGTCGACAATCTTGTCCGCCATGTTCTGGCCTTGGAAAAACTCCTTCATCTTGAAACTCATGCTGGTGACGCCAGTGGACATCTTGCGGCTAACCTCTGCCCCGCTTATCTTGAGGCGCTCGCCCAAGGCATTGACCTTGTCCATCAGATTGTCGCTCATCTTGTAAGAGCGATTTGACAGTCGAAACTCGGCTGGATTCTGCAGGCAAGTAAAGGGCTATGTTAGAACACTAGGGGTGTTCACAGATTGGTTTCAACCAAACCATGGAAACCATCCTACTCATTAATTTGAACTAGAGGTTTGGTCCTTGGTCATGGCTAATGATGTAAACTGTGCTGGCGTCGGACCCGCTGGCGTCTGGCTGCCAGTTTTTGACGTGCTGAAATCAAACTGGCTAGTACAGAACCAATTGAAAACAGAAATTGCGATTTGGTAGCCACGAGGAAGTCAGGGAGGGAGATCTAAGCAGCTGGGAAAATAAAAGTAGTGGACAAAAATAGAGAGCGGGAGGGCATTCCTAGAGAGATGCAGCCATGCATGTAGGAGGTTATTCGAAGTTGACTCATCTGCTTCTTTTAGAAGCTTGTACTTGTCATCTTGAGTGCTGAGTGCATCTCACAGAAACTATTATGATTGATCCTTGTAATACAACACCAGGGGATTAATGTTTGAAAAGGAGAGGAGGCAATGCAACTTGCAAGACTATTTCTTGCTGGTGAAGATGAACCGATAAAGCATCGGGGAGATGGATTGCTGCATAAGTAATGAGTTGACAAAAAATTAACCAATTCATTAGATTTTTTTTGTGCGATTAAATTAAGGGAACACGCCACAAGTTGACAAGTTGGAGAGAAAAGAAACGAGGAATTGGGGGTGGGCGATGGCTTAACCGCGTGCTGTGGGATTACGGTGATTTCAGTTGGACATGGAATTGGGTGCGATATTCTAATTCGAGTACCTGGATGCACAAGAAGCATCAACAAGAATGTTAGTAGCAGCACGAGAAGAAGAGTAGCCGCGGCGGCGGCGGCGGCGGCGGCAGTAGCAGCAAGTAGAGCAAGCAGATGGAGAAGGGGGCAACAGAATCTCTAATCTGCGGCGCCAGGAAGGGAGCGAAACCCTTGTTCCGAACCCCTAGCGATGACGATGGCGGTGGATGGCGGATCGGGGCTCACCTTGTTTCCAAGCGCCGACGGCGGCGGTTGGGCTTCCTCTTCTTCCTTCCCCGGCTCAGGCTCAGCCGCGCGCCGCCCAACAGCGCACGAGGTCCGGCCAGGTGACTCCTCTGCTGCGGCTGCGGAAGGGTTTGATGAAGAATGGATGGATTCCAAATCCCTCCCCTTTCCTTCCTTTTCTGCTCTCGTCTACTTTTCGCCTTCCTTCCTTCCTTCCTTTTCTTTGGAAAAAAGATAAGAATTATGGAATTCCAGTTAGACGGGCATAATAAGCATCAGGTCAGGATAATCTTTTGGTAGCCATCCCGGTGGTGGTCGTTTCGTCAGCCTATGAGAGCAACCTCTAGGGCCGTAACACGACCATGCTTTTGCCTAAAACCTTTCTGTGGTCTGACTCTAGATGGTTGGAATTTTCAGGAGCCTGAGATTCAGTTCCGAGCCTACGACCGAGAACGTTGCGCCTTCCCCCATATAAATTTCAACACGCACCGCACGCGCATACAAATGCTATGACTAGTCTTTTTGTCCACATCGCTGTATATTTTGCCTACTGTCCCCATCATCCCAAGATTGTTTCCATACCGTCATCTTTCACAAGCTTGTCTTTGTAGAGAAGTCTCACATGCCTATCACGACTTAAGTACATTCAGCACAAGCTATATCCAAGGAACCTCAACGAGAGCAAAAAACCAGTTGGCAGGATTAATTAAGAGAGACAACAGTGTACACTTTATCTCCACATTTTGGAGCAAAAGAATCAAATATGTACACACGGCAAAAGTAAAACAGGTTAACTTGTAACACGAAAAAAAAAATCCACATGCCGGGCTGCAGCGCCGCCGACACAATCCAGGTTCCAATTCGCATTGGTGCACAGATCAGGCCCAAAGGACGGCCAACTGATGCAAGCAGTATTTGTTCACAAATGATGAACACATGCACCATCTGCCGCTGGGTTCCGCTATGCAAAATCATATTTAGACCTGGCAACAGTCCCACAGTCCTTATCAGAACATAAACACCGTGCAGCACCATATGGTAAAAAAATCCTACAACTCTGAGAACTTACAGGATCTGCAGAGATCTGGCCTCCATGATTAGTAAGGGTGATGACATCAAAGCGTAAGAAGCCTTGCGGCTAAAACCTGCAAAGTTGCACTATGGCAGTTCATCTGCTCTATTTGGAAAGAAATGAAGGTAACTCCATTGAGAAATCCAGTCCTGGAAATTACAAGAGTCGCAAATTTATTATGCAATCCATCAAAGAACTGATAAATCATCTTTGGAACGGAAAATAACATGAGCCGGTAAATGAGGAATGGAAACGGTTGCTTCCTATGGACATACTGATCAATTAATAACAACAATAAGTTATTTCTTGCAGTGGTAGCTTGCAACAAGAGGTATCGTACTTAAGTTGAAAAAAATGAGAGGTATTGTACAAAAATATGACATCCCAGTGTGCTTACATGCACGTCCATTGGAAAAACTACCTCGTAGATACAAACAGTAATTCTGATTTCTAATGCAACCTGCCCAAGTGAAGCTGCTACAGCATTTACAAGCTAAATTTAGTGTTTTCTGATCAAGTGGTATAGATACAACTCACCGGAATCTACATATGCAGGTCCAAGTGCAGTTGCACTTAAAACCAACCTATCTCGTGTATGTCAAACTAGAAAAAATAGTGGCAGGGTGTCCATGTGTGCATGCTTGATGCGACCAGTAAATAGAAGGGAAAGACAAACAGGTCAGCGCAGAACAAACCTGAGTAAGCTATGTTTCATCGCCATGGTTGTGAGAGTGAGATGGCAGGGTTTGACGAAGCTGCTGCATGATCTCTAAAGATAGCAGACTTGAGCACATTATACTGATCAACAACTGAGTTGTACAAAGTCTCTGAGAATTTCTTCCTGGCCTGTATTTCATAAATTCAATCTAACATTATTTTCAACAGAACAAAAGAACAGCTAACCAAAAACACAAGGTGCAATATGTAAATAAAAATAGCAAAATCTGAAAATAACTTCAAAAAGTTATAAGGACGATGAAAATGACATAACAAAACTTATAAGGACAATGATACGTCTTGAGTGCAACAATTTCTAAATACTCAATCAAACTAAAACCACGACAGGAATTATGGAACGGCGGGAGTAACAACTTAAAGGTTTCATAAGTTTCATACCTTAACTAAGGAAGATAGATGCACCAATTTGTCTATTTCACTCTAAGACTTCAATATAAAAGGATCAACTGTTGATGAATAGTGACGACATAGACTACATATAATTTTGACAATGGTTCAGCACCTAATCTAGATTTAAGCTGTAGTTCGTACAAAGACAATCATAGCCATTGAAAGTAATCTAACACTATTAGCTGAATGTTGGATAGAGACTGCCCAACAACCCCCTACCTCAGTGAAGACAAAAAATAAAGGATACATAATACACAGCTTTGAGGCTATGACAACTGTACAAGATTTTCGGCTGTTCAATAATCCTACCGTCAAAAAAAACAAAGACTACACAAAAGTTCAACATGAAAGTATACAAACCTCGTCAGCATTCTGAGTCTGAGCAGTAACATCCCCATACTTTATTTCTTCAGCTGCTGATAAGCCTACCCCATGGAAGGATATAACTCTTTGCTCACCAATCTCTTTCTCAATCTATTCAATTAAAAAGAAAATTCAAAGAGGTTGTCTGGCAAGAATATAACCGGTGAGATGTGGCTAGTAATCATACCTGTTGTGGTGGAGGCATAATCTCATAGCATAGCAACGATAGTGGATATATGTGCCCGGGAACGCCCGAGTGCTCAAGAAGCCTCCTCATATTATCCACTGCAGATGCATCAAATGGCGCCTGCCCTTGTTTTTGTAAGTAGCAGGCAAGGTAAACGTAAGGGGAACTAATACAAAATCAATAGCACTGTTGCAGTTTTGTCATGGTACCATCTCATTCCCTTCGTGAGATGACATTTTATAATGTTATTAGTCATTAGATTGACAAAAATGTGCACAATCATTTAGAGAGACCTCAGTAAACATGACAACGTTGATAAGAACCCAAATCATATAGACAAGAAAGGGAAGAGAACATACCGGGTGCCATTCTCCAGTCAAAGGGTCTGGACGGTCTCTACCACCACTCGGAGCTATCCAAATTATATGTGAACCGCCACTACATAATATCATAAAAGATAAGCATTATCATCTGATGCAACAAGCGATTGCACGGTAGCGTATCTTCGCCTTAAAAGAGAGCAAAAGCCAGTTTCATCTTTCATGATGGTAAACACGAAAAGATAGACATTGCTTATGAACCAATGTGGCCATCTCTTTAAATCTGTTTGCCTTGGAGTGCAATGCCAGTGAACAACCTTCACTGTGCTAGGACTAGATTAAAACCAACAATTGTATCATGTGTTTCAACTGTCACCAACTAGTAGTACCAACCATGGTTTAACATATCTGTCAGTTGCATCAACTATTGATAAGGAAATAGGATCAGAAATATCAAACTGTTGCATGGGACGAGTACCGTAAAAGCAAAGCCATTTCCTTAAGACTTCGAGTGTTTGCCCTCCTCTTCATCTCAATTAGCTCAGGAAAATCATTCATATGCTTTTTTGAATACACACAAAGAAGATTTCTGTTAAGAAAAAATGCTTAGGTGACAAACTGATGTTTTCGGTAATAGGATTAAGAGAAATCAGAATCCACAATGCAGCATTATCATATAAACTTCCAGGGTGGAGAATAAGACCTTCCCATGCTAAATGGCTTGCAAAGAGGATCAGTAAGAACCCTATCCCCAGCAACATAAACCTATAGCAGATGGTTTTGATGCTAATGTGGTTAGCTTATGTTGATTCACAAGAAAACTGATAATATGTTCAAAGAACTCACTATGTTCTCGCTAATCCACGGATTGCTTCTTTCAAGTGACAAGGCTATAACTGCTGGATCTGCCTCTGTCTGATGGTTAGACATCAGAACAACATTATGACCCTACAATGACATCAAATATTTTCAGAAAATGGTTTGGATTGTAGACAATTTATAACATTCTGGATCAAAAGAGTAACATAAGCAAGTCAGATACATAATTATATGGTGTTAGGGGATGTCGTGTGCTAACATCACTCTAGAATACTTTCTGCAGGATTTAAGGATTGGTTCATGATTCCTCTATGTGCAAACTTAGTCACATTATTCTATTCCACCAAATGAGCAAACATCTCTCTCAACCCTATTGTGACCTTTGGAGTCTGCTACACTACTGGTATGTTGCTGTTGGGTTATCAATGCATAATGATGGATTGTATTCTTCTTCTTTTTTTGTCAAAATACCACAATGGCTCGTGTCTATTAGAACATTATTATTAAGGTTTGGCGCCCAACGAAGCTAGTAATCGACATGTCATGGAAAAACAAAATGAAGGTTAGAAGAGTTACCAGCTGGAGCTTCTTCTCCATATCACTGAAAACAGAAATGTTGCCAACGTAAGAGTTCCTGAGCATAGATATTGACAATGTTAGGAGATTAGGAAACCAAAATGATACGCTAAAAAAAAATACATATGAGTGTCGAAGCCTTGTGAGACCTGATGGTATAAACTAAACCTAGGTATGTTAACAAATACCCTGTTATGTTGATGGAAGATAAATTCTGAGTAAATCATTAGTCAAAAATAAATTAACTACTTGCTGCAAGAGAATGGACAGACATATCTTTGCAAAAGTGGAGATTGTAGGTCAGATACTATCCATTAGGATCTAACAAATTGATTTATTAATTATTATCTTCAATATAAATTCCTAACACCTTGATGGAAATATGTGCATGAAGCATTTAGAATTTTCATTGTAATTCATCAATATTCAATATGTATTTGTGCGACAAAACTGTGAAATGTGCATGCTATGAATATAAAAATAATTAAAGGGCCTTTGACAGTAGATGTTCATACGAAAGAGACGCTATTCCAGTTTACACGGAAGATATGACAAACGAGATTAATATGTGCAACATGAAAGCAGCAAGCAATTATAACAAATAAGTCTGATGAGACATATGTCGTGTGCTGTATATTCCAGTTTACACAGAAGATAAGAAGTGCAATCCTAGATGTTCTCAGGTCAGATTTCTCGTTACCTAAAATCTACCAGCGGCCTAATGTAGTTCTGACCAAAAGTGTAATAGTCAAATGGTTCTCTGATGGCCTTGTGATAAGGTTGAAATGTAAATTGATTCTGCAAGAAAGGTAAAGTTTGGAGTAAATGGGCGCTTTGGAGCATAAGAGAAAATGTGAGCGCAAAATTGAGAACGTAGCGGGCATAGAAGGTGGGACCTCTTCATCCAACAGAACGCGTTCAAATAAATCCATCATGTTGGAAAGGATGATCTGATGTGCATTTGGATCTCCATTTTTGAGGACCTGAAAAGGCACTGACATCATGGGACAGCCAAGAATGATCTGATTGCAGCAAACAGGAGTATCTGCATACTTACCGCATTCTTGTAATTGTAGAACAGGTTTTCAAAGTTGTGGGCGACATCAGCAGGCAGCTTCCCTTTCTCCACTTCCTTTCTGATACGTAGAACCAGCTCTGCACACCACATGCGACTGATGGTATATCATATGAATGAATGAACGAATGAGATGAGATTTCTGGGTTGACTCTTCTACGGGGCTGAATAGGTGCATTTGGAAGAAGAAGCAGACCTTGCTCGCTTCGCGCGTCGAGCAGGGGCGAGGGCCCCACGACCTCCTCGGCGCCCATGTCGGAGGCGAGGACGGCGCCCTTGGCCGGGACCCGCGGGGCTCGGCCGCCTCCTGCCGCCCTCCACGCGGGCAGGCGGAGGGCCCCGCGCCTGGAACGGCGGAGGCTCGCCGGCGCCGCCAGTATGGCAGGGCGATGGGAGGCCCAGGCGCCTCCGGCGAGCGCGGCGAGCGGCGGGGCTTGCATGGGGCGGAGGTTCTAGAAACCGAAAACCCTAGCTAGTGGGAGAGGAGAGTGGTGGTGGGCGCGGCTGCAGCAAAAGAGGGGCGGGCGGGCGACGGAGGCGACGAGGCGGCGACGGGAACGGTGCCGATTTTCGCTTCTTGGTTTCTCCACGCACCCAAATAAACTGGATTTGTTTTCAAGTGGATCAGGATTCTCGTGGGAGCTGATTGGCACATCTCCTTTATATTTTTGCACATACGTCCCTCTCATTCTCCTAGCCTTTTCCTCTATCCAAATTTTGCCTTTACTCCATTCTCTAATAATATTAACTTGGCCAATCCTGTTATTTGTCACCTTTTTCTTTTCGTAAAATTTGGGTTGCTCACCACATGTGCCACTTGGCAAATCTTGTTCTTATGTGCGCCAATAGGCAGTCTAGTGTCATTACTTTTGCTCACACTAAGGGTTGGTCAGTGATGCTAATTACATGACAATAAAGCGGAATTGATGTTTAATCCAACACACGGCTACGAATAATAGGTCTACCTATTGTCCTCTCGTTGGCACGCCATTGTGGGTCTAGTTATCGGCAACAAGATGAGCTAGATCCTGACGAGCATGCGCACCTCCTCAGATCGGCAGACGCCAGTAGCACTTGGTCGTGGGACATGATCTTTGCACACACATTTATAGAGAGTGACAGAAGCGGATAGAGAGAGGGGTGAGGAGCATCTACCCACGTGGAACATGATGGCAACCAAAGTGGTTGGAGGGCATGACATGATAGTTGTGGTGGTGCAGGTGGCAAGCATGGGTGGGAAAGAACATGAAAAGCGATACAAAGAAGTAGGAAGGGGGAGGAGACTAGACTTGGGGTTGAAGGGAAAAGAGAGAGAGAGAGAGAGAGAGAGAGAGAGAGAGAGAGAGAGAGAGAGAGAGAGAGAGAGAGAGAGAGAGAGAGAGAGAGAGAGAGAGAGAGAGAGGATAGAGAGGAGAGAGGGGGTTAAGGAGGTTGAAAGGACACGGATGTCGCCTAGAGGGGGTGAATAGGCGATTTAAAACTTTTACGAGATGGGCTTAACAAATGCGGAATAAAACTAGCGTTTACTTTGTCAAGCCCAAAGCCTATATACTATGGTTCACCTATGTGCACCAACAACTTATTCTAAGCAAGAGTTCACCTATGTGCACCAACAACTTATGCTAAGCAATACAAGCAAGTATGTGGCAAGATATATATAACTTCAAGCACGATGGCTATCACAAGGTAAAGTGCATAAGTAAAGAGCTCGGGTATAGAGATAACCGAGGCACGCGGGAGACGATGATTTATCCCGGAGTTCACACTCTTGCGAGTGCTAATCTCCGGTGGAGAGGTGCGGTTGCTTAGTGCTCCCGAACGCCACAAGAGGCTCACCTTGAGGTGTGGTTGCTCGATGCACACCAACGCCACAAAGGCCTCACCCCAAGATGCGGTACTCACACCACACACCGAACGCCACGAAGGCGCCTCACCTAAATCTCCGGTGACCCTCGCCACAAAGGCCTAGGTCACGGTTCCACTAAGGGATTTCCTTCGAGGCGGAAAACGGGCCTTACACAAAGATTGGGGCACACATCCACAACTTAATTGGAGGCTCCGAACAAACCGCCACAAAGGCCTAGAATCCGTATAGGGTTCCAAGAACCCAAGAGTAACAACCTTCTTGTTTTCACCACCACGAATCACCGTGGAGAACTCAAACCGATGCACCAAATGCAATGGCAAGAACACCACAAAGATGCTCAAATCCTTCTCTCTCAAATTCCAACAAAGCTACAAAAGCTATTGGGGGAATAAGAGAGGAAGAACAAAGAGGAGAACACAAAATCCTCCAAGATCAAGATCTAGTGGGTTCCCTCACAAAGAGAGGGATTTGATTGGTGAAGATGTAGATCTAGATCTCCTCTCTCTTTTCCCTCAAGAATATGCAAGAATCATGGGAGGAATCAAGAACTAGGGCAAGCTTTGAAGGACAATAATGGAGGGGAGAGAGAGAGAGAGAGTGAACCAACCAGCCCAAGGAGGAAGAAGGGGGTCTTATATACCCCCTCCCAACGAAATATGACCGTTTGGGACCTCCCAGGCCGGAAAATCCGCCCCGGGCCGGATTATCCGCCCCCCGAAAATTGCCCCTGGACTCGGGCCGGATATTTGCCCGGAATTGGCATTCGGGCCGGATTATCCGCCCCCCAGAAAACTGCAGAAACACCAAAACTAAAACGGGCATAACTTTAGCATCCGGACTCCGATTTTGATGATCTTACTACTGTAGCAACCTCTCCTTATCTTAGTTTTATGTTTTGTTGTGCCAAGTAAAGTCTTTGATAGAAAAGTAAGTACTAGATTTGGATTACTGCGCAGTTCCAGATTTCTTTGCAGTCACGAATCTGGGTCTATCTCCCTGTAGGTAGCTCGGAAAATTAAGCCAATTTACGAGCATGATCCTCGGATATGTACGCAACTTTCATTCAATTTGAGCATTTTCGTTTGAGCAAGTCTGGTGGCCTAATAAAATCCATCTTTACGGACTGTTCTGTTTTGACAGATTCTGTCTTTTATTTCGCATTGCCTCTTTTGCTATGTTGGATGAATTTCTTTGATCCATTAATGTCCAGTAGCTTTATGCAATGTCCAGAAGTGTTAAGAATGATTGTGTCACCTCTCGAACATGTGAATTTTTATTATGCACTAACCCTCTAATGAGTTTGTTTCGAGTTTGGTGTGGAGGAAGTTTTCAAGGGTCAAGAGAGGAGGATGATATACTATGATCAAGGAGAGTGAAAGCTCTAAGCTTGGGGATGCCCGGTGGTTCACCCCTGCATATTCTAAGAAGACTCAAGCGTCTAAGCTTGGGGATGCCCAAGGCATCCCCTTCTTCATCGACAAATTATCAGGTTCCTTCTCTTGAAACTATATTTTTATTCCGTCACATCTTATGCACTTTTCTTGGAGCGTCGGTTTGTTTTTGTTTTTGTTTTGTTTGAATAAAATGGATCCTAGCATTCACCTTGTGGGAGAGAGACACGCTCCGCTGTAGCATATGGACAAATATGTCCTTAGGCTCTACTCATAGTATTCATGGCGAAGTTTCTTCTTCGTTAAATTGTTATATGGTTGGAATTGGAAAATGCTACATGTAGTAACTCTAAAATGTCTTGGATAATTTGATACTTGGCAATTGTTGTGCTCATGTTTAAGCTCTTGCATCATATACTTTGCACCTATTAATGAAGAAACACTTAGAGCTTGCTAATTTGGTTTGCATATTTGGTTTCTCTAGAGTCTAGATAACATCTAGTATTGAGTTTTGAACAACAAGGAAGACGGTATAGAGTCTTATAATGTTTACAATATGTCTTTTATGTGAGTTTTGCTGTACCGTTCATCCTTGTGTTTGTTTCAAATAACCTTGCTAGCCTAAGCCTTGTATCGAGAGGGAATACTTCTCATGCATCCAAAACCCTTGAGCCAACTACTATGCCATTTGTGTCCACCATACCTACCTACTACATGGTATTTCTCCGCCATTCCAAAGTAAATTGCTTGAGTGCTACCTTTAAATAATTCAAAATTTATCACCTCTGATTTGTGTCAATGTTTTATAGCTCATGAGGAAGTATGTGGTGTTTTATCTTTCGATCTTGTCATTTACTTCTCACAGACTTTCACAATGGACTAGTGGCACATCCGCTTATCCAATAATTTTGCAAAAAGAGCTGGCAATGGGGTTCCCAGCCCCGATTAATTAACTTGCATTAATAATTCTCTTCACATGTTTTGCTCGATTCATCGATAAGCAACTTAATTTTGCAAATAGACACTCCTTCATGGTATGTGATTGTTGGAAGGCACCCGAGGATTCGGTTAGCCATGGCTTGTGTAAGCAAAAGGTTGGGAGGAGTGTCATCCATAAATAAAGAAAAACTAAACTAAAGTACATGTGTAAACAAAAGAGAAGAGGGATGATCTACCTTGCTGGTAGAGATAACGTCCTTCATGGGAGCCGCTCTTGAAAGTCTGGTTGATGAGGTAGTTAGAGTGCCCACTACCATTCGTTGACAACAACAAACACCTCTCAAAACTTTACTTTTATGCTCTCTTTATGTTTTCAAAAACCAAAGCTCTAGCACAAATATAGCAATCGATGCTTTCCTCTTTGAAGGACCATTCTTTTTTACTTTTATGTTGAGTCGAGTTCACCTATTTCTCTCCACCTCAAGAAGCAAACACTTGTGTGAACTGTGCATTGATTCTTACATACTTGCATATTGCACTTGTTATATTACTCTATGTTGACAATTATCCATGAGATATACATGTTACAAGTTGAAAGCAACCGCTGAAACTTAATCTTCCTTTGTGTTGCTTCAATACCTTTACTTTGATTTATTGCTTTATGAGTTAACTCTTATGCAAGACTTATTGATGCTTGTCTTGAAGTACTATTCATGAAAAGTCTTTGCTTTATGATTCACTTGTTTACTCATGTCATTACCATTGTTTTGATCGCTGCATCCACTACATATGTTTACAAATAGTATGATCAAGGTTATGATGGCATATCACTTCAGAAATTATCTTTGTTATCGTTTTACTCGCTCGGGACGAGCAGAACTAAGCTTGGGGATGCTTGATACGTCTCCGACGTATCGATAATTTCTTATGTTCTATGCCATATTATTGATGATACCTACATGTTTTATGCACACTTTATGTCATATTTGTGCATTTTATGGAACTAACCTATTAACAAGATGCCGAAGTGCCGATTCGTTGTTCTAGCTGTTTTTGGTTTCATAAATCCTAGTAACGAAATATTCTCAGAATCGGACGAAATCAAGACCCAGGTTCCTATTTTCACCGGAAGCATCCAGAACACCCGAGAGCCGCCGGAGGGGGCCCTGTGGGCCCCGGATGATAGGGTGGCGCTGCACGGGCCCCGGCCGCGCCGGCCCTATGGTGCCGCCGCCTCTTCGACCCTCCGACGCTGCCCTTCCGCCTATTTAAAGCTTCCGTCGAGAAAACCCCGATACGAAGAACCACGATACGGAAAACCTTCCGGAGCCGCCGCCATCGCGAAGCCAAGATCCGGGGGACAGGAGTCTCGTTCCGGCACCCTGCCGGAGCGGGGAAGTGCCCCGGAAGGCTTCTCCATCGACACCGCTGCCATCTCCACCGCCATCTTCATCACCGCTGCTGCTCCCATGAGGAGGGAGTAGTTCTCCATCGAGGCTCGGGGCTGTACCGGTAGCTATGTGGTTCATCTCTCTCCTATGTACTTCAATACAATAATCTCATGAGCTGCCTTACATGATTGAGATTCATATGATGATGCTTGTAATCTAGATGTCACTATGCTAGTCAAGTGAGTTTTACTTATGTGATCTCCGGAGACTCCTTGTCCCACGTGTGTAAAGGTGACAGAGTGTGTGCACCGTGTGGGTCTCTTAGGCTATATTTCACAGAATACTTATTCACCGTTGAATGGCATAGTGAGGTGCTTATTTATATCTCTTTATGATTGCAATGTGTTTGTATCACAATTTATCTATGTGCTACTCTAGCAATGTTATTAAAGTAGTTTTATTCCTCCCGCATGTGTGCAAAGGTGACAGGTGTGTGCACCGTGTTAGTACTTGGTTTATGCTATGATCATGATCTCTTGTAGATTGCGAAGTTAACTATTGCTATGATAATATTGATGTGATCTATTCCTCCTACATATGCATGAAGGTGACAAGTGTGCATGCTATGCTAGTACTTGGTTTAGTCTTTTGATCTATCTTACACTAAAGGTTACTAAAATATGAGCATTATTGTGGAGCTTGTTAACTCCGGCATTGAGGGTTCGTGTAATCCTACGCAATGTGTTCATCATCCAACAAGAGTGTAGAGTATGCATTTATCTCGTTCTGTTATGTGATCAATGTTGAGAGTGTCCACTAGTAAAAGTCTAATCCCTAGGCCTTGTTCCTAAATACCGCTGCGTTACTACTGCTTGTTTCATCGTTTTACTTGCGTTACTACTCGCTGCGTTACTACCGCTTGTTTACTCGTTCCGGGCAAAGCACTTTTCCGGTGCAGCTTGCTACTACTTATTCATACCACCTCGTATTTCACTATCTCTTCGCCGAACTAGTGCACCTATTAGGTGTGTTGGGGACACAAGAGACTTCTTGCTTTGTGGTTGCGGGGGTTGCATGAGAGGGATATCTTTGACCTCTTCCTCCTTGAGATCGATAAACCTTGGGTGATCCACTTAAGGGAAACTTGCTGCTGTTCTACAAACCTCTGCTCTTGGAGGCCCAACACTGTCTACAAGAATAGAAGCTCCCGTAGACATCACTAGCTTATAGAGGTTTATTAAGTGTTCCCAAGGAAGTTCATCCTCTCTACCATTAAACTTAATAGCTTCAGCTTTCTCTATTTTCTCAGGATCAACATTAAACTTATAGTCTTTATCTTTAATGTATATAACAGGTGCTTCAGTTTTTCTAGCATCATGAAATAAATCATCTAAGCAAGAACCCAAACTAGCTTCAAATTCATCCAAATCATCTAACTCAATATTCATAAAAGTTTTAGTAAAGATACCATCTTCTTTAGCATTAGATATTTTAGGACTCAGAGAACTATCATTTTCATTATACAGTTCATATCTTCAAATTCAGATTCCATATGTTCATCAGACATAGACTTAGATAAATTTGGCGTACCTTCTTTATCCTTGTCAACATCCAACAAATCTTTTTCATTACTAGTTGACATTATAGATAATGGTGAACTTGTTTGAGCAATATATTTCTTTTTAGTAGCAGGAGTAGTACTAGCTTGAGGCAAAAAATGTGGTCTAGAAGGCAAATTCGTCTCTTTCCTTGTAGTGGAGGGCATAGTAACCTTCTTACCAGGTTCCTTATTCTTTCCCATGGTGAGAAATAAATAAGTGCAGTAAGTAAATGATAACAAGTTGTCTTGCCAATAAAGCTAGGATCCCCGGCAACATCGCCAGAAAATATCTTGATGCCCACAAGTATAGGGAATCACTGAAATTTTCAATGGGAAGTATTACCCAAATTTATAGTTCGATTCAAGGGGAACACAAGAGTACCAATAAGATTTTAGCAATTGGGACGTCACTCTCAACCACACATGTATATCAATAATCTCACAAAGCAAGTGGTGATTTTATAGCAGTTGATTCAAAGCAGTAAAAACAGACAGTAAATAAAAGCACCAGATTTCCAGTTTTCACCGGAAGTAGTAGTATGTATCTTTCAGTGGGTCAAAAGCGTAGGCATGAGGCAGCAATGAGGTAATATATGGATGATATTGATCATATAATGTATCCAACTAACATAGCATTCATCTCTAATTCAGTTGTGTGTAGGTGTGTGATCCAAATATAGTCATGCGCACTAACTAAGAGAATTTGCATAACATCTTTTATCTTGCTTGCCCATTTTATCAGGGCCAACTTGGAACTACAAGTAATTAAGGTCTACCCTTTCGAATAGACCGAAACAAATCATTAATATTCATGAACACACATAATCCTCGAATTATCACATATCCCCCTTGTTTTTCCCTATCTGTCACCTTAGAGATTCGCAGGGTCAACATAATAATAAGTAATACTCCTTGCAAATAGATACCAACCTCATATATATGATAAAACAATATAGGTTCATCACTGAAATCATGTCACTCGGGCCCTAGTAACAAGCATTAAACATAGCAAAGGTGTACCAACACTCATACACGAATATCTTTAAGACAAACACCTCAAATCTTGATACATATGGATGATTACATGATAAATCTCATCCAAAACCCATCTACCTCTTATAACTACATGCTACTACTCACTCATGGTGAAGGAGAGTGAACCCATGGGTGTTGGTGATGATGTTGGCGGCGGTGATGATGAAGAAGCCCTCGAAATCCCTCTCTCCAGGGTGGAGAGCAGTATTAATCTGGCCCCAAAATGAAGATCATGGTCTCGGAGGCGCTTTGTTTTGTGAAACGCCGTTTCCATCTAGCTATCAGGGTAGGTTTTTAGGGTATATAAGGCACCACGCAAAGGGGGAGGGGAGACGACGACTGAGGGCCAAACATGCCTTGGTGGCGCGCCCTATGAAGGTGGGCGCGCCACCTGGCTCCGTTTGGGCCTCGTGGATCCCCTCTCGTGATCCAAATCTCCAGGCCATCTATTTTCATGAAAAGCTCCCCTGATATTTTTCCTTGATTTTATTTCCTGCGAAAACTGATAGAAATGAAACTTTGCTAAAAACAACATCAGATTCAGCGGTTTTATCCAAGTATGGTGAGATTCCGGAGCAAATCATTGAGCAAAGTGCATGGAAAAGTAGATACATTTGAGATGTATCAATGAGCCAACATATTTTCTCCGTAGAAGAGGTTTCCACACTCCATCTTCAATAAGAAGCTTGGTAGCCATGTACTTAGGAGGGCTTTGTTCTTAACCTCTAGGTCATGAATACCAAGTCATCCTTGGTATTTAGGCTAAAAAAAACTACATTCCATCTAGCCAATCTATATTTCTTCTTCTCACTAGATCCTTGCCAAAAGAATCTTGATTGGAAATGATCCAATCGATGTAAGACTCCTTTGGGTAGTTGGAAGAAGGAAATTATATACAATAAATATTACTTAGCACTGAATTAATGAGGACCAATCTTTCACAAAGAGATAGCAATTTTCCTTTCCAACTACTCAAATGTATGTGTAGCCTCTCCACGACATAGCAAATTTAAATGATAACGATGGTGTTGAAAAGTTGTTTATTATGATTAAAATTGGACCGGGGTTCACATGTTCACTTGTATACTCTCTCATAAAGGCCGGTGTAGTGGACATAAAACAATTTGTAAGTAATGTAATATTGATAAAGCTTCATGATGTGTATGATTAGCATTCATATGGGCATCATGTCCTTTCATATAGATGATGCAACACATCTCTCTTATACTCGTCTAGAAAAAAACTCAAAGCAATCTAGAATTAAGAATTAACATAGCATAGCCTTAGGTACTTTGAAATGATGTTTGAATTACAAATATGCTACCTTAAACAAACAAGATTACCATAGTCATCACTAGATAATTATAGCACGTGAATTCATTTAATCCCTAGTGAGGTAACAAAAGATATGTAAAAACAACAGTAGATCTCAAATTTTTTTGTCACCATTCAATCATTACCACCATATTACTCCAATTAATACACATGTTCTCTCATACAAGTTGGATCAAAACCATTGTTCACGAATTCGGCCGAATCACCGATTAAATGGCCAGTTAATCGCTACTCGGAGGCTTACTGACGCGAATAGCATGTATTCGGTGAGTGATACGTCTCCGACGTATCGATAATTTCTTATGTTCCATGCCACATTATTGATGATATCTACATGTTTTATGCATACTTTATGTCATTATTATGCGTTTTCCGGAACTAACCTATTGACGAGATGCCGAAGGGCCAGTTCCTGTTTTCTGCTGTTTTTGGTTCCAGAAATCCTAGTAAGGAAATATTCTCGGAATTGGACGAAATCAACGCCCAGGTTCCTATTTTTCCCGGAAGCATCCAGAACACCCGAGAGAGGCCATAGGGGGGCCACATGCCCACCACACATGACCCCGGCGCGGCCTGGGGGTGGCCCGCGCCCCCCTAGCGTGTCGTCGCCTCGTTGACCTTCTGACGCCGCCTCTTCGCCTATAAAAAGGTCCCTGACCTAAAACTTCGAGACGAAAAAAAACCACGATACGAGAAACCTTCCAGAGCCGCCGCCATCGCGAAGCCAAGATCTGGGGGACAGGAGTCTCTGTTCCGGCACGCCGCCGGGACGGGGAAGTGCCCCCGGAAGGCTCCTCCATCGACACCACCGCCATCTCCATCAACGCTGCTGTCTCCGATGAGGAGGGAGTAGTTCTCCATCGAGGCCCGGGGCTGTACCGGTAGCTATGTGGTTCATCTCTCTCCTATGTACTTCAGTACAATAATCTCATGAGTTGCCTTACATGATTGAGATTCATATGATGATGCTTGTAATCTAGATGTCATTATGCTAGTCAAGTGGGTTTTACTTATGTGATCTCCGGAGACTCCTTGTCCCACGTGTGTAAAGGTGACGAAGTGTGTGCACCGTGTGGGTCTCTTAGGCTATATTTCATAGAATACTTATTCACTGTTATGAATGGCATAGTGAAGTGCTTATTTATATCTCTTTATGATTGCAATGTGTTTTGTACCACAATTTATCTATGTGCTACTCTAGTGATGTTATTAAAGTAGTTTTATTCCTCCTGCACGGTGTAATGGTGACAGTGTGTGCATCCGTGTTAGTACTTGGCGTAGGCTATGATTATGATCTCTTGTAGATTATGAAGTTAACTATTGCTATGATGGTATTTATGTGATCTATTCCTCCTACATAGTGTGAAGGTGACAGTGTGCATGCTATGTTAGTACTTGGTTTAGTTGTGTTGATCTGTCATGCACTCCAAGGTTATTTAAATATGAACATTGAATTGTGGAGCTTGTTAACTCCGGCATTGAGGGTTCGTGTAATCCTACGCAATGTGTTCATCATCCAACAAGAGAGTGTAGAGTATGCATTTATCTATTACTGTTATGTGATCAAAGTTGAGAGTGTCCACTAGTGAAAGTCTAATCCCTAGGCCTTGTTCCTAAATATCGCTATCGCTGCTTGTTTACTTGTTTTACTGCGTTACTACTGCTTGTTTACTCGTCCTGGGCAAAGCACTTTTCTCAGTGCCGTTGCTACTCGCTTATTCATACCACCTGTATTTCACTATCTCTTCGCCGAACTAGTGCACCTCTTAGGTGTGTTGGGGACACAAGAGACTTCTTGCTTTGTGGTTGCAGGGGTTGCATGAGAGGGATATCTTTGACCTCTTCCTCCCCGAGTTCGATAAACCTTGGGTGATCCACTTAAGGGAAACTTGCTGCTTGTTCTACAAACCTCTCGCTCTTGGAGGCCCAACACTGTCTACAAGAATAGAAGCACCCGTAGACATCAAGCTATTTTCCGGCGCCGTTGCTCGGGGAGGAAAGGTAAAAGGCACTCATACTCCGGTCCCGAGTAAAAGTACTTTTCTGGCGCCATTGTGTGTGTGCTCGAAGCTATTTCCTTTAGATCCTGCAATTGCATCTTTTGTTTCTTGTTTACACTAGTTTGGCATAATGGACAACAATGCGCTTCTTATTCTATTTCCTGATTTAAGACATGGATGGTTTGATGCGAAAATTAAAAAACCCATGGAACATATTAGCATGAATACTTTGAATACCATTGTTGCTAATGATATGGAAAATTCTAAGCTTGGGGAAGCTGGTTTTCATGATCTTTTTAGTCCCCCAAGCATTGAGGAGAAAATTTACTTTGATGATACTTTGCCTCCCATATATGATGATTATAATGATAGTGGTCTTTTGGTGCCGCCTACTATGGAGAGTAAATTTTATTGTGATTATACTATGCCTCCTACACTTGAGGAGAATAATAATGATAGCTACTTTGTTGAATTTGCTCCTACTATTACTAATAAAATTGACTATGCTTATGTGGAGAGTAATAATTTTATGCATGAGACTCATGATAAGAATGCTTTATGTGATAGTTATATTGTTGAGTTTGCTCATGATGCTACTGAAAGTTATTATGAGAGAGGGAAACATGGGTATATGCATCTTAATAATATTAAGTTTCCCCTCTTTATGTTGAGAATCTTGAAGTTACTCGTGTTTTATCCTCTTATGCTTGTCACTTTGTTCTTCATGAATTCATTTGTGTACAAGATTCCTTTTCATAGGAAGCATGTTAGACTTAAATGTGTTTTGAATTTGCCTCTTGATGCTCTATTTTGCTTCAACTACTATTTCTTGCGAGTGCATCATTAAAACTGTTGAGCCCATCTTAATGGCTATAAAGAAAGAACTTCTTGGGAGATAACCCATGTGTTTATTTTGCTACAGCAATTTTATTTTATATTTGAGTCTTGGAAGTTGTTTACTACTGTAGCAACCTCTCCTTATCTTACTTTATTGCATTTGTTGTGCCAAGTAAAGTCTTTGATAGTAAAGTGAATACTAGATTTGGATTACTGCGCAGTTACAGATTTCTTTGCTGTCACGAATTTCGACCTGCCTCCCTGTAGGTAGCTCGGAAAATTAAGCCAATTTACGTGCGTGATCCTCGGATATGTACGCAACTTTCATTCAATTGGAGCATTTTCATTTGAGCAAGTCTGGTGCCTCAATAAAATCCATCTTTACGGATCGTTCTGTTTTGACAGATTCTGCCTTTTATTTCGCATTGCCTCTTTTGCTATGTTGGATGAATTTCTTTGATCCATTAATGTCCAGTAGCTTTATGCAATGTCCGGAAGTGTTAAGAATGATTGTGTCACCTCTGAACATGTTAATTTTTATTGTGCACTAACCCTCTAATGAGTTGTTTCGAGTTTGGTGTGGAGGAAGTTTTCAAGGGTCAAGAGAGGAGGATGATATACTATGATCAAGAAGAGTGAAGAGTCTAAGCTTGGGGATGCCCCGTGGTTAACCCCCGCATATTTTAAGAAGACTCAAGCGTCTAAGCTTGGGGATGCCCAAGGCATCCCCTTCTTCATCGACAACATTATCGGGTTCCTCCCCGAAACTATATTTTTATTCCGTCACATCTTATGTACTTTACTTGGAGCGTCTGTGTGCTTTTGTTTTTGTTTTTGTTTGAATAAATGCTTGTGTGGGAGAGAGACACGCTCCGCTGGTTCATATGAACACATGTGTTCTTAGCTTTTAATTTTCATGGCGAAGGTTGAAACTGCTTCGTTCATTGTTATATGGTTGGAAACGGAAAATGCTACATGTAGTAATTCTAAAATGTCTTGAATAATTTGATACTTGGCAATTGTTGTGCTCATCTTTAAGCTCTTGCATCATATACTTTGCACCCATTAATGAAAAAACACCTAGAGCTTGCTAAATTTGGTTTGCATATTTGGTCTCTCTAAAGTCTAGATAATTTCTAGTATTGAGTTTTGAACAACAAGGAAGACGGTGTAGAGTCTTATAATGTTTACAATATTTCTTTTATGTGAGTTTTGCTGCACCGTTCATCCTTGTGTTTGTTTCAAATAACCTTGCTAGCCTAAACCTTGTATCGAGAGGGAATACTTCTCTTGCATCCAAAATCCTTGAGCCAACCACTATGCCATTTGTGTCCACCATATCTACCTACTACATGGTATTTCTCCGCCATTCCAAAGTAAATTGCTTGAGTGCTACCTTTAAAATTTCCATTCTTTACCTTTACAATATATAGCTCATGGGACAAATAGCTTAAAAACTATTGTGGTATTGAATATGTACTTATGCACTTTATCTCTTATTAAGTTACTTGTTGTGCGATAACCATGTTTCTGGGGACGCCATCAATTACTTTTTGTTGAATATCATGTGAGTTGCTATGCATGTCCGTCTTGTCTGAAGTAAGAGAGATCTACCACTTTAATGGTTAGAGCATGCATATTGTTAGAGAAGAACATTGGGCCGCTAACTAAAGCCATGAATCATGGTGGAAGTTTCAGTTTTGGACATATATCCTCAATCTCATATGAGAACACTAATTGTTGCTACATGCTTATGCATTAAAGAGAGTCCATTATCTGTTGTCCATGTTGTCCCGGTATGGATGTCTAAGTTGAAAATAATCAAAAGCGAGAAATCCAAAATGCGAGCTTTCTCCTTAGAACTTTGTACAGGCGGCATGGAGGTACCCCTTTGTGACACTTGGTTAAAACATGTGTATTGCGATGATCCGGTAGTCCAAGCTAATTAGGACAAGGTGCGGGCACTATTAGTATACTATGCATGAGGCTTGCAACTTGTAATATATAATTTACATAATACATATGCTTTATTACTACCGTTGACAAAATTGTTTCTTGTTTTCAAAATAAAAGCTCTAGCACAAATATAGCAATCGATGCTTTCCTCTGCGAAGGGCCATTCTTTTACCTTTTATGTTGAGTCAGTTCACCTATTTCTCTCCACCTCAAGAAGCAAACACTTGTGTGAACTGTGCATTGATTCCTACATACTTGCATATTGCACTTATTATATTACTCTATGTTGACAATTATCCATGAGATATACATGTTACAAGTTGAAAGCAACCGCTGAAACTTAATCTTCCTTTGTGTTGCTTCAATACCTTTACTTTGATTTATTGCTTTATGAGTTAACTCTTATGCAAGACTTATTGATGCTTGTCTTTAAGTACTATTCATGAAAAGTCTTTGCTTTATGATTCATTTGTTTACTCATGTCATTACCATTGTTTTGATCGCTGCATTCATTACATATGCTTACAATAGTATGATCAAGGTTATGATGGCATGTCACTCCAGAAATTATCTTTGTTATCGTTTACCTGCTCGGGACGAGCGAGAACTAAGCTTGGGGATGCTGATACGTCTCCGACGTATCGATAATTTCTTATGTTCCATGCCACATTATTGATGATATCTACATGGTTTATGCATACTTTATGTCATTATTATGCGTTTTCCGGAACTAACCTATTGACGAGATGCCGAAGGGCCAGTTCCTGTTTTCTGCTGTTTTTGGTTCCAGAAATCCTAGTAAGGAAATATTCTCGGAATTGGACGAAATCAACGCCCGGGTTCCTATTTTTCCCGGAAGCATCCGGAACACCCGAGAGAGGCCAGAGGGGGGCCACAGGCCCACCACACATGACCCCGGCGCGGCCTGGGGGTGGCCCGCGCCCCCCTAGCGTGTCGTCGCCTCGTTGACCTTCTGACGCCACCTCTTTGCCTATAAAAAGGTCCCTGACCTAAAACTTCGAGACGGAAAAAAACCACGGTACGAGAAACCTTCCAGAGCCGCCGCCATCGCGAAGCCAAGATCTGGGGGACAGGAGTCTCTGTTCCGGCATGCCGCCGGGACGGGGAAGTGCCCCCGGAAGGCTCCTCCATCGACACCACCGCCATCTCCATCAACGCTGTTGTCTCCCATGAGGAGGGAGTAGTTCTCCATCGAGGCTCGGGGCTGTACCGGTAGCTATGTGGTTCATCTCTCTCCTATGTACGTCAATACAATAATCTCATGAGCTGCCTTACATGATTGAGATTCATATGATGATGCTTGTAATCTAGATGTCATTATGCTAGTCAAGTGGGTTTTACTTATGTGATCTCCGGAGACTCCTTGTCCCACGTGTGTAAAGGTGACAGTGTGTGCACCGTGTGGGTCTCTTAGGCTATATTTCACAGAATACTTATTCACTGTTATGAATGGCATAGTGAAGTGCTTATTTATATCTCTTTATGATTGCAATGTGTTTTGTACCACAATTTATCTATGTGCTACTCTAGTGATGTTATTAAAGTAGTTTTATTCCTCCTGCACGGTGTAATGGTGACAGTGTGTGCATCCGTGTTAGTACTTGGCGTAGGCTATGATTATGATCTCTTGTAGATTATGAAGTTAACTATTGCTATGATGGTATTTATGTGATCTATTCCTCCTACATAGTGTGAAGGTGACAGTGTGCATGCTATGTTAGTACTTGGTTTAGTTGTGTTGATCTGTCATGCACTCCAAGGTTATTTAAATATGAACATTGAATTGTGGAGCTTGTTAACTCCGGCATTGAGGGTTCGTGTAATCCTACGCAATGTGTTCATCATCCAACAAGAGAGTGTAGAGTATGCATTTATCTATTCTGTTATGTGATCAAAGTTGAGAGTGTCCACTAGTGAAAGTCTAATCCCTAGGCCTTGTTCCTAAATACTGCTATCGCTGCTTTTTTACTATTTTACTGCGTTACTACTGCTTGTTTACTGTCCTGGGCAAAGCACTTTTCTGGTGCCGTTGCTACTGCTTATTCATACCACCTGTATTTCACTATCTCTTCGCCGAACTAGTGCACCTCTTAGGTGTGTTGGGGACACAAGAGACTTCTTGCTTTGTGGTTGCGGGGTTGCATGAGAGGGATATCTTTGACCTCTTCCTCCCTGAGTTCGATAAACCTTGGGTGATCCACTTAAGGGAAACTTGCTGCTGTTCTACAAACCTCTGCTCTTGGAGGCCCAACACTGTCTACAAGAATAGAAGCACCCGTAGACATCAGTGAGTTAACTGGTCACCCCGATTAAATGGCAGTTAATCGGTTATCAGACCGATTAATCGCTTGTCAGGCCGAATAATCGGCAAAACCATTTAACTGAAAGGGTATGGGCTGGCTTATATCTTGGCCCATGACCCCAACCAGTGCCTCCCGCTCGACTCTCCCAAATCGCTAGGGTTTGGCCTCTCCTCCCGCCCCTTGCGTTGCTGCTGGCGGCTGGCATCTACGGCGGCTGATGCGTGTAGTTGACACGTCCGTTGGGAACCCCAAGAGGAAGGTGTGATGCGCACAGTAGCAAGTTTCCCTCAGTAAGAAACCAAGGTTTAATCGAACCAGTAGGAGTCAAGAAGCACGTTGAAGGTTGATGGCGGCGAGATGTAGTGCGGCGCAACACCGGGGATTCCGGCGCCAACGTGGAACCCGCACAACACAACCAAAGTACTTTGCCCCAACGAAACAGTGAGGTTGTCAATCTCACCGGCTTGCTGTAACAGAGGATTAGATGTATAGTGTGGATGATGATTGTTTGCAAAAAACAGTAGAACAAGTATTACAGTAGATTGTATTCGATGTAAAATAATGGACCGGGGTCCACAGTTCACTAGAGGTGTCTCTCCCATAAGATAAATAGCATGTTGGGTGAACAAATTACAGTCGGGCAATTGACAAATAGAGAGGGCATAACAATGCACATACATGACATGATGAATATTGTGAGATTTAATTGGGCATTACGACAAAGTACATAGACCGCTATCCAACATGCATCTATGCCTAAAAGTCCACCTTCAGGTTATCATCCGAACCCCTTCCAGTATTAAGTTGCAAAACAACAGACAATTGCATTAAGTATGGTGCGTAATGTAATCAATAACTACATCCTCGGACATAGCATCAATGTTTTATCCCTAGTGGCAAAAGTACATCCATAACCTTAGAGGTTTCTGTCACTCCCCGCATTCACGGAGACATGAACCCACTATCGAGCATAAATACTCCCTCTTGGAGTTAAGAGCAAAAACTTGGCCAGAGCCTCTACTAATAACGGAGAGCATGCAAGATCATAAACAACACATAGGTAATAGATTGATAATCAACATAACATAGTATTCTCTATCCATCGGATCCCGACAAACACAACATATAGAATTACGGATAGATGATCTTGATCATGTTAGGCAGCTCACAAGATCCGACAATGAAGCACATGAGGAGAAGACAACCATCTAGCTACTGCTATGGACCCATAGTCCAGGGGTGAACTACTCACTCATCACTCCGGAGGCGACCATGGCGGTGAAGAGTCCTCCGGGAGATGAATCCCCTCTCCGGCAGGGTGCCGGAGGCGATCTCCTGAATCCACCGAGATGGGATTGGCGGCGGCGTCTCAGTAAGGTTTTCCGTATCGTGGCTCTCGGTACTGGGGGTTTCGCGACGAAGACCTTAAGTAGGCGGAAGGGCAGGTCAGGGGGCCACACGAGGGCCCCACACGACAGGCCGGCGCGACCCAGGCCCAGGCCGCGCCGCCCTGTTGTGTTGGCTCCTCGTGGCCCCACTTTCTTTCCCCCTCGGTCTTCTGGAAGCTTCGTGCAAAAATAGGACCCTGGGCGTTGATTTCGTCCAATTCCGAGAATATTTCCTTTGTAGGATTTCCGAAACCAAAAACAGCGAGAAAATAGCAACCGGCTCTTCGGCATCTCGTTAATAGGTTAGTGCTCGGAAAATGCATAAATACGACATATAATGTGTATAAAATATGTAGATATCATCAATAATGTGGCATGGAACATAAGAAATTATCTATACGTCGGAGACGTATCAGCATCCCCAAGCTTAGTTCCTGCTCGTCCCGAGCAGGTAAATGATAACAAAGATAATTTCTGGAGTGACATGCCATCATAACCTTGATCATACTATTGTAAACATATGTAATGAATGCAGCAATCAAAACAATGGTAATGACATGAGTAAACAAGTGAATCATAAAGCAAAGACTTTTCATGAATAGCATTTCAAGACAAGCATCAATAAGTCTTGCATAAGAGTTAACTCATAAAGCAATAAATCAAAGTAAAGGTATTGAAGCAACACAAAAGAAGATTAAGTTTCAGCGGTTGCTTTCAACTTGTAACATGTGTATCTCATGGATAATTGTCAACATAGAGTAATATAACAAGTGCAATATGCAAGTATGTAGGAATCAATGCACAGTTCACACAAGTGTTTGCTTCTTGAGGTGGAGAGAAATAGGTGAACTGACTCAACATAAAAGTAAAAGAAAGGTCCTTCAAAGAGGAAAGCATCGATTTCTATATTTGTGCTAGAGCTTTTATTTTGAAAACAAGAAACAATTTTGTCGACGGTAGTAATAAAGCATATGTATTATGTAAATTATATCTTACAAGTTGCAAGCCTCATGCATAGTATACTAATAGTGCCCGCACCTTGTCCTAATTAGCTTGGACTACCGGATCATCGCAATACACATGTTTTAACCAAGTGTCACAAAGGGGTACCTCCATGCCGCCTGTACAAAGGTCTAAGGAGAAAGCTCGCATTTTGGATTTCTCACTTTTGATTATTTTCAACTTAGACATCCATACCGGGACAACATGGACAACAGATAATGGACTCTCTTTAATGCATAAGCATGTAGCAACAATTAGTGTTCTCATATGAGATTGAGGATATATGTCCAAAACTGAAACTTCCACCATGATTCATGGCTTTAGTTAGCGGCCCAATGTTTTTCTCTAACAATATGCATGCTCTAACCATTAAAGTGGTAGATCTCTCTTACTTCAGACAAGACGTACATGCATAGCAACTCACATGATATTCAACAAAAAGTAGTTGATGGCGTCCCCAGAAACATGGTTATCGCACAACAAGTAACTTAATAAGAGATAAAGTGCATAAGTACATATTCAATACCACAATAGTTTTTAAGCTATTTGTCCCATGAGCTATATATTGTAAAGGTAAAGAATGGAAATTTTAAAGGTAGCACTCAAGCAATTTACTTTGGAATGGCGGAGAAATACCATGTAGTAGGTAGATATGGTGGACACAAATGGCATAGTGGTTGGCTCAAGGATTTTGGATGCAAGAGAAGTATTCCCTCTCGATACAAGGTTTAGGCTAGCAAGGTTATTTGAAACAAACACAAGGATGAACCGGTGCAGCAAAACTCACATAAAATACATATTGTAAGCATTATAAGACTCTACACCGTCTTCCTTGTTGTTCAAAACTCAATACTAGAAATTATCTAGACTTTAGAGAGACCAAATATGCAAACCAAATTTTAGCAAGCTCTTCGTATTTCTTCATTAATGGGTGCAAAGTATGTGATGCAAGAGCTTAAACATGAGCACAACAATTGCCAAGTATCAAATTATTCAAGACATTTTAGAATTACTACATGTAGCATTTCTCGATTCCAACCATATAACAATTTAACGAAGAAGATTCAACCTTCGCCATGAATACTATGAGTAAAGCCTAAGGACATACTTGTCCATATGCAACAGCGGAGCGTGTCTCTCTCCCACACAATGAATGCTAGGATCCATTTTATTCAAACATAAACAAAAACAAAAACAAACCGACGCTCCAAGCAAAGTACATAAGATGTGATGGAATACAAATATAGTTTCAGGGGAGGAACCTGATAATGTTGTCGATGAAGAAGGGGATGCCTTGGGCATCCCCAAGCTTAGACGCTTGAGTCTTCTTAGAATATGCAGGGGTGAACCACCGGGGCATCCCCAAGCTTAGAGCTTTCACTCTCCTTGATCATATTGTATCATCCTCCTCTCTTGATCCTTGAAAACTTCCTCCACACCAAACTCGAAACAACTCATTAGAGGGTTAGTGTACAATAAAAATTAACATGTTCGGAGGTGACACAATCATTCTTAACACTTCCGGACATTGCATAAAGCTACCTGGACATTAATGGAACAAAGAAATTCATCCACCATAGCAAAAGAGGCAATGCGAAATAAAAAGGCAGAATCTGTCAAAACAGAACAGTCCGTAAAGATGGATTTTATTGAGGCACCAGACTTGCTCAAATGAAAATTCTCAAATTTAATGAAAGTTGCGTACATATCTGAGGATCACGCACGTAAATTGGCTTAATTTTGTGATCTACCTACAGAGGGGCAGGTCGAAATTCGTGACAGCAAAGAAATGCATATCTTGCGCGAGTAATCCAAATCTAGTATGAACCTTACTATCAAAGACTTTACTTGGAACAACAAAGCACAAAACTAAGATAAGGAGAGGTTGCTACAGTAGTAAACAACTTCCAAGACTCAAATATAAAACAAAAATATTGTAGTAAAAACATGGGTTGTCTCCCATAAGCGCTTTTCTTTAACGCCTTTCAGCTAGGCGCAGAAAGTGTATATCAAGTATTATCAAGAGACGAAGCATCAACATCATAATTTGTTCTAATGATATAATCAAAAGGTAACTTCATTCTCTTTCTAGGGAAGTGTTCCATACCTTTCTTGAGGGGAAATTGATATTTAATATTACCTTCCTTCATATCAATGGTAGCACCAACAGTTCGAAGAAAAGGTCTTCCCAATATAATGGGACAAGATGCATTGCATTCAATATTCAAAACAACAAAATCAACGGGGACAAGGTTATTGTTAACGGTAATGCGAACATTATCAACTCTCCCCAAAGGTTTCTTTATAGCATTATCAACAAGATTAACATCCAAATAACAATTCTTCAATGGTGGCAAGTCAAGCATATTATAAATTTTCTTAGGCATAACGGAAATACTTGCACCAAGATCACATAAAGCATTACAATCAAAGTTATTGACCTTCATCTTAATGATGGGCTCCCAACCATCCTCTAGCTTTCTAGGAATAGAAGTTTCAAGTTTTAGTTTCTCTTCTCTAGCTTTTATGAGAGCATTTGTAATATGTTTTGTGAAAGCCAAGTTTACAGCGCTAGCATTGGGACTCTTAGCAAGTTTTTGTAAGAACTTTATAACTTCAGAGATGTGGCAATCATAAAAATCCAAACCATTATAATCTAAAGCATTGGGATCATCATCCCCAATGTTGGAAAAAATTTCAGCAGTTTTATCACAGGCAGTTTCAGCAGTTTTAGCAGTTTCAGGCAATTTTGCACGCTTTGCACTAGGAGTGGAAACATTGCCAACACCAATTATTTTACCATTAATAGTAGGAGGTGCAGCAACATGTGGAGCATTAACATTATTAGTGGTGGTAATAGTCCAAACTTTAGCTACATTATTCTCTTTAGCTAGTTTTTCATTTTCTTCTCTTTCCCACCTAGCATGCAATTCGGCCATCAATCTTATATTCTCATTAATTCTAACTTGGATGGCATTTGCTGTAGTAACAATTTTATTTTCAATATCCTTATTAGGCATAACTTTCGATTTCAAAAGATCAACATCGAAGCAAGACTATCAACCTTAGAAGCGAGAATATCAATTTTATTGAGCTTTTCCTCAACAGATTTGTTAAAAGCAGTTTGTGTACTAATAAATTCTTTAAGCATAGCTTCAAGTCCAGGGGTGTGTTCCTATTATTGTTGTAAGAATTCCCATAAGAATTAGCATAACCGTTACCATTATTATAAGGATATGGCCTATAGTTATTACTAGAATTGTTCCGATAAGCATTGTTGTTGAAATTATTACTTTTAATGAAGTTTACATCAACATGTTCTTCTTGGGCAACCAATGAAGCTAACGGAACATTATTAGGCACATTAGTCCTATCATTCACAAGCATAGACATAATAGCATCAATCTTATCACTCAAGGAAGAGGATTCTTCGACAGAATTTACCTTCTTACCTTGTGGAGCTCTTTCCGTGTGCCATTCAGAGTAATTAATCATCATATTATCAAGGAGCTTTGTTGCTTCACCAAGAGTGATGGACATAAAGGTACCTCCAGCAGCTGAATCCAATAGGTTCCGCGAAGAAAAGTTCGATCTCGCATAAAACGTTTGGATGATCATCCAAGTAGTCAGTCCATGGGTTGGGCAATTTTTAACCAAAGATTTCATTCTTTCCCAAGCTTGTGCAACATGCTCATTATCCAATTGTTTAAAATTTATTATGCTACTTCTCAAAGATATAATTTTAGCAGGGGGATAATATCTACCAATAAAAGCATCCTTGCATTTAGTCCATGAATTAATACTATTCTTAGGCAGAGATAGCAACCAATCTTTAGCTCTTCCTCTTAATGAGAAAGGAAACAATTTTAATTTTATAATGTCACCATCTACATCTTTATACTTTTGCATTTCACACAATTCAACAAAATTATTGAGATGGGCAGCGAGCATCATCGGAACTAACACCGAAAAATTGCTCTCTCATAACAAGATTCGAGTAAAGCGGGTTTAATTTCAAAGAATTCTGCTGTAGTAGCAGGTGGAGCAATAGGTGTGCATAAGAAATCATTTTTATTTGTGGTTGTGAAGTCACACAACTTAGTATTTTCAGGGGTGGCCATTTTAGCAGTAGTAAATAAAGCAAACTAGACAAAGTAAATGCAAGTAACTAATTTTTTTGTGTTTTTGATATAGAGTGCAAGACAGTAAATAAAGTAAAGCTAGCAACTAATTTTTTTGTGTTTTGATATAAGTGCAGCAAACAAGGTAGTAAATAAAATAAAGCAAGACAAAAACAAAGTAAAGAGATTGGATTGCGGAGACTCCCCTCGCAGCGTGTCTTGATCTCCCCGACAACGGCGCCAGAAATTTGCTTGATGCGTGTAGTTTACACGTCCGTTGGGAATCCCAAGAGGAAGGTGTGATGCGCACAGTAGCAAGTTTCCCTCAGTAAGAAACCAAGGTTTAATCGAACCAGTAGGAGTCAAGAAGCACGTTGAAGGTTGATGGCGGCGAGATGTAGTGTGACGCAACACCAGGGATTCCGGCGCCAACGTGGAACCTGCACAACACAACCAAAGTACTTTGCCCCAACGAAACAGTGAGGTTGTCAATCTCACCGGCTTGCTGTAACAAAGGATTAGATGTATAGTGTGGATGATGATTGTTTGCGAGAAAACGAGTAGAACAAGTATTACGATGAGATTGTATTCGATGTAAAAGAATGGACCGGGGTCCACAGTTCACTAGAGGTGTCTCTCCCATAAGATAAATAGCATGTTGGGTGAACAAATTACGGTCGGGCAATTGACAAATAGAGAGGGCCGTTGACGTCGAAACCCCCGGCGGGCGGAGACGGGCAACACGAGAGAGCCGGGAACAACTAGGGCTGCGGCTGGCCCCGATCCCTCGGAGCGACGGCCCGCAAAGCCTCCTCGGTCGCACGTCCGATGCTATCGCAAGGGCGTGCCACCCGACCTATACCCGGTCGGAAGGTGTGGATGATGCCTCGCTTAGTTTCCTGCATGGCATACACGTAAACATTAAATACGAGCCTCGATCGGCTCTCGAGTTATCTCGTGAATCGGCTCCACGAGCCGATCCACCCATGATTCGTACAAGGTGTCCGAATATATGGTGGTCCCGCTTGATCAAGATAAAGCTAATGAGATCTACGACGATTTAGGGTTTTCACCGCATAATCGGATCATCCTACTCACGATTGGGCCTCGCGCTCGCGCACGGTGACCGTAAGCCGATCCTAGACAGGGCCTAAAAACCAACACGAGGTTGATCCCCGGAACATCCTTTCTAGGGCTAGCAAACGTCACCCTACACGCCGCTGGATCCTCCAACCCTTTGTAAGGCCTAACTACTGCGGATGTTAAACTAATCCTTGATGAACAAGGAGCAATCGTAACGGATCAGATCTACTAAACTATGATCAAGCGGGGTGCCGCCCCTACACCTAAGATAGGTGTACGGGCGGCTAGATGTGCAAGGGTCGCATAACGAAAGCATGTAATTCGAAGAACAATGCTAACCCTAACACATCTAAGATAACTATGCTGCTCGCCATCAAAAAGGCTACAACACGAGCAACGCATGAACAACGTGGGCAGGCTTGTGCTGCCTAGATCGCAAGATGCGATCTAGGCAGCATGGTGCTTACCGGAGAAACCCTCGAGACGAAGGAGTTGGCGATGCGCCGAGATTTGTTTGTGTTGAACGTTTGTTGTTGTTTATTCCATAAACCCTAGATACATATTTATAGTCAAGCGGACTTTCTAACGTGGGAATAATCCCCACCGTGTACGAGACAAACTCTAACTTTTAATCTAGATACAATCTACTACAATTAAAGATACACGGGCAATCTAGCCCAAATCCTCCGTGCAAGGCCGCTTCAGAGATCTTCCACGTGTAATCTTCCAAGCCCATCTTGATCGCGGCCCATCTCCTGATTTAGCCAAAATCTGGTGATAACACATGCCCCCTGGTTTTGGTAATGATAATTTCAAAACCACTCTGTTTTTTCCTCCGAGGGGTCATGTCGTGGCAGAGCAGAACCGTCGCAGTATTTCCATCATGACAACTTGCCTTCCCAACTTCTCTGCACGATTTGACAGTTTTTTGGCACCACTTCCTCGAAAACCGTTCGGACATTAAATCCCCACTTCTTTTATCCAACCGTACCGAACAGTTCTTCTCCTCATCCTTCCCGCATTAGCACTCCAAAAACCCTTCTGCGCACCATGTCTTCTTCTTCCTCCGCCTCATCGGGACTTTCCCTCGAGTCCTCTTCCTCCCACGAGCCGACGCCAGAACCGAACCCACAAGAGGTCCATGCGGCCAACACCCGCCGCGCCATAGAGGCGGGGGAGGAGCCATACCATGACTTCTCCATCTGGTCCGAGGACGACAAGTCCTCGACGGACGGGGAGAGCGACCTCCGCTTCCTAGCCGACGGGGAAACGGAGGAGGAGAGCGATGACGATCGCTTCTCCTGGGATGACTTCACCTCCTCCGAGGAGGTGAAGGAGGAGGAAGAGGAGGAGGATGACGACGACGACAGCCCCTCCGACGAGCCGCCGGCCAAGCGCCACTGCCCCTGGCCAGGGAATCTCAGTGATTTCAACAGCGACGACGACGACGACGAGGAGGATGAGGACAACGAAGGTCCCACCGGTGGCCGCTACAGCAGCGACGACGAGCCCGCCGGGAGCAGCGGCGAGGGCGATGACGAGGGCAGCGACGGCCCATAGATAGGATCCTTAGCATGGGATCAGCAGTAGTAGACGGGGCAATGTATCCCCTTAGTACTCCCTTTTGAGCGCAATCAGCTCTTCTATGTAAGAAATCTGGTTTATCAATGAAGAAATTCCCCAATTTTATTTTGCCGATTTCCTTTATAATAATTTAGCCGATTGTCCTTCGTACTGATTCTGCCGATTGTCAATTCGATCAATGCCCAATGAGCCGATGGCGACGCATCGGTCTCTCACGATAAATTTCAAGATAGATCCATCCGGACCCAAACTCCCGGTCGAACAAGGCCAAGCCATAATCGTGCAACCCCTAGATCTTGTAAATGCAGATCCAACCGAATGGAACGTTAAACTTAGCGGCAAAACTCCTGAAATAACGTCCAGTCTCCTTATTATCTTTTAAATTCCAGACATTCTTCTGCCGCATCCCTCTCTTCCAGATCCTCTTTGTTTTCAGGGGAGCCCCAGGACTGTTGCTGGGTCAACTCAAATGTTGAAGCTGCCACTTCTGCAGGACAGGCATCATTTGTCCACAAATTCCCTTGTGGTAGTCTGCAGTGATGTTTATAATCCTGCTCTGTTTTCTTGCAGCAACCATCTCGTAAAATAAAATTGAGATGCAGATCCAGCCGATTTTAGCAAACATCGGCTCCCTATAGCAAAGGATCCTTCAGGGCAAGCGCCCCCGAGCCTCGGTCGAGTGAGGACAGCAGGTGAGCCGACCAACTCAGCCATCCTTGGTTTCCAACTTGTAGAGCAGGGCCAGCCGATCCCAACAAACTCGGCCCCCAAGAGCGAGAGAACCTTCGGGTGAGCTGCCCCCGAGCTTCTTCAGTTCAATTCTTGCGCCTTGCTGACCAGATCGGCTCGTCACCTTTGGCAGGCTGCTGCAACTTCCGGTGAGGATGTTTTGAATTTCTGATGCCCTCCAACACCTCGGACGTAACAACCTCTGAAAGTGACAGCTATCAAGTCGCCACCTTGGCCAAGCCCCCAGGCAGACACGCCACAGCCGATTGCTTCGTCATCGGCTATTCTCATAGTCCTAGAAGAAATGCGCTCCCTTCGTGGGCTCACCCTTACCCTGACTTGCACGTTTATGCTGCCCTCGTCGTTAGTCAGGGTTACGATCCTCAATCCTGCAGTCCTGGTTCTAGAAGATGTCACGTTTTTTGCTGCTAGCACCGCTGAACTTGAAGACTTGCCAATGGGAATCAGGGGTCCTTGAAGGGAAAATCCACTTCCTGCTCCATTGATCCTTAAGTCGATGTCTGGACATCGGCTGTGCTTAAAAAAATTCGAATTTTCAGCCGATTTATGTATCAACCCCCATATTTTGATACCCATCTCCAAAGGATGAGACGCTTCTACTGCATATCCTCGTGTTTTATCCACCTAGACGCCCCCCCGAGCCGATTCTGTCGAAAGACTTGATGGTATCGGCTCTTTAGGTAATCCATGTTGGACCAAACGTCGAACCCAGGCAAAATGGATGGTGAGGATAATTTTGGCCGATTGCTGGAATCGGCCTCCATGTTGCTTGCTCGGTGAAGGTTTTGTAATGTCCCTTCATAAATTTTTTGGGGCCGATCACAAGGATCAGCCTCGCCACGTTCATCCATCGACATTTGCTTTGTTACACGGTCAGGCCGGTGGATAAAACCAGCCTAACCCCGTTCTTTGTCACGTCGATGCGCTCACAGTCGTCCAAATTGATGCCCGAGAGCGGCTCTTGGCCTGATGTCTCCCAAATGTCCATGCCGGTCTGTTGAAACCTCGACCGAATCATCCGCATGGACGACTTCTACTTCATCTCCATCCCATCGTATTAGGCATTGGTGCATCGTGGATGGAATGCAACGATTGGCGTGGATCCAATCTCTCCCTAGTAGGACAGCGTAGGTACTCTTGCTTGTCGACAATAAAGAACGTCGTAGGGACGAGTTTTCCTTCCTACGGTCGGATCCACATTCGGAACACCTTGTGCGTCAGATGCTTGGCCGTTGAAATCGCTCAGTGTTACATTGGTCTTGATCAGATCCGAGCTGGAGCGTCCCAACCGACGTAGCATGGAGTATGGCATAATGTTAACCGCCGCCCCGGTGTCTACCAACATCTTGTTGACAGAGCTGCCCATTAATGTAACCTCGCAAGTACGGGGCCTTCGGATGCCTGTAACTTCTTTCTTTCGGCTTCTCAAAGATGACCGGCCGTGGGCCGCAGTCCAATTGTGCCACGGTGTGCTTCATATAATCTTGGAGCGCTAAACTCCGTTGGAAGAATGAAGACCATGTTTGTGCCAGCCGATGTATCATCATCGGCTTTCCTCTGCTTGGGGCGCCATTCTTTTCTTTGTGGCCGACCTTCTTCGTCCAGGGTTCGCTGAATTTTGGCGGCCAAATCGGGTCGTGCCTTCCTCAGCGTGTGCAGGTACAATCTTTCGGCTTCTTCCAACCCACGCAGACGCTGAACCCTTCGCTTTTGGGAATGGCTGAGCCCATCAGGGCACCACCTGGGCCGATGATATTTATCTTCTTCATCATCGTCCTCTAGTTCCTCGAGATCTTCCACCCGAGCGGACTCAGCAGGCTTGTTCCGAGGCGGGAGAGGCCCTAGACGCTTGAACACGGACACGTTAGCTGCATCCTTCTTCCTTTGTTTGCATTCTGGGCAGTTCTCGATTGTTGGCAATCGGCTCATTCCTGAGTCCCAGCAATGTTTGAAGAACGGACAGTCCCAGTGCCTATCCGTGTCATCCTGCCCCCTTGACCTTCCTTCAGCGCGACGATTGCACCCGTCGTTGTTTGTATCATGCTGACGGTACCTCCTGTCCTCTGCATCAGACCGACAATTTCTCTCATCATCTACGTTGTAGCGCCGACGTCGGTCGTACTGCTGCTCATATTTGTTGAGGAGATGCTCGGAGAGTGGACGTTGATACCGCACGCCCCTCACTTCCTCCTTTGTCAGGTACCGTCTGTCATCATCTTGGGGCCGGTCGCGTGGATCGGCCTCCTCTTTATCCTTGCCATGGGAGTGGCTGCTTTCTGCTTCATCTTTGCCATGGCGGCTTGCAAGCCCTGCCATGTTGACACCAAAGGAGAACTCTGGCTGGCATATGGAGTGGCTGAGATCCACCATGTTGATGCCAGGCAACGGACGTGAGTTTCTATCGAGCTTGATATCGTGCGGACGTGTCTTCTCAAAGGAGCCGATGAGTTCGGCTTCGAGGGCTGCCTTGACCTCGTCATGTTTCTTCTTGAGCTCATCAGGCAGATCCTCGTACTTGACCGGAGTGCCTTCCGCCATCTCGGATGTAGATGGCGATGTTGTGGATATCGAAGGTTGTCCCACTGGGCGTGCCAGAATGTGTTGACGTCAGAAACCCCCTGGCGGGCAGAGACGGGCAACACAGGTAGAGCCGGGAACAACTAGGGCTGCGGCTGGCCCCGGTCCCTCGGAGCGACGGCCCGCAAAGCCTCCCGGTCGCACGTCCGATGCTATCGCAAGGGCGTGCCACCTGACCTATACCTGGTCGGGAAGGTGTGGATGATGCCTCGCTTAGTTTCTCGCATGGCATACACGTAAACATTAAATACGAGCCTCGATCGGCTCTCGGGTTATCTCGTGAATCGGCTCAAAGAGCCGATCCACCCATGATTCGTACAAGGTGTCCGAATATATGGTGGTCCTGCTTGATCAAGATAAAGCTAATGAGATCTACGACGATTTAGGGTTTTCACCGCATAATCGGATCATCCTACTCACGATTGGGCCTCGCGCTCGCGCACGGTGACCGTAAGCCGATCCTAGACAGGGCCTAAAAACCAACACGAGGTTGATCCCCGGAACATCCTTTCTAGGGCTAGCAAACGTCACCCTACACGCCGCTGGATCCTCCAACCCTTTGTAAGGCCTAACTACTGCGGATGTTAAACTAATCCTTGATGAACAAGGAGCAATCGTAACGGATCAGATCTACTAAACTATGATCAAGCGGGTGCCGCCCCTACACCTAAGATAGGTGTAAGGGCGGCTAGATGTGCAAGGGTCGCATAACGAAAGCATGTAATTCGAAGAACAATGCTAACCCTAACACATCTAAGATAACTACGCTGCTCGCCATCAAAAAGGCTTCAGCACGAGCAACGCATGAACAACGTGGGCAGGCTTGGCTTGCCTAGATCGCAAGATGCGATCTAGGCAGCATGGTGCTTACCGGAGAAACCCTCGAGACGAAGGAGTTGGCGATGCGCCGAGATTTGTTTGTGTTGAACGTTGGTTGTTGTTTATTCCATAAACCCTAGATACATATTTATAGTCCAGCGGACTTTCTAACGTGGGAATAATCCCCACCGTGTACGAGACAAACTCTAACTTTTAATCTAGATACAATCTACTACAATTAAAGATACACGGGCAATCTAGCCCAAATCCTCCGTGCAAGGCCGCTTCAAAGATCTTCCACGTGTAATCTTCCAAGCCCATCTTGATCGCGGCCCATCTCCTGATTTAGCCAAAATCTGGTGATAACAAGGGCATAACAATGCACATACATGACATGATGAATATTGTGAGATTTAATTGGGCATTACGACAAAGTACATAGACCGCTATCCAGCATGCATCTATGCCTAAAAAGTCCACCTTCAGGTTATCATCCGAACCTCTTCCGAGTATTAAGTTGCAAAACAACAAACAATTGCATTAAGTATGGTGCGTAATGTAATCAATAACTACATCCTCGGACATAGCATCAATGTTTTATCCCTAGTGGCAACAAGTACATCCATAACCTTAGAGGTTTCTGTCACTCCCCAGATTCACGGAGACATGAACCCACTATCGAGCATAAATACTCCCTCTTGGAGTTAAGAGCAAAAACTTGGCCGAGCCTCTACTAATAACGGAGAGCATGCAAGATCATAAACAACACATAGGTAATAGATTGATAATCAACATAACATAGTATTCTCTATCCATCGGATCCCGACAAACACAACATATAGAATTACGAGATAGATGATCTTGATCATGTTAGGCAGCTCACAAGATCCGACAATGAAGCACATGAGGAGAAGACAACCATCTAGCTACTGCTATGGACCCATAGTCCAGGGGTGAACTACTCACTCATCACTCCGGAGGCGACCATGGCGGTGAAGAGTCCTCCGGGAGATGAATCCCCTCTCCGGCGAGGGTGCCGGAGGCGATCTCTCGAATCCCCGAGATGGGATTGGCGGCGGCGGCGTCTCAGTAAGGTTTTCCGTATCGTGGCTCTCGGTACTGGGGGTTTCGCGACGAAGACCTTAAGTAGGCGGAAGGGCAGGTCAGGGGGCCACACGAGGGCCCCACACGACAGGCCGGCGCGACCCAGGCCCAGGCCGCGCCGCCCTGCTGTGTTGGCTCCTCGTGGCCCCACTTCCTTTCCCCCTCGGTCTTCTGGAAGCTTCGTGCAAAAATAGGACCCTGGGCGTTGATTTCGTCCAATTCCGAGAATATTTCCTTTGTAGGATTTCCGAAACCAAAAACAACGAAAACAACAAGCTGGCTCTTCGGCATCTCGTTAATAGGTTAGTGCCGGAAAATGCATAAATACGACATATAATGTGTATAAAACATGTAGATATCATCAATAATGTGGCATGGAACATAAGAAATTATCGATACGTCGGAGACGTATCAGCGCTCCAGCCACCGCCGGCCAACTCCGGCATCTCCACCCACCGCCGGCCTCCCTTCTTCCTCCCCATTCCCTCCCATTCAGCTGCTCCCCATCGCCCTCCATCCCCGACCTGCCGGCGGCCGCCAAGACCTGTAGCTGCTCCACCATGGCTTCACCAGCTAGCAATGTACGTACTACCTCCTTTTCTCTCTTTGTTCATTTGTTGTTGTTGTTCTAGCCTCTAGCCTGTAGGTACTTTTTTAGTTTTTTTGATCTGCTTGTTGTAGCCCCGATCTAGTTGATGGCTTGTTGGTTGTGATTTTGTTGCTGTAGCCTCTAGCCTGTAGGTATTTGTTGTTGCTGTAGCCTCTAGCCTATAGATATTTTTTTGATTTTGCTTCTTGTGCATCATATTTGCAGTCTACAGCAGCTTCTACTGCTGCTAGTTCTCAAGCTCTCAAAAGAAATTCAGATGACATGGGGTGGGAGTTTGCAATGCTATGTGATCCTATAGATCCATAGAAAGTGAAGTGCAAGTTGTGTGGAAAGGTGATGCATGGAGGAGTCAATCGGATGAAGCAACATATTGCTGGGATTAAGGGGCAAGTTGCTGGCTGCATGTTAGCCACAGAGGACCAGAAGAAAAGGTGGAAGGAAGCTTATGAGGCACCACAGTTGAGGAAGAGGGCTAAAGAAAAACATGATGCAGAAGTGGCAGCAAGTGTTGTCATTGAAATTGAGGAGAACAATGACAAGAATGATGAATATCTCAATGCAATTGGAGGTGGTGAAGCTCGCAAGGCAGGGCCTTTGGACAAATTTGTGATGCCAATTGATCCTTCCATCCCATTGAAGAAGTTCCAGCAGAACATAAATGACACACTTGACAAGGAGAGATCTTACAAAGTAGGCCAATATTTGGCTAGATGGATCTACAAGAAAAATATCCCTTTCAATGCCGTCAATGATGATGACTTCAAGGCATTTTGTGAAGCCCTTGGTCGGTTTGGTCCTAGGTGGAAGCCACCCTCCCAATATATGTTGCGAGAGAAAATGTTGCTGCAAGAGGTTGAAAGAACAAAAGATTTGATGAAGCCACATGAACCTCAGAGGGTGGCTACCGGGTGCTCAATCATGACCGATGCTTGGACCGACAAGAAAAGGAGAAGTATAATGAACCTGTGTGTGCATTGCAAGTTAGGGACTGCCTTTCTTGGATCAAAGGAGGCGTCGGCTGATGCACACACTAGTCGTTACATCTTCGACTATGTAGTTGAGTGCATTGAGAAAATTGGTAAGTGCTGATTTTACATGAACTCTCAGCTTTGCTTTCACTTATTGCTTTCCATGATGTGGAATTGTTGATGCTTGCTGATTTTCCATCTTTATTGCTTGTAGGTGCTACCAATGTAGTGCAAGTGGTGACGGACAATGCTTCCAACAACATGGGAGCAAAGGAGATGCTCAAAGGGAAATTTCCAAAGATATTCTGGTCATCATGTGCAACTCACACCCTCAATTTGATGGTAGAAGCTGTTGGGAAGTTGAGGCAATTTGGCCCCACAATCATTAAAGCCAAGGAGATGACAATATTTATCTATGCACACACTAAAACTTTGTCATTGATGAGGTCCTTTACAAAAAAGAGAGACATTGTTAGGCCGGGGGTGACAAGATTTGCTTTGGCATTTCTAACCTTGCAAAGTTTGGTTGCTAAGAAGAAGGAACTAAGGGCAATGGTTTGTAGTGATGGATGTGAAGCATGTAAGCACACAAGCACAAAGAAAGGAAAGTCAGCTCATGCCACAATAATGAGCAGAGGTTTCTGGAATAGTGTCTCTCTTTGCATCAGGGTATGTTCTTTTGATCTTTTCTCTAACTTGGTTATGTTGGATTCTTGGGCGTTTTATCATATTGTATATATTTTATGTTGCAATGCAAGGTTTTTGAACCATTGGTGAAGGTGCTTAGGTTGGCTGATGGCGATGGTCCATCGATGGCCACTATGTATGGACAGATAATAAGTGCAAAAAAGGATATCAAGCTTGCTGTTCAGAATTCAGAAAAAGACTATCTTGTGATCACTAATGCCATGGATGGCAAGATGAGAGGGAGGCTGGATTCTCCATTACATAAGGCAGCATACATGTTGAATCCCAAATATAGTTATGCTGATTCAAGCATCTTCAAGGAGCTAGAGCTAATGGCTGGATTTATGGAAGTAGTGGAGACATTTTATTATGAGGATGATGATAAGCAAAATGTGGTCATTAACATTGACTTCACCAAGTTTAAGAAGAAAGATGGCATGTTTGGGAAGGTGGCAGCTGTGAAAGCAATTGAAAATGACAATTTTGATGCCGGTAAGCTTGTTCTCAAAGCATAATATATCTTCTGGCATTTCTGAAATTATTGGCTGATTGCATCTTCTTTCTCTTTTTCTGAATTGCAGCTGAATGGTGGGGCACTTATGGATTACAAACTCCTACATTGCAAGAAATGGCCATTAGGATACTCAACTTGACCACAAGTTCATCCGGTTGTGAGAGAAACTGGAGCACTTATGAAATGGTAACTCTAGTCACTCTCAATCTATCAAATATTCAAATCTGAAAAATATTTCTTCTTGCAAAATATTCTAACAATACTCACATTTGCACTTTGTAGGTAGACGCAAAGAGGAGAAATAGACTAGATGTGGTCCGTAGAGACAACATGGTCTATGTCCAATTCAATGGAAGAATGATGGATAGAAGAAACAAATTATCCTATTGTAGTGATCCTCTTCTTGGTGAAGATGCATCACGAGCACAAGATTGGATATGTGAAGGTGCATATGCTGATGAGGAGATTGATCCTGTCACAGGATTGTCATACAACATCATTGATGAAGCAATGGGGGCAACAGAAGCTATGGAGCCTCGTAGGAGTGCCAGAGTGAGAGAGCTCCATGAAGTTGAAGAATTTGTTTCCGATGATGACAATGAATCTGATCATGGCATGGAAATAGATGAAGACATTGATTTCGAGTCCGATGATGATGGTGTGATGTCAACCAAAGACGATGACGATGATGAGGACGCCCAGCAGCAGCAGCCTTGAGTCATCTACTCATCTGTTGTCAATTGTCATGATGTCATCCCATAACCTACCATAAGACCTTATTTTGCTTGCTTGTAATTTGTTGCCTGCTAGTTGGTTTGGTACTTCAGTTTGCTACTTTGTGTGTGCCTTTCTGGCGGCTATGTGACTATGTGAGCAGTGAGTTGTGAGAGCTATTTGTGGCCTGTGAACCTTGTTACCTATTTGGCTATGTTGAACCTTGTTACTTATTTTGTCATGTGTGGCTGTCATTTATCTTGTGATTGTGGTACCACTTACCAATTTGCCAATTTGTGGTTGTCATTTCCATTTATCTTGGATTCTTGGCAAGTTTAGACTTCAGAGCACACTCTAATGTGTATGTTTATCATTTTGTAGGTTTGGATGCATCGACAACCATCAGACCTACCATTTCTACACCTCTTAGTCTTGTCTATGCCTTTTGTATGTCTACAGTAGCATATTTGAGTATAATTGCATAGCTGGGAACATGGGAGTACGGAATAATATTCAAAAAAACTATATATATGTTGGCAAAATATTTGCTATGTCCTATTTTCTCAACCGATTAATGGTCAACCGATTAATCCAGTTAATCGGCCGATTCACCGATTAATCTCTACTCAGTGGCCGGCCGAGCCGTTACCAGTTACTGAATTCCTGAACAATGATCAAAACAAGCACTTAAGAAAGGGGTACATGTTATGCATCTACTCATACATCTTACACATAAAATAGATTCCAATCTCAAATATCAACTCATAGAAGAAAAGTATACCACATAGGAATTACATACATGACCATAATCATGCTTGACAGACCATATGGTACTAGATCAATGATAGAACAAGAGATAAATATATCAAGATGCTGCCACAAACCCATAGTCCGGAGGTGGACTAGTCCCTCTTCATCATGGTGATGATGGTGGAAGATGTTGGAGAAGGTAGAGATCCCTCCGGCGGTGGCTCCGGTGGAGTTTCCCCCTCCAATCTTCGCTGGTTCTGTCTCTATTTTTGTGTTTCTACGGTGCTCTCATCCCGAGATGCGTAGGGGACCCTTTTATAGGAATTTTAGGTCAAAACATCAATTTGGAGATGAAGACAGACGGTTGGCGATGCTAGAGGAGGGAAAGAGCCTAGGTGGAGCGGTGATATGTCTCAAACTTATCTATAATTTTTTATGCTCCATGCTTGTTTCACACCAATTCATATATGTTTTGTTTACACTTTGTTGCACTTTTGCATGATTTCATGCACTAACCTATTAACAAGATGCCATAGTGCCAGTTCCCTGTTTTTTGTTGTTTTTGTATTTCAGAAAAGTTGTACAGGAAATATTCTCGGAATTGGACGAAACAAAAGTCGAAGTCAATATTTTACCGAAACGAAGATGAAGTCCGGAGGGGGGACGAAGAGGCGCACCAGGGCACCTAGACCACCCCTAGCGCGCGGCCTGGGCCTGGCCCACGCCTAGGGTAGGTGTGGGGCCACCAGGCGCCTCACCGACCTGAATCCTCTGTCTATTTATACATCTTCTCGGGAAAACCCTGGATACCCGAGCCTCCATCCACGAAAAGTAGGTTCCATGTTGTTGCTGACGCCGGTAGTGCAGGTTCCATGTTGTTGCTAACGCCGGTAGTGCACCCTGCCACTAGTCAGCTAGCAACACCTTTAGAAGTCACGTCTTTCTCCTACTGGTCGATTAAACCTTGGTTTCGTACTGAGGGAAAACTTGTTGCTGTGCTCATCACGCCTTCCTCTTGGGGTTTCCCAACCGCTGCCACAACAACGCTCAGCAAGATTATTTGGCGCCATAACCGGAGCACCATCAATGGTGAGCTATCGATCCTTCAATACGCTGACGATACAATCCTCTTTATAGAATATGACCTTGAGAAAGTAAACATGTGATTATTATTATCAGATTTTGAGCAGCTCTCAGGGCTCAAAATAAATATGCTCGCACAACACTTACCAATTTAAGATTGGTCCATGCACCATATCATACTGCCACTAGATAGGACTTCTACTTATTCACATCATAAAATCATATTTGTACTACGAAGCCTATGCATTAATACGCGATAAATATACGAGCAACCATGGAAAAATTGTAAGTAGCGTAACCTTACACGGTTTGATGAATAGTAAACTTGGTTCCAATAGTCAAATACGTATTCGTCTTGTCTTGTATCCTTTTTCAATTGGCATACCCACGATATCCCCCAATCGTTAGCAAGTTTCACATGATTGCTTATTACTTGATGTCCTCACTCACTTCAATGCAACCAAACTTTGTACCATACAAATATAACATCCATCACGTAATGAACAATGCATCACCGTGAAAAATATCCATCAGTCTATTACCATAAGCAAAACTCAACCTTATTTGTTGAATTGTTTTATTCAGGCCAATTTGTCATGGGAGTGCACATGAATGGTCAGCGATGATTGGTGAGCGATCATGTTTTTGAAAATTTCACTACTAGCATACTACATGATGAACTAAATCTCAATGCATACCAATAACAAAAAAGAATACCTCGAAGATAACTACAACTCAACATAGTGAACTACAGTGACATCACCTTGGGTCAAACTTATAATAGCATCAAATTAAATGTTAGTTGATTAGTATTTTTTTCTTGTCTCATTCGTGTTTGACTATAATAAAGAAAATTCATACGAAAATGCTTTTTCTTAGAAATATGAAATACGACCAACACATATGCACAATCTCGAGTCGTGACCACTCCTTATCATGCTCACACAGCGCATGCACCATACTGAGTTGTGGATATTCAGGATTGACCCATGTTACCATATGATATTGCTACAAAAGAGGACTTGGATTTGCACATAAATCACCGCAATACTATAAATTAATAAGTGATAAATAGGTCACCTATTGAGGTAAAAAGTAAGAGCATAACTCTTCAACCAATTGGCATGTATGGTGATTTTTGTTCCAAAAAAATTATACTCATATTAGCTCACACATTTCTTCAGCCAGCTACCGCGTTATGTCCTGCCCATTCATGATTATGCACCATGTTGTTGGTTGGGCAGGGGAGCATACTTCTCCCCTACTCCCACTGCACACATGGCCTTGACGAGTTGGCTTGAAGAGGAAAGAGGTGAAGAGACGCATACGACATGCATGATGTCAATCAGTGTATGATAACAAGTCTTACACAATTTCCTAACTGGTGTCCTTGTTCATTGCATGCAAATGGTCTCTAAAACCCACAAATATAACGAATCTCTAGCTTCATCTTGCAAAAATGTGCCCTTGGTTATGGGCAATATTAAAACTTATAATCAATTTTATTTTGATATCTTTATCGTCCCAATTGTTACTTGCCCAACTTATTGGTTGCTAGTTGATTATAATATGGTAAAGGTTTTAAGGGGGTGGTAATTTTCACTGACACACATGCGCGTGCAAAATTGATTAGTATTCCACTAAATGGAAATTATGACTCAATACATAGAAATAACAAATAAGTAACTCATACCTTGAACATGTCCATCCATCTGAAGTAACTAGTTCATTTATCTAAGGTAACTATACGATTGACATAGCCTAGTTATCCTAGTTATCGCTTCATATATCAAATTTGTAATAGCAACAGACTAAGGGGTAGCTAACTAGTTATAGTTTTATTTCCTTGTTGGCTTATTAAGAGAAAGAAAACTGCTATTGTAAACTTGTATGTTTCACTGGAAATACTGATTACAATGTACATGCGCACCCGCACCCTCCCAATGCCAACACACATAATGTCTAGGGTAGAGTTATGTGCATTTATTTTATTTGTGAAGGCAACACCTAAGACTTGATACTGACGTCGTCGCTACTCACTGAAAGAACATCATAGTAGTGATATATACATGGTAATAAACATTGGGTTTGATCCATAATTAGGTGAAACTATAACCACCCCGACTAGCCACACAATAAATGACTAGTTGTTTCCTACGAACATGGTTCATATTTATCATGGAGGATTTTTACATGTCCTCCATACTATATGTACCTTTTATTTAGAAAATGAATGTGCGTAGTTATGTGAAACAAGAAATTCTATTGCTATATGATTGAAAGCAAAACTAAATAAAAATTAGGGGGCACACACAAACTTCCATCATAAACACATATTATGATAATTTGTTAGTTGGTGTCTTTATATTCATTGCTAGTTCAACTTTGTAGCCCACAATGATCACACCCATCTTAGTATGTTCACAAATCTTACTCTTAAAAAACATCATAGACAATGACGGTTTCAGAAAACCACTCCAACTTAATTTATATCAAATGTATATACCATAGTCATGATGAATAGGGGCTCGCTAACAAGTTTTTTTCCCTTCTTCTGTGAGTCTAGTATATAGTATAATCAGCTTAAATTGTACCTTTATCTAATTAGCTATTGCGATAACTCCCCATATTGACAAGTAAAGTGGTCTACCCGGGCTACCCGCAAATCTCGGTTGGGCATCGGGTGCGCTCTCCCCCAGGCACTCCCTGTTGCACATGCAGAGAGAGGGACATATGCTAGCAATATAAGGTGGGTTCTCCATGAGTGTACCTCAATAAGTTTCCGTTGAATATTAATTGATGCCCTTATTCACTCCGATGCAAATGAAATCATTGGCTCTTGCCGACAAATCGTGGTCCATGTTTGTCTTGGAGGTTTTGTACATGTCCTCCATGCATGTAATATACATGTTCTTTATTTAAAAGGACTATATGGACGCGTACTTCCATCACGAACACATCTTAGGGTTAGCTATTAGTCGATGTCCTCGTTAATTCAATGCTTTGTATCCCACAATGATAACCCATCACATACTAGCAAACAATGAATCACCACACCTCGGTTTAAAAATCCAAGAGTCCGCAATATCAATGGAGAAGGAGAAATGTCTCATTCTGAGTCAGTTTTTACATTGAGAGGAACACATCACTCTAATGGTTTGCAAAATGATTGTATATACGGAGAAAGTTTTTCAGAGGCTCCATTGCTAACACCAAAACATCCATATTCGTGGAAACCACCAACTATTGCACGGTAAACTCCAACTTGATGATTCATAGAAACAACAAAGAAGGAATATCTTGAGCCAGCCTATGGATGGGATGGTAATTACACCTCACATAGTCTAGAGTGATGACTCAAAGAAAGTCCTATTGAAAAATCTTACTACCCTTGAAATATGCAGCCCAATCAATAATATTCAGGAAAATCACTCATGCTTATAATTATCTATGTACAAACGACAAAGAAGGAATACCCTTGAGCCAACATATCGATGGTATGGTAATTACTACAACTCAACATAGTCAACAGTGGTGACTCAAAGAAAGTCCCATTTACAAATCTCGCTCTTGAAAACCGCAGCCCGGACAATGACATTTAGGAAAAAGAATCACTTATGCTTAATCTACGTGAGATCTATAGACTATTATTACAGTCGCTGCAAGTAAAGGGATAGCTAATCAATCAGTTTCGTTTCCCTTCTCTGGCTGACCGAAGAAGATGAAAGAAGCAATCCAGTAACATGTTCCATATTTATATTTTGTAGACTTTGAGCGCGTCCCCGATGGTACGTACACACACATAGGTTTCGTGAAACATGCTGTGGAATCCGGATCGCAATATAAAAAAACCAACAAACCAAAACCCAAAAAGAATACAAATCGGAAGCAAGCACGAACTTCCGTCACGGACACGTCAGCCTGTATCTCACTCGCGCACGCAACCGAACGCTATTAGAAAAAAAATAATTTATTAGCCGGGAAGAAAGAATATCTGGGCATGCCAGCCAGACGGACGGCTGCGCGCGGGGCGGAGAACGTTGACCGCGCGTGTGAACCGTCGGATGGCCCCGACGTCGGCATCAGGCCGTCGCCATTTTGCTTACGGCCCAAGAAAAAAGCCACGCAACTTGGCAGCCAAGTTTAGCGCCCCGCCATCCCACCGCCAGGCGGGCCCCACCCCAACCCGGCCCCGCACGTCGGTGGCGGGGGCCAGCGGTAAGGCGGTGGGTGGAGTTATTAAGGGGTCGCGCAAGTGGGCACGACAAAGGCGTGGACCCGCCCGCGTTAGTATTTTCCCCAACACCAATAATAATTCATCCACCGCCGCACGGCTCTACCCCAACCTTTCCTCTCGCCTTCTTGCCCCCTTCGCCGCCGCCGCTCCCCCACCGCCGCCGCGATTCTCCGGAGCCCGAGTCCTCGCTTTGACCAGCCGAGCCTCGTTCGCCGCCGGTGCTGGGAGGATCGGCGGGGTCTGCCTCCGGCCGTCGTCGCCGGGGCTGAAGTTGGCTCCGTGAGGGAGTCCTAGGGGGGGTCAGAGGGGGTTAGATCGGACGAGATGAACCGCATAAATTCCTTCGCCGCCACCTCCGCTGACGCTGCTGCTAACCCTAGGTAAGCGTCTCGACGCTGGATCGGTTGATTTGGTTGGTGGTCTCCGTGTGGATCTGCGCGACTTTGCCCGATTGTTCCGTCGTTATAATTCTATGTTTTTTGTATGCTGCTAGAATTTACTTGCGTAAGAACTAGGGCTTTTTATGCTGATTGCCTAAAGTAGTACTGGTAGATTTAGGATTTATGAAGCAGATTCCATGTACGATCGACTTGCTAAATCTTAAAATTTTGACCTTTTGATGCGCAACTACCTGTGAATTCTACGTTAGTTCATCAGCGCCATGCTTGTGGGATTCCGATAGGCAAATTAACTGGGCACTTTTTTTATCATGATAATTCTGTTGAATTCCACGTTGGACAGCATGTATGCCTTGTTACCTTCTATGCTTGCTCGACAGCCCAACTTTACATCATTTATTTATGGTTCCTGGCTTTTTTCAAATTTTACGTATTTCGCGCGCTTTTTCGTCGACGTAGACTAACACATGTTAGCTTCTAGGATTCAGACAGATATGCTGTTGATGTTTTGTTGTTGTATCTTTTGATGCGCTGAATTTTACGTTAGTTCATCAGCACCATGCTTGTGGGATTCTGCTGGAGAAATTAAGTGGCCACTTTTTTTAATCATGTTAATTCTGTTGAATTCCACGTTGGACAGCATATATGGCCTTGTTAGCTTCTATGATTGCTCGACTAGGCCAACTTTACATCATTTATTTATGGTTCACGGCTTTTTTCAAATATATTTGATTTACCTATTTCGCGCGCTTTTTCGATGAACACATGTTAGCTTTTAGGATTCAGACAGATATGCTGTTGATGTTTTGTTGCTGTATCTTTTTATCATCTAGACTATCATGCTAATGTAATGAATTTTTTTTTATGGAATTTACTCTCATGATTGCCTGCTAAGAGAACATACTCTTGGTTTAAGTTGTTCGAGATTTTATGTAACCGTTAATAATATCGGCTAATTTTTCCTTTTCCAGGACTACTTCTTCTTTTATGTTGCCTCTCTCTCACCCGACCTTTACTAGTATTCTTCTCGTCGACAACGTAGTAGATTATCTTCAGAAGTTCCTGCATTAGCTTAGTGTAAATACTAGACTCGTGGGCTTTAGTTTGCTAGAAGGAATTAGTCTCTGTTTGGCGTTCATCTCTACTGGAAACAATGGCTGCGATGAACGAAAAGGTGTTGGCTAAATGCGGAAAGAACGCAGCTAGCCTCAAGAGGAAGCGGGACTGCCCCGCTGCAAACCATGCTGATGCCGGCAACACCTCTCAAGTGCATCAGCGTACTGCTGGAAACTCTGATATCAGGTTGTATGTTGGTGAAGATCGCAAGGCGAACATCGCGTGCCACTTAAACAGGCAGATTTTGCAGGGCTATCAGAACTTCATGGCTAGTTCTGCCCCCAAGCGTATCCTGCTCCGCCAAGGTGGCAACTGGAAAGAATTTCCAGACAAAATTGTCAAGCTGGCCCAGGCTGATTTCAAGACAAAGAAGGCCATCACAGAACTTGCATATGAGAAGCGGCTCTACTTGCTCGACTTTGTCCACATGACATTCATAGACTCCAAGTCTGGGCTTCAGAGGCCGATAGCTTGGATTGATGATGCTGGAAGGCGCTACTTCCCAGAAGTATTTGTTGAAGATCAGGTCTTATATAGGAGGAAGGATCTTGGCAACGGGAATCACGTCTATGTTAAAGCTGAGCCTAATGGGACACGTGAAATAAATGACCAGTTCGGAGCAGCGGAGAGCTCTGCTGAAAGCTCCAACTTTGAGTCTAGTACTGAAGAAGTTTCCAGTGCAAAGAGAATTAGATCTGTGAAGAGTATCATCCAGAAGAAAGTTGTGGAAGTTGGAGAAAATGTTGGTGAAAATGAACCGATGCCTACAGCCTTTAGTTCTCAACCACAGCAAGATAAGCTGGGTGGGCAGTCACAACATGGAGTTGTGCAGACACTGTTGATGCAGGGAATGGGCAATGTTATTGGTTCAAAGGACATTGTCGGTATCTACAGAACGCCTCTGGTGAATAATTGTAGAGAAGAACGTTTTGGTCTCTTCCAAAAACAGATAAAGGCCACTACACGTCAGCATGGTAATGCAAATGTGCGTTATGCCTGGCTTCCTTGCTCGAAAGAAGTTGTGGATGAAATGATGCTGACTGGCACCTTGCAAGTTAAGAAGCCCACTAAGTGTCCACCCTATGGAACTGGCATAGTCCTTGCACCAGCTAATTGCTCCATTAACTGGTATTTGCTCTTGTCTCAGATTATCTCTTTGCCAAAAACTTACTATGAACACTATGGATATCTAACCCCTCTTCAGAAATTTTTAAAGTAGTATATTCACATCTGTCTTATATTTCCCATTCCTGTTTTGTTATTTGTAGATAAATAGTTTCTGCAATTGTTTACATGTTTTTTATGTCAACTTACGCTGTATAATAATTTATTTATTTCCATTCTTTAACATGTTTCGTCCTTTCCCTAACCACTGGAAACATTCAATATTTTGTATTACTTTCTGCAGTGTGAATTACTCTGATGTTGATGAAAATGGCATTGTCCATATGATGTTGTGCCGTGTTGTTATGGGGAACGTAGAAATAGTTCGCCATGGATCTAAGCAGCACCAGCCTAGTAGCGAGTATTTTGATAGCGGTGTAGATGACCTAAAAAACCCGCAGCATTACATTGTATGGGATATGAATCTGAATAGTCATGTCTATTCTGAATTTGTAGTCACCATCAAAATGCCTTCTAAAGCCAAAGGTAATTTATCGCAACTGCTGCGTCATTTTTAGATTTTTATTTAGCTTTGTACAGTTCATGATATGTCAATCTCAATTATCATGTGATGGTGATCAAGCTCTCTCATCATGTGTCAGATTCCCTCTTCACACAAGAAGATTGTCAAGATTCGTCTGATGTTTCAATGGTGTTGAGTCCCAGTTCGCCGGACAGTGTATCACAGGTGAGATTTTCTACATTGGGAGCTGATAATATGTACTGTCAGACTAGAGTCAACTTCTGTTCTCATACAGACAAGTTCCTCTGTTGGAGCAGCAGGAGCATGCAGTAATTCAGATTGAGTGTCTGGCTCAACAGTGTTGACTTGTGCTTCCATTATGAGATTATAACTCAAGCTGATTGTAGTCTTTATGTTTGATAGAAATCTCCAAATATGATAAGTTTCCTGTTATGACCATGTTATGCCACTTACGTTGGGCAAGTTGTGACACCTGTTGACAACATTCTTCTATGTACAACCAGGACATGAACCTTGAGGCATCTCCAGCATTGGGTGGTCAATGTGCCCCCATGTTAGGAGGTTCAATGGCAAAAGCTCCAAGTACACCTTGGATGCCTTTCTCCATGTTATTTGCAGCTATTTCAACCAAAGTTCCTCGCGAGAATATGGACATGATCAATAACTGTTATGAAGAATTCAAGGTCTGCTGTTCTGTTCCTGACGTTCTCAGTTGGGAGCTTACCTTCTGCTTCTGTTGACAGCTGAGTTTACTTATATTTGTCTGTGTGTGTATTTATACCAGACCAAGAAAATAAGCCGAGTCGATCTAGTGAAGAGGCTAAGGCATATAGTAGGTGACAGAATGCTGGTATCCACAATAATTCGGCTCCAAGATAAGGTTTGAACCATTTTATTATTATTTTGAGGCACTCTTAGCTTCTCATTATGAAGTAGACTACCATGTCTCATCAGTCGGTAACACACAGCTTAGTGCTCTTAGGGCATTGAATAGCAACATGTAATTCACCTTGTGTTTATGTATCAACAGTTACCTCCGGTGGTCAGGCGTGAAGCACCCAATGTACCAGCCAAGCTTGTGGCCGAGCCACGAGATCAGTGATCATTGGTGAAAGAGATAAGGAACTGGTCGACTTCGACGATTACCCAGAACCAGGAGGCCATGAAACAAATGATGTCTTCTGAGTTGGTTGTGTCTGTCTATGCTTATGCTGCTCTGTTTTTCTGTTTTAGTTGCAACAAGGAAACTGTTCGAGTATACTTGTGAACGTAAGGTTGTTAAATAGGAAAAAGGCTCCTTGTTTACCGTTCTGTTTTGTTTTATCCAGACAACATTGAGTTTAGTTAATAATTGGCATTTTTGTTAACTTATACAGCTGCGAGATTAATATCTTGCGCTGCGCTTATATTTCTTCATGCGTGTACGCCTCATCTGCAGATGCAGTTTGAGCTCAGAAATTATCATTCTATCATGTACCATTAGCTGGTGGTTTATGAGGTCTCTTAATGCAATTTAGGCATAATAGTAGAGGAGACAAAAGGGAAGGTTGAATGCTTTGTATAATTGTCACAGGCTTTCTTTACATCGTTGGACAATAGCACACATTGAATGAAGCCTACAAAGAGAAAAACAGTGACAAAATAAGCCTCTTGAACTGAAGGAAGAAGCTAATTCAGATGGCGGGTGGGGCATCTGATTCAGGATCCCAGCCGGGTGGCCCGATGTTTGGCCAGTCCCCTCGACAACCTAGCCTCACGTAAAGGCTCTTCTTCCCTGCCATTACCACAAGTCCACAACTGTTTGTTAGTGACAAAGATAGAAAAGTTGTCTCTACTTTCTCACCAAATTTTGCTAATATTTCACACCTATAGCGGTCTGATGTTATGATGTATACCTGCTAGCTTCTTGTCTGCTAAGGTTAGTTGCTTCAGGGCAACGAGGCAGCCCTGCGCAACAGCTCGCGTGTACTCAGGGTCCCATCCACCCAGCTTCACCACCACATCTGCTTTTGCATAAGCAACGGTCCCACTGCTAACACTTCTGCGGGCTTCCTCTTTGGCAGAGGCTTCATCTACATGAACCAGCACAGCACATCAGGTGTAGCAAGAATTAGAATCTGCAGACCAATGCAGCAGCACACACAAAGGAAAAGGCTTCCTCACCACCGGCATCGGACACCGACAGCCACACCGTAAACCCAGAATGAAGGTGCTGCCATCTGTCGAATCTGCTTGCTGCTCCTTGCTTGCCACCTAGCGTCGCTACCACGGTACGGACATGGCTGCAACAGATGTATTTCTTGAGATCAAATGGCAAGTGAGATCAACTGTAACCAACGAAAGCAAGAGGAGAAGCCCGGAAGGAAAAAACAACGTGCTAAGGCTTTCTAGGACGACACATTCCGCTTCGGCTACATTGTCCACTCCTTCCGTAGCAATCCCTGCAGGTAACTACATGTAAATAATTTGCTGCGGTGACATGGTCTTAAACTCTGCATGCCTACATATTATAAATCACCAAAATGACGTACAAGTATCGATAGACTTTTGAGTGGCACTCTCTAGCAGCTCACTTGTGCAAACTGGAAGATACCTGCAAACCATGGAGCACAAACACATCTAAGAAGTCTTATCTGCTATGAAGTAACAATTGTTATCGTGTTTATGGTGGCAAATTCCAAAGTTGGACATAACTATTAACTGGTTTATTTTAAAAGGTGTAGGAGATCTTTAAAAAAAAAGATGCAGCAGAAACAAGAATGCAATTGGCAAACCGCATTATAAGACAGTGATGCGCGTACCCAATGCCCTCAGCAATCTCTTTAGCAACCAACTCGTTAATATCCGTGGAATCGCCAACTATGTGAATACTGATCCCTGTCAATAGCTGCGTGATCCCAGAAGTGAGGGATTTCCAAGATTCATCAATGTCAGGCCATTTCAACTCTTGTTCAACTTTCTTTAGATTCACCACCAACTGTTCCTCGTCAATGAACCTGTAAGAATGAAAGAAGTGAACAGATAAAACCTGACAGGCAATAAGCCCGCTGCTGAATTGCTGATACGTACCATATTGTCTCAGAAGACTTAACCCTGTCGAATAGTGTGGTAACATTCATCAAAGTCCTGAGTGTTCCGTCAGACTTAGCTCTGATCAGTAAGGACATGTCATCGACATCCACAAAAACATCTCTTGAACTCTCGATGCCAAGCTTTCCGATGTCCAGTCTCAGCTCCACCTCTCCGTTTCCGTCGGTAAACTACATAGATAATGTAAGCTGAATACCCCAACAATACTTCAAGATGCATATTGTCAAACACCATATTGCAAGGATGCAGAGGATTCAGAGAAGAAAGTTTTCAGAACTTATTACTAGCAAAACCTCAATATCCACCTCTTATACAGCTCACAGGAGCTCCTGGAGACCTAGATTCATATGGTCCAAAGCATTCAATTGTACTATATGAAGTAAAGAGATACTCCCTCCGGTTCATATTAATTGACTCTAATATGGATGTATCTAGACACATTTTAGTTCTAGATACAATTGCTTAGTATGGTCATCTCCCAAATAAGCACCATGCTCTATAATTATTTTGCAACAGAAATATCATGTGTATTTGTTCCAGGACTAACATATGAGCCCAAACAGCGCATCTGGGTGTGGAATTGTTGCACGGAACCAACTGATGTGATGCTTTAGAGGAGTTAGGAGGAGACGACCATTGTAAAATGTGATATAAGGTGATCTTTCATAGTTAACACCAAGTAATCTGCAAAAATATATGTTGCGTCTTTTAGTCAGAGTTCATTGCAGTGCATAGATGTGTTTGCTGCTGTCTGCAGGATTCAATGCACAATTCGGGAAACAGGGGCTGACTCATGTGGTTCATTGTACTCCCTCCTTCCCCAAATAGGACGCATATTTGGTCAAAGCCAAACTATTTGAAATTTTACTAACTATATAGAAAAAAATATAAACATCTATGATACCAAATGCACACAATATGAAAGTATATTTCATGATCATTCTAACAATATTGGTTTGAGATTAGAAGTGTTGACATCTTTTTCTATATAGTTTGTCAAACTTTAAGAAGTTTTACTTTGACCAAAAAATATACGCATCCTATTTTGGGAAGGAGAGAGTACTCATCTAAGCTAAATGAAGGGAAGACATCTCATAGCAAGCCATCTCCCGAATAAGCACCATGCTCTACAATGCTTTTTTTAATGGTAGCACGATTCAATCAATCAAGTAAGTCCGGATGACACTTGTCTTGGGCTAGTGTTTCCCCAAGGCTGGCTATTCAGCCATTACTTGCATCTCAGGTTCTTTGTACCCTTTTTTCCATGCACACTGAGGTTTCTGGCATGACCGAATCTTTTTAGAATATCGCTTATTACGTTAATTTCTTCATCTTGATGTACTCAATCCATTCAAATTCCATAATTCCAATGCAATAGTGCCGTTTTTGAGTTCCTGTTTAACGACGATGCAAGTGTGGCACCGTCAGCTCCGTCGGTGAACCACCTTCTCTTTGCAGAGACAGCCTGCTGTTTTTTAGGGCGAATAGGGAGAGTGCTCAGGAGGTAAAGGATGTGTTGCAAGTTTACTGCCGTGCCTCGGGACAGCAGGTAAATCTGGACAAGTCCTCAATTAGAGAATAATCAAATAGCGAAGGCCAAATGGAGAGTAAAGGAAAATAAGGTCATTCTTCTGTCGCTTCTGGTCGGTGCCCCGGATCCCTACGCTACAAGCAGACGATGAGAAAATCCGCTAGGCCCACCCTAGGCCTACTTTCTACCTCTTTCCAGCACCTTAGGCAGTAATGGAGAGTGTCCTGGCAGTCCAGTCTTTTTCTTCTACCAGTTCTAGTGCTAGCTTTCTCCGATCTCTCTCTAGACAGCATTAAATAGGGTAGGTACCATATTCATAATACTAGATCAATGTCCCCAGAAGCAAGGAGTATGCCTGCGTGTTTCGACGAGAACACCGAAAAAACCTAATTCAGCTCTACGTAAGATAGCAAAAGTACGGACCATATTTATTTGATCCAAGACTAACACATGAGCACAAACAGGTGGCTGGGTGTCGAATCGGTACACATGAAGAGCTGATGTGATGCTAGTTAGGCAAAGAAATCCGTTGCAAAATGTGGTCCAAGGTGACCATTTCCATACTCCATAGTCCACTCCGAATGATCCGTAATGTATATGTTGAATCATGTTTATGGTCACACCGTAGCAATGCATTTGATGCGATTGTATGTACGATCAGGGAAACAGGGCGCTGCGTGACGCTATTGCAGATACTAGGAATCTCTTAACCCTGAACATTTCCTCCCTGTGGCCTTGTTCTTCTCCTAGAACTGGGCAGGTTATGAAATGTTGACAACAGGTGCGCATACTGAACTAGTGAAACCAACTTTTCTAGCACTAATTTTGGTAATGTTAGTGCGTGAAACAAATAAAATGGCAATTGGGGACGCCGAGATGACAGAATTGGGGAAGGCGGGTGCGAGCTCGTTGAAGAGTGCGTGTGCGTGTGCCGAGCGCAGAAGCAGATAAGGGTAGCAACTAGCAAAGCATACGAGAACGGATGAGGTAAACAGAGAGGAGCAGCGGATAATCAAGAGAAGGGAGCGGTTGCTTGCCTCGTAGTCGTACGCTGTGGCCGGCGACGCCGACGCGGATGTTCTGGGGCGGATGCGGAGGCGTCTCGCCGGTGGGGAGGCGGCAAGGAGAGAGCTTCGCCAAGCTGGCCGTGGAAGAGGAAGGCGAGCAGCACGGGAGTAGGATGTGGCGTGCCAGCTGGGGTTTGAAGGGAAGGGGGAGGAGCAGCAGGTGGTGGCTGCGGCAATGGACATGGCCGCCATTATTCTAGCATGGAGGACCTGGACTGTATGTGCTTGTGTGTGACTGTGAGGCGGGGACTGCCTTAGCTTCTCCTCCCGTCAGAGTTAGGGAGACAGTCTTTTTTTTAACAAGGCAAAAGGTTTACCATTTTTATTAATTAAGAAGAAATTCTTAGAGGTATTACAATCTCAACCTTGGCAAAAGCCAAGGCAAACAACACATGAAGGCATTATATTACAAAAATATTTGGCATCAGGCTTCACAAAGCATCTCTTCTTTTGTCGCAAAAAAAAAAAAAGCATCTCTTCTTTGATTTTCGTGAGAACCATGATTGTTAGAAAAGGCGGGGGGCATTGCATAAACAGAAGCGTTTCATTGTGTAAACAAAAGAAAAAAATCTAAGGGTCAGGTTTTAGAACACAGTAATAGAAAAACTGTAGAAATAGAATGTCAACAAGAGAACTGTAACATGAGGTATGCATTCTAAAAATTTGAATCCTACAAATCAAACAGTGTAGATAGAAAAAAAATTCTAAGAACATAAATCTACAACATTCCTTTGGAAAAATTCCTAAGAACCGAAATCCCTTCAGTGTTCAGGCGGGAGTCCATTTTTGTAACGCATGAATTTCACGAAAAATGGTTCAATTCAATAATTCCTCGAGTGTTCAGGAGAATTTTCGAAGTGCTTCACTGTGTAAACAAAAGGAAAATTCTAAAAGGTAAACACTTCAGTGTTAAGGCGGGTGTCCTTTTTGTAACCCATGTCACGAGAAACGGTTCAATTCCACAATTCCTGGAGTGTTCAGGAGAATTTCCAAACATCTCAAGACACTTCCAATTCCAACATCCTAAAAGAATGATTTGCTCAATTGATTGAATATTTCAGCAGGTAAGCCAAGGTTACTTGAATCGACAAGCGTATGAAAGAATACAGTTAGCAGCAGCTAATGCCGCTCTTGTTGATGATAAAAACAAGAAGATACAGAGAGATTTACAGCTGCTAAACAAAAGAAAAAAAGGACTTGCAGAATGGAAGGTAGCGAGGCCCAATTCCGTCACAGGCAATGCAGGCATCAAAGAGCAGCAAGCGGTGACTCAGAGCCTCTAAACAAATCATGTCTTCTAACCGTGCCTAGCTAGGCCTCAAATTGGAGGCCATGCTGCACAAAGAATGGATTAACCAAAGCAATCAGCCCTATCCTCCTCTCCTCACCCTTCCTAAACTCAGTCAGTCAGCATCTGTGCTAACCATAATGCAAGCGCTTCGTGTAGTTAACAATGCACCTAGACAAAGAATTCTATCTGTTGAGGTTAGCACCTGTGTGTAGCCGCACCCTAATACATGCGCCAATACCCAGGTGGCTTGTCATCGCTTGCAAATCTCTGACCTGACCTGCTCTGCTGCTCAACCAGTCTGTTAGCGCTAGGAGTGAACCGGATTTTCACTCGCTTTGGCCGGACCTCTGAAGCTGCATCTCTAGTCGCTTCCGCAAATTCTTGCTGGGAACAACTGCTGGTAGATGGATACACCTTCGGCTTCACTTCGTAGCTGGCATCTTCGTGTTTAGTTTCCAGGTGGCGCCGCTTCATCCTCCAGGAGATGGGAACCATGTCCTCTCTTTCTTCATCAGAAGTGGAGGCGGAATTTGACTTCATACGGCTCGTATGGATCGCAGGAACTGAAAAATGCTCAGAGTCTGCGGGATGCTTATTGTCCTGTTGCGTTTCATGGCACACCTTCTTTAGCCGCCTCAGAACCTGATTAAAGTATTTTTGATCAGAAACGAAGTATGCACAATAACCATCCTACACAACCATAGTTCTTTCTAGGTCCTCATTCAATTACTAATTTCGTTATTCAGATATCCTGCATGGTGTGAGTAACTCAGAAATCTTTGTGTTCACTAACCTACAATGTGATTCCATCATATATCTAAGCCCTCGACATTCCTAAGCCTAACTATTTATGTGAATATGTCACCACAGCGAGCAGGCAACGCAGCGATAAAAAAAAAAACAGAACTCTGGCCATAGGATCCAATGACCGAGTAAAAAAAATCCTTCTTCATCTCTCCTAAAATCGGTTCTCGTAACTAAAGGCTGAAACCACAACGTACCTTCTGTTCAGAGGAGTCCGTTGTCGTTGTGTCAAGAGCAGATCTTCCTAATATGCTGGATCTGCGCTTGACTCGGAAGATCTCAGAATCAGAATCAGAATTGCCGCTATAATCCATGGGTGAAGCATTGCAGGAACTAATTTCATTACAAGCGTCAGCCATGAAGGATGAATTGTCACCCAGAGTGTCATTTCGTTTGACTGGTGATGTGTTTATGGCCTGGTTTGCAGTTGAGTAATCTTGGTTGGTTTGAGATGCATAGACCTGAAAAACAACATTACCATTAACTCAAACAAAAACAAAAATCAATAGTTGGAAAGAAGGTTCAATTTGAGCTTGGTAAACTGACCTTTGATTCTGCAGGTAGAGGCTCGTTATGATGTGCAAAAGATGTCAACGATGATGTTGCAGGAGAAATCTTTCCAGCGTCGGCATCATTTGCTTCTAAAATTGCATCATCTATAGAGTTTGCCTCACTGTTGCTTATTGCCCGGTTAGTCCTAAATGATGGACTAGCCTGCTTAAAAGAGCCATTAGTGCTTTTTTCCTTATCCAAGCGAATATCCTGCTCAAATTTTCTAGATAGAGCCTCTAGTTCCAGTACATCCTCTCTGACATAGACAGTCCGGTTAGATTTACAAGGGCAGCTCCGCAGCTCTTGCTCTGCACTCCAAAAAAATAAACTATCAGGTAAATTGTAAACTTCAGGGAGAGTCTACAGAACCAGAAATGAGGCATTTCTTACCGTGATGAAGGCAGATAGGATCAAAGGTGCATCCACATGCCACATGTGTAATGTAGCAATCACGCCGGCACATGCTACAAGACAGATTCGAATAAAGTTTTGGCTTGTAGCATATCTGAGAGCCCATTTTAGCAAGTAAGCCACGTGTACGTCGCTGCAGTCGCATCAACCGCACAAAGCAAGACTTCACACAGTATTGAGTGTATGGGTGCTCAGAATTAAGTGTTGTTGGATCACTGTTTGATAGTTTGTCGGACAGAAGCACGGCAGAACGGCAAAGTAGCTCCTCATGAGCAAGAAAAGGTGTCCTGTTCAGAAGTGCATAGCGTTTGCTAGCCAGAGAGCCCATAGGAAACCAGTCGCCAATAGCAAAGTTGACAGCCTCTCCACAGTTGAAGCCTGGGTAGTTCAAATATTGCTTAGAATATATAACACTTAAAGGTGGCAATCAGCAAACACGAGATATAAGAAAGTACACATACCGTGGCTGAAACCCGCATGGTAGGAACGAGGGAATGTAATAACAAACTCTCCAGGTTTTTGCACGGCTTTATAAACAGGAACATTGTGGTCTAACAGGATATTGGGAGGGAACATTGTTGTCTTCCCTAGCAGAACATCAAATGCTGCATCTTCTCCATCACCAGTCAAAATATCCTTGTTGTATACATACTGGCTAGCCACTCTTTCAAACTCAGGAGCAGCATCGCCTGGTATCCCATACCATGTTTTAAATGCCCCGCAATGATGGTAATTAATGCTGGTTATATTATGATAACAATGTCAGAAACTTCTCCAGAAGGTAAGCAATGAAGAGTAACCATGATTTTATAAGAATGAGAAATTGTACCTGTACAAATAGTGATCTTCGACATGCCATGCAAACATGCTAAAGAGCATCCCGATATAGAGCATCGGATCTGTTACTCCCTGTTTTGGATCAGAGTAATTATAGTCATGAAAAAATCCATAGTTAAGAATGTAAAACATAAATTGGTAAGGATCGTATTACATACCGGAATTGGTGTCTGCAGAAGTCTAAGCACAGAACTGGAGAGCCGTGAAAAATTCTGTGACCAGACAGAAAAAGATCAATAAGAATGTCTAGTAGCAAACACCACACACAGGGACGAAGGAAGAAAGATATCCTTTTTACCTTGAGGTTCCAGTTGCTTTTCCCAAGCTGATCGTGAGAAGAAGAAGAGAAGGCACTCCCATCAACATCGCAGGCATATTCAACAGAATCCATCTTCCCAGAAGAGATTTCGCGCCAGAACTCCTCCTCCACGTACTTGGCTGGGAGACAGCCAACACTGGAATACTTCTTAGAGAACACCTTATTGGCCATTCTTTCATAGTCTCGGAAAGTGTACTTTCTGCGAAGTCGTGACAAAGATGATGAGACTCAGAAGGCAAACTAAAATCGGTACCGAAAAATAGTTAAGACAGCGGCGCACCTTCCACTCATAAAGAAAGTGACCGTGTCGTCTTCAGCCCATTCAGCAAGACGAAGCGGCTGAACTCTAGTAACGAACTTAAAGCCAGGCTGCTCCTTCATCAGCACGACACCAGCAGGCACAGAAGCGGTTACAGGAGCTACGATTTTGCAAATGCCTGAAGTAGAAAGATGCAATAGTGGTTATTATTTACTCATTCAGCAATACACTGTCAAGAACAAGAATTCGAATCAAGCTGTACCGTATTTTGCAGCCACAGGGGATATTTTCTGTATGTAAGCAATGGGATCCTCGAACTCCTCCTTGGTGGGACAGTACACAGGGCATTCCGGTATCTGGTCGATCCATTCCAGGTTCGACATGTCGAACTTGTCCACCTTGCGCTTGGCGAAAGGATCCTTGTCCTGGGCACTGCTAGTGCTCGGTGAACCTGCAGCACCATTGTTGGCGTGCAATCTCACCCCACAGTTTGCAGGCGTCCGCAGCGCATCCCCGCCGCTCCTCGCAGCCACGGCAGGGCTGTCGTCGGCCTCGTTCTGCGCGCTCAAACGCATCCTCTCAAGCCTCCTCTTCTTCAGCGTCTCGAGCCCGTTCCTGACCTCTGCGGGGAGACAGTTCCTGCCCTCTACCTGCGAGGAAGGCACACACATCAGGGAGTGAACAAGCACGTGCAGCATTGCAATCTAATTTGGCAAGCTGGGGCAGACGAACAAAGACGGCATTGGGCAAGTCAATGAGCACCAACGGTTTGGCTGCCACGAATCGGTCACAGGTGGAAACGAAAGAGAGTGAACGAACAAGCACGTGAAACATTGCAATCTTATTTAGCGAAGCCGGCATTGACCGACCAAGACAGCAGGGTGAATTAGCAGCGCCCCATTGGTCTGGCTGGCAGGAATCGGTCATAGGTGGAGACGAAAGAGAGGCCACTGGAAAACCGAGTCGAGAAAGCAATCGTCGTGGAACCAAACACGGCACCGCGATATCGTTCCAACTCATCCCCGCGACGACCGTCCGTCGCAATCAGTCTTGCCCGTGGAATTTACCCAGGGCCATTCGAAATTCGAGGAATCAAAAAACTACTTGTGCGTCCCCGAGGTATTCACAGCAACGGTAGCCAACTAGTAAGAATGATTGTGGTTCCACCGAATTCAATTTGTAACACACGGCGAGCTGATAGAGGCTGGGAAGATGGAAGAATACGCGCACTGTAGAAAAATCGTCGGGAGGAAAGGAGGACGAAAAAGGTGGTTTCCATACTCGGTCAAAGTGGGGAATTACGCACATGCGCCCACTGGAGCAGCACTTGAAATTAGCGGGAAAAGGGAGGAAGATGCCACCGCCCGGCCGGTTGCCGAACGAACCCCACACGGCAAGGATAGGTGCGATTAAGTTGGCTTGTACCGGCGAAATTAGCAAAGAGAATCGTGATTAACCCAAAGGGGAAGGGGAAGGGAGGGGAGGAAATAAATACTGGCGGTACGATTCCTAGCTGGTGGTGGTTTTCAACTTTACCCAGGCAGCGGGAGCGGCCGGCAGGGTGACGTCGTAGTGAATCTACCCAATCTAATCAATCCCACGGTTCGGGGGCGGGGGCGAGGCAGAGTTGGGTACAGCTGCGGTTTCGATGATGGTAACTAGGGAGAAATACAAAAGGATGAGGTCTGCAAAAAATGTTCCTCCTGGGTTTCCAACATTGACGGCCTCGGAATTCACGGGGACGGAACGCGGAGAACGCGTACAAGGTATAATTTGACGGGGTCGCTTGCTAATTCCGAATAATTCTCCGAATTGGCGCGATTCGTGGCGGCATCTACGAATCGCTCGGGCTTGAGGCAAATTTACCGGGAAAACGACGCAATAATTCAAGAGAAAAACTCTGCTCGTACGTATATGAGCTAGGAATCAAACAGTAACCGGCCAGGAACAGGCGTTGAGGTGAGGGAGGAGAAAAAAATGGCGCGAACGGGGAAGCGGAAGGAGCGGCGGAAACCGCGGGGCAGATCTCGCGAACTCACCATGTCTCCGGCGGGCGGCGGCTGGGCGCGGCTAGCGAATTCCGCGGCGGCTGGGGCCCCGCATTCCCGTCCGGGCGCGGCGGCGGGTGGGATCCCGGCGGAACCGAAGCCCTGCAGCCGTCCTCCTCCTCCTCTCCCCTGGGCGGTGCGGCGGTTATTTTCCCGCGCTAGGCGGGAGGGTGAGGGTGGAGGTGGAGGAGGTGAGGAGGGCCAGCAATGGGGACCCCACCGCGGGGGCGGGGCTGCCGGCGGTGGGGGGCGGGCGGGTCGCCGGAAGGGGACGGAACGGAACGGGTGGGGGTGGAGGGACGGGGAAGAGGGAGGGTGGGAGGTGGGTGATATGGCGAAACCGCAGCGCACCGCGGGGAGCGACCCACTTGTACCCGTCGCCCACGCTTTTCTCTTCTCTCTCCCTTTAATTTCTCGCTTTCCTTTTTTTTTCTTCTTTCCTTCTCTCTCTGGTTGGTTCGGTTGGAGATGGAGACGGAGACGAGGTCATCGATCCGTTGGTTGGTTCGCCTCACGCTAACGGTGACGGAACCGCGTCCGCCACGTTCTCGCTCGCTCTCCTTGCCTTTCTCTTTCGCTCTGTCATGGCATCGCGAGGGTGGTGGTGGTAGTAGGGTAGTTGCTCACCTGCATGTGACATTTACAATCCTACCACCTGGGACAGTTGGCCCAAAAGGGCGCTGGCCGAGTAAATTTCACGCCCTTCTTTTCTCGACAAGTGGCGCTACTACGTGCCTAGCTACCTCAGTCCACCGTGTCCTACTGTCGCGGTACCACCAGACCGCTGCCTCGTGCCATTGGTGCCCAATCTTTTGCAGGTTTTATTTTACCACCTG
>NC_061511.1:178518474-178581277 GCF_022539505.1 Lolium rigidum | reverse complement strand
TTAGCTGTATTAAATATATTACTTCAAAATTTTCGAAGAGGGGTTACATATCCATAGTAGCTCATAGGTTTTTGGCAAAGAGATAATCTGGCGACAAGAGCAAATCAATACACGCAATATTAGCTGGTGCAAGATTCATGCCAGTCCTTACAGGGTGGACATTTTGTTTTTGTAGTAAAGCACAAGCATCATTTCATTCATTGTCTTTTTTTCGGCTAGTATATATCCATTATTTGCATCACATGCTGACGCAGTAGTGTTTTTGGAGTTAGTACCAAAACTTCTCTTACACACAGAGGCGCTCTGGGATGTACGACAATGTCTCTTTTGAAACTACAACATTGTCTATTTCTTGCATGGTGTTCTGCATCTATGTTAGATTGTCTCACTCTGTAGGCTGGCAGTAGCTGCGGGGTGCCATTGCTCAATGCCTAACTCCAAAACAAAAGCTCTACAGCCTTAACTCTTTCTTTTTGGCACTGCTTCTCTGACTCAAAGCTATAGTATTTCTCATTTCGTTTCCAACGTCATTTATTTCATGTGTCCCATTAGGCTCAGCTTCTACCATACGAGAACGGACTCGCTACTATCCTCCTCCTATGGTAAAGACCTGATTCAACAAACACTTCTGGGAAGTAGTTTTCCGTTATCATCAATCCAGTTAACGCCTCTGACTTGAGTTTATGAATGTCAGGACAAGCCGAAAGCTAGCAGCCGCCGCTATATGCGAAGCCAGATTTGGGTCTCTGTCTCTGAAAATCAATCTGAAGGGTTGTATTTCGACAATTTGTCTGAAATTTTCTGCCGTCTGGCGAAATGAGCCGGGGTAGAACTGGCCATGAAGCTTGGCAGCCCTGCAAATCTCGCCTGGGCGCAGCGGCACGCGATATTTCGCACACCAACGATACGTATCAGAGCCTGCTGATGCACACTTGAGAGTTGTCGGCATCGCTAATATTTGCAGCGGGCAAAAACCCATTTCCTCTGAGGCTAGTTTTCATTTGCCGGGTCAATCTTCGCTCATCTTCCAGTAGAGAAGAACGCTGAAACAGAGCACCGGTCTCCTTCAGCAAATTGTTATCTGGAAACTAAGAGCTCACATCGGAAAGCACGCAAACTTGATACTCCACATTTTTGTTGTCATCACGACACAGGCGTCTCCGGTGAGAGAGAGGCAACATGTTACTTTTCAGTAAGTCCTGAAAAAGGATATTCATGTTATTTAACCATGCGTTACATAAAATTCGGAACAACTTGCATCAGTGGCAGTTTTTCGGTTAATCTTAATCGCTTGGAGAGTAAATTCCACAAAAAACAATTTCAATACATTAGCATGATGGTAGTCTAGAGATGATAAAAAAGATACAGCAACAAAACATCATAATATCTGTCTGAATTCTAAAGCACATGTTATCCACGCGAACTTTAAAGTTGCTGAGCGAAACACCGAAACATATTTTGAAAAAAAATACGGGGAACCACAAAAATGTAAATGACAAAGTTACCTAGTCAAGCAAATCATAGAGGTTGCAATACTCCTGATCCGTCATGAATCTTATGCGGAATCCACAAATTAACAAAATTCATCTATTTGTGCAGAAAAGCGCAAAATATATATATATACTAACGTGGAATTTCCAACAGAACTATCATGATAAAATGCGCTTGTTAATTTATCGGAGCATGTTGCTGATGAATTTAACATAAAATTAAATAGAGTCAAAAAGTTAAAAAGCATCAAAATATAATCGTCCTACCCACAGTACTACTTTGCCCGCATGAAACCTAAATCATAAAGTAAATTTTCCTAAAGGTTAATACAAAAAACATATAATTCATAATAACGACAAGTATCAGCAAAAGCCGCGTAGACGACACGGAATAATGAGTTCGACATCCAGCGCGGAGACGCTTAATCTAGGGTTGCAGAAAGCGTCGGCGAGTGGTGGCGGCTAGCGAAAATTTATGTGGTTCAGCCCGTCCGATCGGTCACCCTCGCCTAGATGATCTCGTCTTAAGTTGACGTTTTTTCGGCTGCCAGAGCGAAAATTGGGTTCTGACGGTAGTAAGGGCTTATTTAAAGGCGAGAGAAAGCGTTGGGGAGAGGGAGCGGCGGTGACGAAAGACATAGGCCGATAACGCGGGAGCGGGTCCGTTTTGGAATGTCTGCTTGCGAGGCATATATTTTCTGCCAATGACGCAGGGCGGCCGGCGGTGGTGTGGCGGCGTTGCAACTTGACGTTGTTGCGTGATTTTTTCAGCGTGGCAACAATATTCGGCCTGATGCCGACATCCGCCCCATCCGATTTCACGCCTCTTCGCTGCCTGCGCGCAGCCTGGGTCGGCTGGCCCAGATATTCTTTATCTCTGCCTAGTATTTTTCTTCTGATAACGTACTGGGCGCGCAGAGGCCGACTGTGTCACTTTCAGACGGAATTGATTTGCAGTTTTTTTTTGGGTTTATTCATTGGCTTGTTTACGTGATCCGGACTCCACAGCATTTCACGAGTCTATGTGTGCATGCACATAATACTTCAGGACGCGTTGTCCAAAATACACTCAGCGGTTGGAGGGTGGTGGCCTGTACGTCCCGGCGCCGGTCTGGAAATTTTTGTTATTTAAAGTTTGCCGCGCACTACATGCCAATATTTTGAGCGCGCTGCCGGCAAGCCGGAGTTTTCTTACACGCTTCGCTTCGTCGCCGGCCCGCTTTGATTGTCCACTGACGTGGTGATCTGCGGAGTGTTTTGGTGTTCGTTGTCTTCGCCAGTGGCGCCGGCCTAAACGCGCTGGCATTGAGCTGCCCTCGTTCGGGCTTCCGCCGCTATGCTAGGAGGTGGGAGCCGGGATGGTCGCACGCAGATATGCCGGCTGGCGTAGTGGTGTCGCGGTTGTAACGTTTTTCGCACAGCTTTCCATAAACGACCAACTCTTTCTCCTATATCATCGAAGCGCTTTTGCCTCTAAGTTAAAAAAGTCCCAAAATATAAATACGGGTTACTGATTGCTTCTTTCATCTTCTTTGCCGGAGAAGGAACAAACTGATTGATTAGTTATCCCTTTATTTGCGTTTTTTATGTAATAATATCCATATCTTCACGTAGATTAGCATGAGTGACTAAATGTCATTAAATCGCCATTGCGGTTTGCATTAAGAGCAAGATTTGTAAATAGAGACTTTTTGTGTCGCTCACTGTTGATTCGTTGAGCTGTAAACAGTTACCAAGGGTACTCTTCTTCTGTCGTTTCTACATAGTGGAATATTGAGCATTGAAAGTGATGTTCTGGGTCGTCATTGGCCGGGCTGCGACTAAAGAGTAGTAAAGATTTTTCAATAGGACTCTTTCTTTCGTCATCATTGCTGACTATAAAATATTCCATGGAGTACTACCAAAGGCAATTTTCTTTGAGTCATCGATCTGAAGTTTGACGCAATAAATACACACAGAATACGGATAGTTTTGCAAGGAATGGAGGGCTTCCCAGGGAACAGTTCTCGTATACATTATTTGCAGTTATTAGAGTGATGTTCTCTCAATGTAACAGTTGACTGGCATATGAGATTATTTTCTCCATTGATATTAAAGTTAAATCGAGTATATTGCGTGGTGATTTATTGCTAGTTACCATAAAAACGATGTAGCGGGTCATTATTCAGGCTGCCATAAGACGGGCCTCCCGATGGAAACATGTACGTTTTAGATATTTAAATTTTCATATCATTTTCATTTTAGTTATTATAGATCACGTTCCGATAGTCAGTTTTAAAGAGACATATTAAAGTTTCCAACATAAATATGGGACTTCATGATTTGTTCTCCCAAGAACAATGAATTCATTTGCAATAGATCGAGAAGTGAACAAGGGCATAAGTTAATATTCAATCAACGGAAACTTGTTATTTTATTTGAGAACTCGTACTTTAGTTGCATAGCATATGTACGCTCCTCTCTCTCAAGATAAAAAAGTATCACGGAAAGCGCCTGAAGTGTAGAGAAAGATCAATGCCCAACAAAAAGAAGGGAGATGCTTAATTTAAAAATGGTAGTTCGCAGTCCATTTTACTTAAATAACGTGGAGTTGTCGAGAGTTGATTAGATGAAGGTATACTTTAAGCTGACTATACTATAGCAGCTTCAGGACTCACCGGAAAGAAGGAAAACTTGTTAGAGAGCTTCCTACTCATCGACTATGGTATACGCTTGATATAAATTAAAGTTGAAAGTTTTCTGAAACATCAGACTATGATGTTTTAAGAAAGTGTTTATTTGCAGTTGGATGGCAAACATTGTACTCAGCAAATAACATAAGGACACAACTGCAAATTATAATATGTTTATGATGGAAGTTTGTGTGTGCCACTTTTATTTATTTTGCCAACATATTGCAATAGAATTTCTCTTGTCTATTATATGGACTAGTGTACACTCGTTTTCTAAATAAAGGGTGGCCATGGCATGGAGACAAAATCCTCCATGATAAGCCGCGAACCATACTCAGTAGGGAAATAACTATCGAAGCCAAGTGATTAGCCGTAGCTCAGCACTATCAACCTACTGTTTCTACACATATACAGTCACTACTGGCGATGCCGTTTTTCAGGGGGAGTAGACGACGTCATGTATCAAGTCGAGGGTGTTGCCTCACAAATAAAATAAATGCACATAACTCTACTCCCTAGACACATTATGTGTGTTACATTATGGTGATGTGCGCCATCAAAAATCAGTGTATTCCAGTGAAACATACAGTTTATTTTTATATATTTTTCTTCTCGTATTAAATAACAAGGAAATTAAACTATAGAATGTCTAGCATAGTTCTATTATTACAAATTTGATATATGAGTTTATTAACCGCTATGTCAATTGTATAGGTACCTAGATAAATGACTCAGTTACTCAGATGGATGGACATGTTCAAGGTATGTTACTTATTTGTTATTTCTATAAATTGGAAAGTCATAATTTGATTTAGTGGAATAATTCAATCGATTTTTGCGACGCATTATTATCGCTATCAATCTTTTTACATATTATAACAACTAGCAACCATCACATATGTTGGTCATAATAATTGGGACGAGAAGACATCACCAAATTGATTATAAAAAGTTTTAATGTTGCTCTATGTGGGCAATATTTTTAAAGATGAAGCTATACAGATTTTTGTGGTTTTGTATATCATGTAATTTGCATGTAATGAATGGGTGTGACACAGCTTGTAGGTTTTTTTTGTGTAAATTTGGTCACATTTCACCGATCGCGTCGCGACGTCTTCTTCACTCTCTTCCTCTTCAGTCCGCCGTGTCAATGGTAGTGGAGAGTATACATGCTCCCTGCCCAACCAAACGCATACTACGAATGTATAGAGATAAACGCATGGCTCGGAAGAATGCGTGAGCTATATAATTTTTTGAACAAAACACCATACATACAATTGGCTGCTATTATGCCTTGGTTTTGCTCGCATTTGTCACTTATTAATTTATAGTAGTTGCGTTGACCCTAGATGTGCAAATCTAGGTACAAAAATATGGTAACAGGGGTCCTAACTCATGACACATATGCACAGTGAGCACGATAGAAAAATCACACTGAGACTGTGCATAAAGTTGTCGACTTCATTTCTAAGAAAAAACATTTTTCGCATGAATTTCTTGTCAAACATCTTGGTCGAGACAAGAAAAAAAATTTAATAAACAATTTTTGACTGCACGAAAGTCCCGTAATTTTTTATATAACGAATATTTGTTAAAGTTACAGTTGCAGCCTTTAACCAGGCTTATGAAATCGCTGCGGAAAAGAGTGTTTAAGAAGTATTAAAGAAAATTACAGAAATACAATGGCTTTTGGTTAGGGTTGAACATGTTACGTAGCACAATTGGAAGCAAACTTTCCAATTTCGGAAAGGAGGTTGTTATCGATGAAAATCAAATCATTCTCGACAAAATCCCAAAAAAGTTGCACAAGCAGTTCACTCTAAAAAAACAGCGACAACATTTTTTCCACACTCTTCAGCAACAAACAATCCCTTCATTGGATATTTAAGAAAAGCTGTCTATTGGTGTGCGGGGTAAACCACCGAAAAGAGATGCTCAAAGACGCTCCGTGTCATTTTCGCGACGCTAATAGCTATTATAAGCTCGATGCTACAGCTTGACCAAGGTGATGAGTCACTGTAGTTCACCATGTTGGTTGGGGGTTATGTCGGCGTACTTTTTTAGTTGCGCGCATTGAGACTTAGTTCATCATGTAAAGGGCGCTAGTAGTGAAATTTCAAAATGATGATCGTCACCGCCATGTGAGACTCCCATGACAAATTGGCCTCGAATAAACAATTCAACAAATAAGGCCGAGTTTTGTTTTATGGTAATGATGTAAACACGTTATATAGATTATGAGATATCGGCAGCAATCATGCGAGTCCAACGATTAGTCAGATTATGCCACTGAAAAAGGATACAAGGCAAGACAGCTTACGTATTTGATCCGCTATTCGCAAACAGTGTAAGGCCACGTTTACAATTTTTGCCATATTGTCAGATATTTATCGTATTACGCATAGCCGCATAAGCACATGATTTTATGATGTGAATAGCAGAGTCCCATCTACTGACAAATATGATAAAAATGTGACCAATCTTGCACTCAGAAAAGTTGTGCGAAACACATCACATGCTTATTTTCAAGGTCATATTCTGATTGGTATCAAGCCGTCGCATTGAAGAAATGGAGAAGCCACCACATGGTGCCTGTGGTTATGGCTTTTGAGCTCAGATGCGCTTCTTTGTTTAGCGCTGCCAGTAGTTTTTGTAGTTGGGAAACCCGAAGAGGAAAAGACATTTATTTATTTTTTTTCAGCACAAACTGTGTTTAACGGTCGTTATGGTAGTGCGCGAGATAGCGGCACCGCAGTAGCTGCTAATTATCGACAGCCAGAACTCGCAACTCAGTATGTTGTCTTTCAACTTAAAGGAGGTTGTTAATCTCACCGCTTGTCGGAACCCAAAGGATCAGATCAGTGGAAAAGAGATGTTTACAGTTAATCGTAATATTGATTGTAATAGATAAAATTTATCGTCTTCGTGTGGAAAGGAAGAGACGGATTCACAAATTAATTAGAAAATCTATCCATAAGATAACAGTATGTTGTGTGAATAAATAATAGTCGATTAATTGACGTAATATATCGACATAGCACAAGATGATTACTAGCGAATTTGATAAATATAATATTGCTAGAAACGTAATCCAATCGTCCGTTTATAAATAGCTGTAATATCCACCTTCCAGCTTACGCCGGAATTTTCAAGATATTGTTGCAAGCAATAGATTATCACATTACAATATGTGTAAAGTAAACAATAGGATACTTCCTCGAGAAAACATTGTTGTTTTCTTCTTAGTAGTAAATAGCACATCTGGCTAATCTTAGAGTTATTGTCATTCCTCCTAGATTACATTGAGGTAAATTATCAGATCATAAATACTTTGAAACATCTACTTGGCTGTAGTATTTACTCAGCTGTATTAGTAGCATGTGTAGCATCACAAAGTCGGATTATATGACATAATAAGAGATGTAATGGACCAACATTGTATACAATATTCATCGGATTCCCAAAGAACACAACATGTAGGATTACAGTGCGATGATCTTGATCATGGTATAGTGCCACAAGATCTAAACATGAAGCATAAATTGGAGAAGACAACCACATGTGGACCCGCGAAAGAGGGATTTAGTTCCGATTACACTGAGATCAATTTTTCGCAGGGTTTTTAGGCATGACGATGCAGATGTTCTTCGATGATGATTTTTTCTCCGGCAGGGTACACCTTCGGTGATGGGGCTCCGTAAACTTTTTTTGTTATAGACTGCGGTCTGTATTTTACCTAAGAAGATGTATAGAATGAGGTTTTGAGGATTTAGTATGATAGTCTCACATTTCTTTCAAAGCCACACTAGGCCGCACCATGGCGGTCCGCCTCGCGGGGCTTTCTCAACCCCACTTGTGTAGATGGTCGCCGCACAGAAAACCAAAATTTTTCCTTTGGTCACAATCACCTTTAAATCCGGGCCGGGCGACGGCTGACTTACGAACGCAGGGGGTTATCGAGTTCCTCGAAGAGACCTAAGCCTGTCGCCTCACTCTGCCTTTGCAGTGTGACATTTGATTTTAGCGGCCGACGACTGTGCAGCATCTCCGCATGCGCTCACACGCTCGGGCCAGCTGGACGGCTGACGCACGCCCACCTCTCGGGTTTCCAGCGGGGTAGCGACGTAGGGCCTGAACTCGACAGCATGCACACGTGCGCAGGCGTGGCAGGTGTGAGTAGGGCCTGCGGAGTTTTCGCAAAGCGCAGCGGAGTGGAGGGAGCGGGTTTGCTTAGGGTTTGTGGGCGCTGCCACCCTTGGTGGTTCTTAAAGGGTCGCCCCTCTCTGGCCTCATATAGGTGGAAGCCCCAGTGTTGGACTGAAGGACGCACCCCAACCTAAAACCTCCATGTGACAGGAAACCTGGCCTGTGGGGTAAATCCCACTTGGGTGGGATTCCCCCTTTCCATGTGGGGGTGGCGCCCCATAGAGTCCACCACCTCCCTCTCTAGGCTATTCTCCTGTGACCTCGCTCTATAAGGGTTTCTCCCACTTTTCTGCACCTCTAGAACCTCGACCATTTCATAAAATGACTTATATATGAGTATTCTGTGGGACACACTCCCGGTTTCGCGGATGTCCGTCCCCGACTCCGGGAACAGCCGGTTCCACTCCAGGGCCTGCGTTCTACCATTCAACATCCAATAGTGTGTCACTTATGGTTCGCGAACTGCGACATATTATGGTTTCACCGACCAATGGGTTCAATAGATATGGACTCGAGATCCATAATTTACATATTCAACGATGACTTAGTGATCAATATGGAATTATCACATACTCTATTACAATTCCCTTGTCACGACACTTGTCCGAGATTTGGCAGTACTGGGCCTCGCCTCTCGACAAGTACTTTTTTACCATACCGCAGCATACTCTGTCTATGTTATAAAGTTAAATATTAGAGACCTACATCATGGTGAGGCCTGCAGGGCCTATATCGGGATGGATCCCATCGTTGATCCATATGCTCCTCAATACCGAGCATCCCTTATCCAACTTCACGCTTAGTTGGCGCTTTTGGTGTAACAAAGTAATCTTCCTACATGATCTTTCATGGTCTCAAAAATTATGTATCGGCTTAGATAGCAAATAAATGACGAACGCGGATCTAAGTTATCGCTTAATTGGGTGTAACTATTTCACACGATATAATTTTGTTATTAATTAATATCTAATGTTCATGATTATGAAACTAATCATCTATTAATAACAGTTAGTTAAGAAGTGTACTAGGGACTTCTTTTGTTGTTTATATCATTATTATACTAATGTTTTCTATATCACAATTATAGCATGACATATAAAAACATTTATCATAACATATAATAACCACTTTTATATTATTGCCTTCTGGGCATTAAATTTCACTTGCACTAGAGTCATCTAGATTACATTGTACATACCTACACCCATGGCATTTCGTGCTATCATGCTTGTTCTAGGAAAAAACAATTTTGATTCTATATCAAGCAGGTACTTTGCAAATTTTATTTTCATCTTCTCGATACGTCGTAATCGCATGTGGTAACGCTAGCAAGCTGTTTTCCATAGTTTGTGCATATGGCACCCATAAAGAAATACAGCAAATGATTAATGGGTCCACGCATAGGAACCACACCTCTCATCCATACGCCGAGCGCCTATGAAGCCGCACAAGCTCGCTGGAAGTTTGCCCGTTTTATCGCAACACCACTCAATAGCGGGATGTACTCTGCACGCACTTGCATCATCAGACAAATGATCTAATTGGTCGGCAAAACCATTTACAACGAAGCTTCTTTTTGGTCACTTCCATAACAAAGAACATATCCTTAGTTCTTTTCAGTACTCGATATCGCTGTCCAAGCAATGACTTCTCGCTAAAGTCAAATATATCATATATATGGCATACAATTTTATAGATTCCTATCGCTGGTGGCATGGGAGGTTACTCAACTTTCTTCTTTTCTTCTTCGCCGTAGATCGCCCTTTTGAGTCTTACTGTTATTGTCGTGGGTATTTGTTCTTCTCTTGTTTTCATTCATTCTAAACTTCTTTAGAATCTGGTCTAGATATGCAATTTCTCCTTATTAGGCGCCTTATCTCTAAATCTTGATGCCTAAATACGATGCTTCAGTTCTCATTGAAAACTACTATTCAAATAACCTACACTCAAAGCACAGTCTTATATCATTCCCAACGTCATTTCCATATATAATTATCGTAACGCTAGCTGTGAGTTTCCACTCATTCAGTTTTCCATGACATCGATAAACCGTCTTTTGATCACCTTATCAAAGTTGCCGTCTAACTTTCTTGATGCTTGCCAATCCATATCGAACGCTAATGCATATTTACGCTGATTTTTAGATCGACAAAACTTTTGCTATACCATATCCTTCTCTCAATGGTTATGAAAAGCTGCTTTGACATTAAATTTTTAATCAAAAATGCAGCTATTGCTAACAAAATCCTCACAGAAGCTTATAGCACGCGGGCAGAAGAAGTCTCATCAGTGTCACCTCCTTGAATTTGTCGGACTTTGCTATAGTCGGGGCTTTACGTATCGCACATTACTCATCGCGATCTGTTTTTCTCTGAAGATCCATTTATTTTTCGACAGCTTTTCGCTCTCGTAGTCTTACCAAAGTCCATTAACTTTTGTTATTCAATATATACGGATCTCATTTCGATTTCTATTTGCCAGAGATGGTTGGAATCCGCTTCTTCGGCTTTGTTTGCAGGCTCATCATTGTTGTCCATCAATCATGACATTTAGACAAGATCATGCACAGAGTAAGCACGCCTCCCTTGTCGACCCGCGAGCAGTTCATATTTTTTCTCGTTTCAAGTTTCATGATCATTGTCATTAGCCGTGTTGCGCCGGGCAGATAGGGCGGTACAAAGTATAACTTCCTGCGGTGATGGCATCGGATCAACGAGTATTTTGGATTCATCAATTCATCGTTCTAATTTTTTTCTTCCAAATAATTTCTTTTAGTGAGAAATTTCTCTCAAGTTAAAGGTCTCGCTGCTAGCAACAAGATTTTAGCCTTCTGATTCCCGCGATAGAAAGCGTACCCTATAGATTTCCTTAGGGTATCCTAGTGAAGACGATTTCTCCAGCTTGGGGTTCTAGTCGTTCAAGTGCGGCTTTGTAGGAGCGCAGTTCCAAGAACCCAGTTTTGGAACGACAGTGCCTAGTGCCTCTTATTAGACACATGGTCGCTACGGGTAAGCACAGCTTTCAGATTTGATTTTGGTGCCGCGTGTTGCGGGAATGCTGAGCCTCTGACGTATAACTCCAAATAAAAGATAATCGGCAAAATCAAGCAGCGACATCATAGAATCCCTAAACCATATTCATTACGACGCTTGACAAATAACGCTTTTTTAGTTTTCGGCGGCAATAATTGTGAGACTCTTTGGGTCGCATGCCAAACTCATAACTCAGATAGATCGCAGAAATTTAAATTTTACTACGTTGATTTTCTACTAATTTTTAGAATTTTTAACTTTCTTCTCATGTAAAAAATTTCGATTTGGCGTTTCATGAAAATAGATACCTATGAGATCTACTCAGATCACTTGCGAAGGTTAACTCATAGTACCATCGCTAAATATATCCAAGATTATCGGGTATGTATGACAATAGTCAGTATTGCCTATCATACCAGAAAATGGAATTTTAAATATTTTTCCATTCAGATATGCTGTTATCAAGTGACTCGCCGGGTGATCTGCAACTATCGCAGATGGAGTTTTCTCATGCTTCACCTAATATGACTAGCATCGATACACATATGGGGTAGATTATCTGTTTTTATTTCAATTTTTAGTATCAATGTTAGTGTATAAGTGCGCATCACACTATCAGACCTAACAAATAGTTATTTCTTCAGTGTTTCGGCAGCTATTCATAAAAATATAAACACCATTAGTTCTTCGTATCTGAATGAATAATAGTTTTGCATTAAATACATCCGAGATATAACGTGTTATACACGCGCGCGCAAAATAGTCAAAATTGTTGTTATTTAGTTTAACTCTCGGAAGCGTAAGATGGTGAGTTAGAGTGTGAGACGACAAATATCACATCAATTTCTTTGAGTCCGCTAACGTACGCTATCGCCAATTTCAATCTTCTGCAGTTCGCTTATTTCTTAGTTCGCTGAAGTTACAAATATGGCTAAATCAAACTGAAAGATCGTAGTGTAATAGAACGAACCGCGAGATAAACATCTATAACATGTATATCGTATACCTTCTTCTTCTTCTGACAAGTGATATCTCCTCGACGCATCGATAATTTCTTTTTTTGTCTGATGCCACATATGTTATCTACATTAAAGTATGCACATCCGCAAGATTTTCGAACTAACCTTTTCACAAAGACGGAAGTACGTAGCTGTCGTTTTCTCAGCTTTTTGTTTCGGGTAGTAGTAACGCAATAGATTCCGAATTGGACTAAACCACGCTCTGGGCCATTTAAGCCTGCAAGACCGGAGGGAGCGGTGGCCAATGAGGGCAGCGTCGCCGCTTCGCCGCTGGCAAGTTCTATGTGTGGGGCTCGCGTGTTTCTACGTTTTTCGCTTCTCAGCTCGTCGCGGGAACCTTCTGCCGGCGGCATTCACGACATGAAAACCTAGCCGAGATAGACGCCGTTCACCCATCCGGGATCGAGATCGCCGCCCGCCGAGAGGGGATCGATCAAGAGTGGTGGGATTTAAATACGCTTTCATATCGCACCGAGTGATGTGTGAGTAGTTCCCACTGACTCATGGGTTCAAGATAGCATAGCTTGTATTCTCCATTGTGCTATTAGTCGGATCTTAGAGCTGTTTCTTAACATGATCACATATTTATTCGTAATTTATATATTATATAGTTAGATCCGCTGAATCAGAATACTTGTTTTTGTTGATTATCAAAGTTAGCACCTATAAAAAGTTGTTTATGATCTAGATGTATTTCTCACATAGTAGAGGTTTGGCCAGTAGATGGGCTATAACCCAAGAGGGCATAATATGTTCTATAAGGGTCTTGTCTCCGCGGATCAAGTGAAACTTAAGATTATATACGCTACTAGATAAACATTGGGTGCTATACTATGGATTAGTCGATACACATTACAAGCAATTTCTAATGCAATTGTTCATTGGTTATAATCTTACACATCGAGGGGCCCGACGATATCCAAGGTGGATTTTTGCATGGAGATGACTACGCGCCTATGCACAATGCCCAATTAAATCTTCACATACTCATCATATTATGTATAAGTAGCAGTCATGCCCTTCTTATTTATCACTGTATTCAACCGGTTCACTCAACATGCTATTTTTATGGGAAGACAATTTTCTAGTGAATCGGACTTCACGCCCAATTCTATATCGTCATCTATCGCGAATATTTACAAAATTTTTATCAGCTTTCGCAAAACAATCATCTATCAGAATTTTGTTAGCGTTTGCCGGTGAGAGTTGACAACCTCACGCTACAGCGCTTGGTTGTGTTGCAGAACCGCATGTGCCGTACTTGGTAATGACATTACACTATAGCTCGGCCGCTTCATCAACCTTTCAACGCAGCTATTTACTGGTTCGATAAACCTTATTTTATCGGAAAGGGAATTTAAATGCTATGAGATTACACACCTTCTCTTCATGACGCAGTCAATTAACAGACGATCAGCAATTTTCGGCGCTGCTGTCGGAGATTAGTAGTTTTCCTTCTAAAAAAATATTTTTGTTTTAAAGTCTTGCTTTTATTTTAGTTTATTATTTTTATATGAAAGACTAAATAAAATACAAAAAAATTATTGTTAGTTTTGTTTATTTGTTATCTTGTTTACAATATTTTCAAAACGATTATGTTGCTTGCATTTACTTTTATCTAGTTTGCTTATTATCGCTAAATATTACCCTCGAAGCAGTTGTGTGACTTCACAACCACAATAATAATGATTTCTATGTACATTTATTATTTTACCTCAAAGATTATGTTAGAATTTTGAAATTAAACCTGCTTTATCAATCTTTGCTATAGCGAGAGTACTTCTTCGTGTTAGTTCTCGATTGTCGCTGTTGTTCCATCTTGGTTCATTTTGTTGAATTGTGTGAAATGCAAAGTAGATGACATTATAAAATTAAATTGTTCCTTTTCATCAAGAGGAAGAGCTAAAGATTGCTATCTTTGCCTGTAGTCATTGATTCATGGACTAAATGTAAAGGACGCTTTTATTGGTAGATATATCAAGCTAAAATTATATCTTAAGGGAGTAGCATAACGAATTTTAAACACTAGATATCAGCATGTTGCACAAGCATGAAAGAATGTAAATCTTTTGGTTGGTAATTGCCCACTCCATGGGACTGATTCATTTGATGATCATCCGTCTTTTTTATGTGTGACTAAATTTTTTCTTTTCGCGAATTCTATTGGATTCAGTCGCTGGAGGTATTTTATGTCCATCAATTTGGTGAAGCAACAAGCTTTCTGATAATATGATGATCAACTATTCTCGGTGGTCGGCACATCGAAAAGAAGCTCCACAAGTGTAAAGAAGGTAAATTTCGTCGAAGAAACCTCTTCCTGGAGTGACGGCGCTATTATGTCTATGCTTGTAGAATGATGATTAATATAATAATGTTCTCAGCTAGCCATTGGTTGCACAAATTAGTTAAAGAATCATGTTGATGTAAACTTCATTAAAAATAATACTAACAAAAGCATCGGAACAGTAACACTATAATATATCCTATAATAATGGTAACTGCTTATGTTAATTCTTATAAATTTTACAATAATATTAGGGAACATACTCTCTAGCTTCGCTAAAGAATTTATTAGTACACAAAACCTTTTAACAAAATTGCTGAAGAAAAACTCAATAAAATTGATATCACTGTTTTCTATCGAGTTTTTGTCGTAGCCGGTTGATCTTGAAATCGAAGTTATGCCTAATAAGAAATTAAATATCCAAGTTAGGAATTAATGAGAATATAGATATCAGTTAAATCGCGAGATAGAGAAGAAAAAAATGAAAAAACTAAATAAAGAGTAAAGAATGTGTTGCTAATACCATTAGTAATGCAATGTTACACATGTTGCTGCACTCCTACTTATTAATAACAAGAATTATGTTAGTAATGTTTCCACTTAATACAGGTTTTGCTGAAATCGCTTCGGGGCTTTAAATCCGCTGAATCAAAAGATAGTGATAGGCACCGCATGGTTTTTTCCAACATTGGGGATGATGTCCCATTGTTTTGGGATTATAATGGTTTGAATTTTGATGATTGCCACATCTCTGAAGCGTTCTGCAAAAAACTTGCTAAAAGTCCTAGTGAAAAGAATTTGGTTTTCACGCAACATTATAAATGTTTCCATAAAAGCAGAGAAGAGTAAATTAGAGCTGCCGGTTTTATCTTTAGAGGATATTGGGTTTACTTCCATTATTAAGATGAGGTTAAGATTTTTTGATTGTAATGCTTATCTTGGTGCAAGTATTAGTTATGCCTACAGGGTGGTCATGTTATTTGATACGCTAATCTTGTTGATCATCTCGTTATTTTGGGAAAGCTGAATGCTCGCGATTGTCAAGTTCAAGGATTTTTTTTGTCTTGATATCGCACACCTTGTCCCATCATATTAGCATCTTTTCAATCGCAGAGGTGCCACTATCGATATGAAGGAAGGTAATATAAAATATCAATTTCCTGGGTTAAAAAGGTATGGAACACTTCCTTGAGAAAGAGAATTTTGCCAATTTTTATTTCTATTATTGTGAACAAATTGATGACGATTTCATTTCGCCTCTGATGGGCCATTTGATTACATGCCGGCGCCTAGCTGAAAGGGTATATAATAACCCATTCACAGTACTTTGTTTTATTTTGTGTCTTGGAAGTTGTTTTACACAGCAACCTTCTCCTTATGTTTTACACTAGATTACTTCACAGTGCGAGAAATCAGATTTTCTTGCTGTCACGAACAATTTTTTCGTTTTTCTGTAAAAACTCCTTTCAGAAAATTATTAATTTACGCGGAGTGACTTCAGATATGTACGCTACAACTCATTCATTCTATATTTCATTTGAGCTAGCGGTCTATTCGACAAAATCTGTCAATATTTTAATTTGTCTTACTTTAATAGATTCTGCTCTTATTTCGCATTGTTCCGTTGGATTTAGGTTTCTTTGATCCATGAATGGAAACTCAGCATTTATGCAATGTCTCAGAAGTGTTAAGAATGGTTGTAATACTCAACATGTTAATTTTTATTGTCGCTTAACTCTCTAATGAGTTGTTCTAGTTTGGTAGGAGGAGTTTTCAGATCAGTTATAGTATATGATGCAACATGATCAAAGGAGAGTGAAAGCCTAAGCTTGGGATGTACTGGCAGTTAATTTCGCATATTCTAAGAAAGACTAGCTGCCTAAGCTTGGGATGTCTATCGTTATCTCTTTCTCATCGACAACACTCGGACTTTATTCCATCACCTTATGTGCTTGTTTTTGATTGGCCGGGCTTGTTTTGTTTTTGTTTTAAAATTGGATCCTAGCACACTTAAGGGGGAGGAGACACGTTTCTCCGCTCTAGCACAGCGGGAATTGTAGTATATGTCCTTAGGCTCTACTTCATAGTATTTCATGGTTTAAAAATTTTCTTCTTCGCTAAATTCAGTTGGTATGGTTGGAATTGGAAAATGGATGTACATGTAGTAATTACAATGTCTTGGGTAATGTGATATTCTGGCAATTGTTGTGCTCATGTTTAGCTCTGCATCAGTTTTTGATTCCATTAATGAAAGAAATATATAGAAAGCAATGCTATACTATTTGGTTTCCCAGGTCTAGATAATTTCTAGTATTGAAAGTTTGAACAACAGCGGTAGAGTATAATATACCTTATGAGTTTGCTGCACCGCCTGTATCTAAATAAGCATTGCTAGCCTATCAGAAATTTCATGCATCTAAAATAGCTTGAGCTGTTTCTGATGGGCCATTTGTGTCCAACCATATACTCCACTACATGGTATTTCTCCGCCATTCCAGTAAATTGCTTATGCTAAATTTTTTACTCCCATCATTCACCTTGTATTATATAGCCAAATGGACAAATAGCTTGTGTCTATTGTGGTATATTGAATATAGAATTTATGCACTTTTATCTCCTTATTAAGCTTAGCTTGTAAAAAAAAGACGAGCCACCATTAAATTAATAGACTCTTTTCTTATCAACTATTTTGTTGAATTTCATGTGAGTTGCTATGCATGTTCGTCTTGTCTGAAGTAAGAGAGATCTGGCTCACCTTATGAATAAGCAGCTAGAGAAGAACATTGGCCGCCAAAAGCCATGATCCATGGTGGAAGTTTCAGCTTTTATCATATATATCTCAACTTTCATATGAGAAAATTATTAATTGTCGCTACATGCTTATGCATAAAAGAGAGTCCATTACCAATCAAGTTAAACACTGATGTCTTGTTGAGAATAAATAATAGTTTGCAGTATTTCAATGCGAAAGTTTTCTTCCTTAGACCAAAAAAGTAGACACTATTATTAAACATGCATTGTGATATGGTATTAATTAGATAGCGGGTATGGCACTATTAGTATACTATGCACATGAAAATATAATTTACATGATACATATGCTTTACACTAACAAGGACAAAAATCACTCATGTCAAATGTGCTCTTAGCACAAAATATAACACCGATGCTTTTCATGGAGGATCATTTCTTTACTATTCATTGTTGAGTCAGCTCATCTATTTTCTCCAATTCAAGAGCAAAACACTTGTAGGACCGCATTATTCCTACATTATTTAAAGATACGTACTTTATTAGTGATACTTATAGCTGATTATCCATGATATACATACATAAAAAGGAAAGTTAAACCGAAATAAAAACTTAATCTTCTCTTTGTGTTGCTTCAATGTTTTGCTTTGATTTATTGTTTTTATGAGTTAATTCTTACGTAAAGACTTATTGATGTTTTTCATGAAGTCTTGCTATATGATCACTTACTTACTCATGTCATACATTGTTTTGACGCTGCTATCTGTCTACATATGTTTTTACAAACAGTATGATCAGTTATGATTAGTATGTGTCTGTCTGTCTTGCTCTGCCAAAGTTGAACTAAGCTTGGGGATGCTGACTTCCGACAGTATCGATAATTTCTAAATTCCATGCCACATTATTGATGTTGATCTACATATTTTTATACACTTTATGTCATATCAAAGTATTGAACTAATCCTATTTAATAGATACGATATATATAAGCAATATTTTTTTTCGCCAAGTTATTTCAGAAATCCTAGTAACGAAAATATCTTCGAATTGGACGGAATCAATATTTCCATACATCTTAGCTTTCTGTAAAGACGAGAGAGATAGTGTAGCTCACGAGTGGCCAGTTCGTGTTCGCCGGGCGCTCTATGGTGTTGGGTTCGTTTCTTGATTCGGTTTCTTCCGTCTACTTAGCCTGCGAAATCCCTTAGGTAATGAGAGCCACGATATGGAAAATTTACAGATTGCCAACTTATTCGGGATCTGTATCGTTCTAGCACTTTTCGGAGAGGGATGTCGGATATGTGCTGTGCCATGCGGTCACGCGTTTTCCGAGGATGTGAGTAAATTAACTTGACTATGGGTCCATATGAGAGATATGCTTCTAGAGGCAATAATAAAAGTAGTTATTATTTTATATCTCTATGTTTATGATAAATGTTTATATATCATGCTAGAATTGTATTAACCGAAACATTAGTACATGTGTGATATGTAGACAAACAAGAAGTCCTAGTATGCCTTCTAAACTAGCTTGTTGATTAATGGATGATTAGTTTCATAATCATGAACATTGGATGTCATTAATAACAAGGTTGTATCATTATATGAATGATGTAATGACACACTACACTAGCTGTGTGCATAAGATCTCGTCATTATTGTTGTTTTAGGCAAGTTTTCGATAATAGTTATCTTGTCCTTATGACCATGAGATCATGTAAATCACTTATGCCGGAAAGGGCAGTTTATGACGATCATCAAATCACCACTGTGCAAATGTGGTGTGTATGCAGTGGGATATATCCGAGAGTGAGTTGAGGCATATGGACAACAGTGGGATTTGTCCATAACGGATAGATATACTAGCTTACTGTCGGGACCCGTCGTCTTGGTTGCTAGCGATCAGTGAACGAGTTCAGCAGAGATACCACACGTGTACGCAGAAAGAGTACTTGTCCGAGGTTTGATCTTCGGTATCACTCTATACCTTGTTCAACCTCGTCTCCGACAAGTACTCTTTACTCGTACCGTGGTATGTGGTCTCTTATGAACTCATTCATATGCTTGCAAGACATTAGACGACATTCCACCGAGAGGGCCCGAGTATATCTATCCGTCATCGGGATGGACAAATCCCACTGTTGATCCATATGCCTCAACTCATACTTTCCGGATACTTAATCCCACCTTTATAGCCACCCATTTACGCAGTGGTGTTTGGTGTAATCAAAGTACCTTTCCAGGTATAAGTGATTTACATGATCTCATGGTCATAAGGACTAGGTAACTATGTATCGAAAGCTTATAGCAAATAACTTAATGACGAGATCTTATGCTACGCTTAATTGGGTGTGTCCATTACATCATTCACACAATGACATAACCTTGTTATTAATAACATCCAATGTTCATGATTATGAAACTAATCATCCATTAATCAACAAGCTAGTTTAAGAGGCATACTAGGGACTTCTTGTTTGTCTACATATCACACATGTACTAATGTTTCGGTTAATACAATTCTAGCATGATATATAAACATTTATCATAAACATAAAGATATAAATAATAACCACTTTATTATTGCCTCTAGGGCATATCTCCTTCATATGGACCCATAGTCCAGGGGTAGACTACTCACACATCACTCCGGAGGCGACCATGGCGGCGTAGAGTCCTCCGGGAGATGAATCCCCTCTCCGGCAGGGTGCCGGAGGCGATCTCCTGAATCCCCCGAGATGGGATTGGCGGCGGCGGCGTCTCAGTAAGGTTTTCCGTATCGTGGCTCTCGGTACTGGGGGTTTCGCGACGGAGGCTTTAAGTAGACGGAAGGGCAGGTCAAGAGGCGGCACGAGGGGCCAACACCATAGGGCCGCGCGGCCAGGGCAGGGGCCGCGCTGCCCTAGGGTTTGGCCACCTCGTGGCCCCACTTCGTCTCCTCTTCGGTCTTCTGGAAGCTTCGTGGCGAAATAGGACCCTGGGCGTTGATTTCGTCCAATTCCGAGAATATTTCGTTACTAGGATTTCTGAAACCAAAAACGACGAGAAAACGAACAAGCGGCACTTCGGCATCTTGTTAATAGGTTAGTTCCGGAAAATGCACGAATATGACATAAAGTGTGCATAAAACATGTAGATAACATCAATAATGTGGCATGGAACATAAGAAATTATCGATACGTCGGAGACGTATCAAGCATCCCCAAGCTTAGTTCAGCTCGTCCCGAGCGGGTAAAACGATAACAAAGATAATTTCTGGAGTGACATGCCATCATAACCTTGATCATACTATTTGTAAAGCATATGTAGTGAATGCAGCGATCAAAACAATGTATATGACATGAGTAAACAAGTGAATCATATAGCAAAGACTTTTCATGAATGGTACTTCAAGACAAGCATCAATAAGTCTTGCATAAGAGTTAACTCATAAAGCAATAAATCAAAGTAAAGGCATTGAAGCAACACAAAGGAAGATTAAGTTTCAGCGGTTGCTTTCAACTTGTAACATGTATATCTCATGGATATTGTCAACATAGAGTAATATAATAAGTGCAATATGCAAATATGTAGGAATCAATGCACAGTTCACACAAGTGTTTTGCTTCTTGAGGTGGAGAGAAATAGGTGAACTGACTCAACAATGAATAGTAAAAGAATGGTCCTCCATAGAGGAAAAGCATCGATTGTTATATTTGTGCTAGAGCTTTTATTTTGAAAACATGAAACAATTTTGTCAACGGTAGTAATAAAGCATATGTATCATGTAAATTATATCTTACAAGTTGCAAGCCTCATGCATAGTATACTAATAGTGCCCGCACCTTGTCCTAATTAGCTTGGACTACCGGATCATCACAATGCACATGTTTTAACCAAGTGTCACAAAGGGGTACCTCTATGCCGCTCGTACAAAGGTCTAAGGAGAAAGCTCGCATTGGATTTCTCGCTATTGATTATTCTCAACTTAGACATCCATACCGGGACAACATAGACAACGAGATAATGGACTCCTCTTTTATGCATAAGCATGTAACAACAATTAATAATTTTCTCATATGAGATTGAGGATATATGTCCAAAATCGAAACTTCCACCATGGATCATGGCTTTAGTTAGCGGCCCAATGTTCTTCTCTAACAATATGCATGCTTAACCATAAGGTGGTAGATCTCTCTTACTTCGAGACAAGACGAACATGCATAGCAACTCACATGAAATTCAACAAAGAATAGTTGATGGCGTCCCCAATGGAACATGGTTGTCGCACAACAAGCAACTTAATAAGAGATAAAGTGCATAAGTACATATTCAATACCACAATAGTTTTTAAGCTATTTGTCCCATGAGCTATATATTGCAAAGGTGAATGATGGAATTTTAAAGGTAGCACTCAAGCAATTTACTTTGGAATGGCGGAGAAATACCATGTAGTAGGTAGGTATGGTGGACACAAATGGCATAGTGGTTGGCTCAAGTATTTTAGATGCATGAGAGGTATTCCCTCTCGATACAAGGTTTAGGCTAGCAATGCTTATTTGAAACAAACACAAGGATGAACCGGTGCAGCAAAACTCACATAAAAGACATATTGTAAACATTATAAGACTCTACACCGTCTTCCTTGTTGTTCAAACTCAATACTAGAAATTATCTAGACCTTAGAGAAACCAAATATGCAAACCAAATTTTAGCATGCTCTATGTATTTCTTCATTAATGGGTGCAAAGCATATGATGCAAGAGCTTAAACATGAGCACAACAATTGCCAAGTATCACATTACCCAAGACATTTATAGCAATTACTACATGTATCATTTTTCCAATTCCAACCATATAACAATTTAACGAAGAAGAAACTTCGCCATGAATACTATGAGTAGAGCCTAAGGACATACTTGTCCATATGCTACAGCGGAGCGTGTCTCTCTCCCATAAAGTGAATGCTAGGATCCATTTTATTCAAACAAAACAAAAAGCAAAAACAAACCGACGCTCCAAGCAAAGCACATAAGATGTGATGGAATAAAAATATAGTTTCAGGGGAGGAACCTGATAGTGTTGTCGATGAAGAAGGGGATGCCTTGGGCATCCCCAAGCTTAGACGCTTGAGTCTTCTTAGAATATGCAGGGGTGAACCACCGGGGCATCCCCAAGCTTAGAGCTTTCACTCTCCTTGATCATGTTGCATCATACTCCTCTCTTGATCCTTGAAAACTTCCTCCACACCAAACTTAGAACAACTCATTAGAGGGTTAGCGACAATAAAAATTAACATGTTCAGAGGTGACACAACCATTCTTAACACTTCTGGACATTGCATAAAGCTACTGGACATTCATGGATCAAAGAAATTCATCCAACATAGCAAAAGAGGCAATGCGAAATAAAAGGCAGAATCTGTCAAAACAGAACAGTTCGTATTGACGAATTTTATCGAGGCACCAGACTTGCTCAAATGAAAATGCTCAAATTGAATGAAAGTTGCGTACATATCTGAGGATCACTCACGTAAATTGGCATAATTTTCTGAGTTACCTACAGAGAAAACAGCCCAGATTCGTGACAGCAAAGAAATCTGTTTCTGCGCAGTAATCCAAATCTAGTATGAACTTTTCTATCAACGACTTTACTTGGCACAACAAAACACTAAACTAAGATAAGGAGAGGTTGCTACAGTAGTAAACAACTTCCAAGACACAAAATAAAAACAAAGTACTGTAGGTAAAAACCATGGGTTGTCTCCCATAAGCGCTTTTCTTTAACGCCTTTCGGCTAGGCGCGTAAAGTGTGTATCAAGTATTATCAAGAGACGAAGTGTCAACATCATAATTTGTTCTAATAATAGAATCAAAAGGTAACTTAATTCTCTTTCTAGGGAAGTGTTCCATACCTTTCTTGATAGGAAATTGATATTTTATATTACCTTCCTTCATATCAATAGTGGCACCAACAGTTCGAAGAAAAGGTCTTCCCAATATGATGGGACAAGATGCATTGCATTCAATATCCAAGACAAAAAAATCAACGGGGACAAGGTTATTGTTAACGGTAATGCGAACATTATCAACTTTCCCCAAAGGTTTCTTTGTAGAATGATCAGCAAGATTAACATCCAAATAACAATTTTTCAGCGGTGGCAAGTCAAGCATATTATAAATTTTCTTAGGCATAACGTAAATACTTGCACCAAGATCACATAAAGCATTACAATCAAAATCTTTAACCTTCATCTTAATGATGGGCTCCCAACCATCCTCTAGCTTTCTAGGAATAGAGGCTTCGCGCTCTAGTTTCTCTTCTCTAGCTTTTATGAGAGCATTTGTAATATGTTGCGTGAAAGCCAAATTTATAGCACTAGCATTAGGACTTTTAGCAAGTTTTTGCAAGAACTTTATAACTTCAGAGATGTGGCAATCATCAAAATTCAAACCATTATAATCTAAAGCAATGGGATCATCATCCCCAATGTTGGAAAAAATTTCAGCGAGTTTTATCACAGGCGGTTTCAGCAGTTTTAGCAATTTCAGTGCGTTTCTGCGCTTTGCATTAGAAGTGGAAACATTGCTAACACCAATTCTTTTGTTATTAATAGTAGGAGGTGCAGCAACATGTGTAGCATTAGCATTACTAATGGTGGTAATAGTCCAAACTTTAGCTACATTCTTCTCTTTAGCTAGTTTTTCATTTTCTTCTCTATCTCACCTAGCACGCAGTTCAACCATTAATCTTATATTCTCATTAATTCTAACTTGGATGGCATTTGCTGTAGTAACAATTTTATTATGATGATTCTTATTAGGCATAACTTTCGATTTCAAAAGATCAACATCAGCAGCAAGACTATCGACTTTAGAAGCAAGTATATCAATTTTATTGAGTTTTTCTTCAACAGATTTGTTAAAAGCAGTTTGTGTACTAATAAATTCTTTAAGCATGGCTTCAAGTCCAGGGGGTGTGTTCCTATTATTATTGTAAGAATTCCCATAAGAATTAGCATAACCGTTACCATTATTATAAGGATATGGCCCATAGTTGTTACTAGAATTGTTCCGGTAAGCATTGTTGTTGAAATTATTATTTTTAATGAAGTTTACATCAACATGTTCTTCTTGTGCAACCAATGAAGCTAACGGAACATTATTAGGATCAATATTAGTCCTATCATTCACAAGCATAGACATAATAGCACCAATCTTATCACTCAAGGAAGAGGTTTCTTCGACAGAATTTACCTTCTTACCTTGTGGAGCTCTTTCCGTGTGCCATTCGGAGTAGTTGATCATCATATTATCAAGAAGCTTTGTTGCTTCACCAAGAGTGATGGACATAAAGGTACCTCCAAGCAGCTGAATCCAATAAATTCCGCGAAGAAAAATTTAGTCCTGCATAAAAGGTTTGGATGATCATCCAAGTAGTCGATCCATGGGTTGGGCAATTTTTAACCAAAGATTTCATTCTTTCCCATGCTTGTGCAACATGCTCAGTATCTAATTGTTTAAAATTCATTATGCTACTCCTTAAAGATATAATTTTAGCAGGGGGATAATATCTACCAATAAAAGCATCCTTGCATTTAGTCCATGAATCAATACTATTCTTAGGCAGAGATAGCAATCTTTAGCTCTTCCTCTTAATGAGAAAGGGAACAATTTTAATTTTATAATGTCACCATCTACATCCTTATACTTTTGCATTTCACACAATTCAACAAAATTATTAAGATGGGCAGCAGCATCATCAGAACTAACACCAGAAAATTGCTCTCGCATAACAAGATTCAAGTAAAGCGAGGTTTAATTTCAAAGAATTCTGCTGTAGTAGCAGGTGGAGCAATAGGTGTGCATAAGAAATCATTATTATTTGTGGTTGTGAAGTCACACAACTTAGTATTTTCAGGGGTAGCCATTTTAGCAACAGTAAATAAAGCAAACTAGATAAAGTAAATGCAAGTAACTATTTTTTTTGTGTTTTTGATATTGTAAACAAGATAACAAATAAAGTAAAACTAGCAACTAATTTTTTTGTATTTTGATTTAGTGCAGCAAACAAAGTAGTAAATAAAACTAAGCAAGACAAAAACAAAGTAAAGAGATTGGGAAGTGGAGACTCCCCTTGCAGCGTGTCTTGATCTCCCCGACAACGGCGCCGGAAATTTGCTTGATGCGTGTGGTTGACACGTCCGTTGGGAACCCCAAGAGGAAGGTGTGATGCGCACAGCGGCAAGTTTCCTCAGTAAGAAACCAAGGTTTAATCGAACCAAGTAGGAGTCAAGAAGCACGTTGAAGGTTGATGGCGGCGGGATGTAGTGCGGCGCAACACCGGAGATTCCGGCGCCAACGTGGAACCTGCACAACACAACCAAAGTACTTTGCCCCAACGAAACAGTGAGGTTGTCAATCTCACCGGCTTGCTGTAACAAAGGATTAACCGTATTGTGTGGAAGATGATTGTTTGCAGAAAACGAGTAGAACAAGTATTGCGATAGATTGTATTTCGAGTATAGAGAATTGGACCGGGGTCCACAGTTCACTAGAGGTGTCTCTCCCATAAGATAAATAGCATGTTGGGTGAACAAATTACAGTTGGGCAATTGACAAATAAAGAGGGCATGACCATGCACATACATATTATGATGAGTATAGTGAGATTTAATTGGGCATTACGACAAAGTACATAGACCGCTATCCAAGCATGCATCTATGCCTAAAAGTCCACCTTCGAGGTTATCATCCGAACCCCCTCCGGTATTAAGTTGCTAACAACGAGACAATTGCATTAAGTATTGCGCGTAATGTAATCGAGTAACTACATCCTTGAACATAGCACCAATGTTTTATCCCTAGTGGCAACAGACACATACATAATCTTAGAGGTTTCTGTCACTCCCCGCATTCACGGAGACATGAACCCACTATCGAGCATAAATACTCCCTCTTGGAGTTACAAGCATCTACTTGGCCGGAGCATCTACTAGTAACGGAGAGCATGCAAGATCATAAACAACACATAGACATAACTTTGATAATCAACATAACAAGTATTCTCTATTCATCGGATCCCAACAAACGCAACATATAGAATTACGGATAGATGATCTTGATCATGTTAGGCAGCTCACAAGATCCGACAATGAAGCACAATGGGGAGAAGATAACCATCTAGCTACTGCTATGGACCCATAGTCCAGGGGTAGACTACTCACACATCACTCCGGAGGCGACCATGGCGGCGTAGAGTCCTCCGGGAGATGAATCCCCTCTCCGGCAGGGTGCCGGAGGCGATCTCCCGAATCCCCCGAGATGGGATTGGCGGCGGCGGCGTCTCAGTAAGGTTTTCCGTATCGTGGCTCTCGGTACTGGGGGTTTCGCGACGGAGGCTTTAAGTAGGCGGAAGGGCAGGTCAAGAGGCGGCACGAGGGGCCCACACCATAGGGCCGCGCGGCCGTGGCGAGGGCCGCGCCGCCCTAGGGTTTGGCCACCTCGTGGCCCCACTTCGTCTCCTCTTCGGTCTTCCGGAAGCTTCGTGGCGAAATAGGACCTCGGGCGTTGATTTCGTCCAATTCCGAGAATATTTCGTTACTAGGATTTCGAAACCAAAAACGACAGAAAACAAGAATCGGCACTTCAGCATCTTGTTAATAGGTTAGTTCCAGAAAATGCACGAATATGACATAAAGTGTGCATAAAACATGTAGATAACATCAATAATGTGGCATGGAACATAAGAAATTATCGATACGTCGGAGACGTATCACTTGTCAAGAAGAAGAAAGAAGGTATACCTGATATACATGTTATAGATGTTTATCTCACTGGTTCTCGTTCTAGTACCTGGGTATTTGATACTGGTTCGGTTGCTCATATTTGTAACTCGAAACAGGAACTAAAGAATAAACGAAGACTACTAAAAGATGAAGTGACGATGCGCGTTGGAAACGGATCCAAAGTCGATGTGATCGCTGTCGGCACACTTCTTCTACATCTACCTTCGGGATTAGTTTTAAGCCTAAATAATTGTTATTTTGTACCCGCGTTGAGCATGAACGTTATATCTGGATCTTGTTTAATGCAAGACGGTTATTCATTCAAGTCTGAGAATAATGGTTGTTCTATTTTTATGAATAATATCTTTTATGGTCGAGCACCTGAAAAGAATGGCTTATTTACGTTAGATCTCGATAGTAGTGATACGCATATACATAACATTGATGCTAAGCGAATTAAATTGAATGATAATTCTACTTATATGTGGCATCGTCGTCTTGGTCATATTGGAGTGAAACGCATGAAGAAACTCCATACCGATGGATTACTTGAATCACTTGACTTTGAGTCACTTGATAGATGCGAAGCATGTCTAATGGGAAAAATGACTAAGACTCCATTTTCGGTATGATGGAGCGAGCTACTGACTTATTGGAAATCATACATACCGATGTGTGCGGACCAATGAGTGTAGCATCGCGCGGTGGTTATCGTTATGTTCTAACCTTCACGGATGATCTGAGTAGATATGGGTATATCTATTTCATGAAACATAAATCCGAAACTTTCGAGAAGTTTAAGGAATTCTAAAGTGAAGTAGAAAATCAACGTAACAAGAAGATTAAATTTCTACGATCTGATCGTGGAGGTGAATATCTGAGTTATGAGTTTGGCATGCATTTAAAGAAATGCGGAATACTTTCACAATTGACACCGCCGGGAACACCACAACGAAACGGTGTGTCCGAACGTCGTAATCGAACTCTCTTAGATATGGTTCGTTCTATGATGTCTCTTACTGATTTGCCGTTATCATTTTGGAGTTATGCATTAGAGACAGTCGCATTCACTTTAAATAGAGCACCATCAAAATCTGTAGAAACGACACCGTATGAATTATGGTTTAATAAGAAACCTAAGCTGTCGTTCCTAAAAATTTGGGGTTGCGAAGCCTATGTAAAGAAGTTACAACCGGACAAGCTAGAACCCAAAGCGGAGAAATGCGTCTTCATATGATACCCTAAGGAAACTATAGGGTACACTTTCTATCACAAATCCGAAGGCAAAATCTTTGTTGCTAAGAACGGAACCTTTCTTGAGAAAGAATTTCTCACTAAAGAAGTGACTGGAAGAAAAGTAGAACTCGATGAGATTGATGAATCTATACTCGTTGATCGGAGTAGCGCAGATACCGGAAGTTGTACCTGTACCGCCTACACCGGCAACGAGAGGAAGCTAATGATAATGATCATGAAACTTCGAACGAGGAAACTGTCGAACCTCGCAGATCGACAAGGGAACGTGCCACTCCTGATTGGTATGATCCTTGTCTAAATGTCATGATTGTGGATAACAATGATGAGGACCCCGCGACGTATGAAGAAGCAATGATGAGCCCAGATTCCAACAAATGGCAAGAAGCCATGAAATCCGAAATGGGATCCATGTATGATAACAAAGTATGGACTTTGGTAGACTTACACGATAGCCGAAAGGTCGTCGAAAATAAATGGATCTTCAAGAGAAAAATAGATACCGATGGTAATATTACTGTCTATAAAGCTCGACTTGTCGCAAAGGGTTTCAGAAAAATTCAAGGAGTTGACTAAGCTGAGACTTTCTCACTCGTAGCGAAGCTAAAATCTGTGAGGATTTTGTTAGCAATAGCTGCATTTTTCGATTATGAGATTTGGCAGATGGATGTCAAAACGGCTTTCCTTAATGGAGACATTGAGGAAGAGTTGTATATGGTATAACCCAAAGGTTTTGTCGATCCTAAAAATGCTGACAAAGTATGCAAACTTCAGCGTTCAATCTATGGATTGAAGCAAGCATCAAGAAGTTGGAACCGACGCTTTGATAAGGTGATCAAAGACTTCGGGTTTATACGAGTGTCATGGAGAGGCCTGTATTTACAAGAAAGTGAGTGGGAGCTCAGTAGCATTCCCGATATTATATGTAGATGACATATTATTGATTGGGAATGATATAGAACTATTAAGCAGATGTAAAAGGTTATTTGAATAATAGTTTTTCAATGAAAGACCTTGGTGAAGCATCGTATATATTAGGCATCAAGATTTATAGAGATAGATCAAGACGCCTAATAGGGCTATCACAGAGTACATATCTAGACAAGATTCTAAAGAAGTTTAGAATGGATGAAAGTAAGAAAGGGTTCTTACCTATGTTACCAGGCAAGGTCTTGAGTAAGACTCAAGGACCGGCTACTGGCGAGAAGAAAGAGAAAGGATGAGTAATATCCCCTATGCCTCGGCAGTAGGATCTATCGTGTATGCCATGCTATGTACTAGACCGGATATAGCGCATGTCGTTAGTTTGACTAGCGAGATATCAAAGTGATCCAGGAATGGAACATCTGGACAGCGGTCAAGAATATCCCGAAGTACTTGAAAAGAACTAAGGATATGTTTCTTTGTTATGGAGGTGACCAAGAGCTCGTTGTAAATGGTTACACCGATGCAAGTTGGAACACTGATCCTGATGACTCTAAGTCACAGTCTGGGTACATGTTTATATTGAGTGGTGTTGCAGTAAGCTGGGCAAGCTCGAAGCAGTGCACGGTGGCGAAGTCTTCAACAGAATCAGAGTACATAGCGGCTTCATAGGCTTCATCAGAAGCGGTATGGATGAAGAGGTTCATTGTAGAGCTCGGTGTGGTTCCTAGTGCATTGGACCCATTAATCATTTACTCGTGATAACATGGGTGCCATCGCCAATGCACAAGAGCCAAGGTCACACAAGAGGTCGAAGCATATCAAGCTGCGTTACCACTCGATTCGCGAGTACATCGAAGATGGAGAAGTAAAGATTTGCAAAGTACACACTGATCCGAATGTAGCAGATCCGTTGACTAAAGCTCTCCCTAGGGCAAAGCATGACCAACACCGAATGCCATGGGTGTTAGGTATATTACAATGTAATCTAGATTATTGACTCTAGTGCAAGTGGGAGATCGAAGGAGATATGCCCAAGAGGCAATAATAAAAGTGGTTATTATATATCTTTATGTTTATGATAAATGTTTATATGTCATGCTATAATTGTATTAACCGAAACATTAGTACATGTGTGATATGTAAACAACAAAGAGTCCCTAGTATGCCTCTTAACTAGCTTGTTGATTAATGGATGATTAGTTTCATAATCATGAACATTGGATGTTATTAATAACAAGGTTATGTCATTATATGAATGATGTAATGGACACACCCAATTAAGCGTAGCATAAGATCACGTCATTAAGTTATTTGCTATAAGCTTTCGATACATAGTTACCTAGTCCTTATGACCATGAGATCATGTAAATCACTTATACCGGAAAGGTACTTTGATTACACCAAACGCCACTGCGTAAATGGGTGGTTATAAAGGTGGGATTAAGTATCCGGAAAGTATGAGTTGAGGCATATGGATCAACAGTGGGATTTGTCCATCCCGATGACATATAGATATACTCTGGGCCCTCTCGGTGGAATGTCGTCTAATGTCTTGCAAGCATATGAATGAGTTCATAAGAGACCACATACCACAGTATGAGTAAAGAGTACTTGTCAGGAGACGAGGTTGAACAAGGTATGAAGTGATACCGTTGACCAAATCTCGGACAAGTAAAATATCGCGTGACAAAGGGAATTGGTATCGTATGTGAATGGTTCATTCGATCACTAAAGTCATCGTTGAATATGTGGGAGCCATTATGGATCTCCAGATCCCGCTATTGGTTATTGGTCGGAGTGAGTACTCAACCATGTCCGCATAGTTCGCGAACCATAGGGTGACACACTTAAAGTTGGATGTTGAAATGGTAGAACTTGAATATGGAATGGAGTTCGAATATTTGTTCGGAGTCCCGGATGAGATCCCGGACATCACGAGGAGTTCCGGAATGGTCCGGAGAATAAGATTCATATATAGGAAGTCATTTTATGAGATTTAAAATGATCCAGAAGGTTCAATGGAAGGTTCTAGAAGGTTCTAGAAAAGTCCGGAAGAAACCACTAAGGAAGGCGGAGTCCCGGAGGGACTCCACCTCCATGGCCGGCCAACCCTAGAGGGGGAGGAGTCCCAAGTGGACTCCCCCTATGGGGGCCGGCCACCCCCCACATGGAAGGGGGAATCCCACCCCAAGTGGGATTCCCACCTTGGGTAGGTTTCCCTATCACATGGAAGGTTTTAGGTTCGGGTCTTATTCGGAGACTTGTAGTCCAACACTTGGGGCTTCCACCTATATAATGAGGGCCAAGGGGAGGGGGCCGGCCACCCCAAGAACCACCAAGGTGGCCGCACCCCTTAGTGGCCGGCGCCCCCCTCTCCCCAAACCCTAGCCGCCCCGCTCCTCCACTTCCCGCACGCTTAGCGAAGCTCCGCCGGATTTCTCCACCACCACCGACACCACGCCGTCGTGGCTGTCGGATTCAAGAGGAGCTACTACTTCCGCTGCCCGCTGGAACGGGGAGGTGGACGTCGTCTTCATCAACAACCGAACGTGTGACCGAGTACGGAGGTGCTGCCCGTTCGTCGCGCCGTGATCAAGATCTTCTACGCGCTTTTGCAAGCGGCAAGTGAACGTCTACCGCAGCAACAAGAGCCTCATCTTGTAGGCTTTGGAATCTCTTCAAGGGTGAGACTCGATAACCCCCTCGTTGCTACCGTCTTCTAGATTGCATCTTGGCTTGGATTGCGTGTTCGCGGTAGGAAAATTTTGGTTTTCTATGCAACGTTATCCTACACAAAGTGGGGTTGAAGAGGCGCCACAGGGGGGCCAGACCACCCCATGGTGCGGCCTGGGTGTGGCCCGCGCCTAGGGGTGGTGTGGACCCCCCATGCCTAAATCCTCCGCCTATTTATACATCTTCTTGGGTAAACCCTGGATACCCGAGTCTCCATCCACGAAAAGTTCCATCGTGGCCGCCATCGCAGAACCCATCTCGGGGGGTTGTGAAGCTCTTCTCGGCACCCTGCCGGAGGAAAAAATCATCATCAGAGGCATCTACATCGTCATGCCCGCCTCTGAAGTGATGCGTGAGTAGTTCATCCCTAGACTACGGGTCCACATCAGTAGCTAGATGGTTGTCTTCTCCAATTTATGCTTCATGTTTAGATCTTGTGAGCTGCTCTACATGATCAAGATCATCCTTATGTAATCCTACATGTTGTGTTTGCTGGGATCCGATGAATATTGTATACAATGTTGAGGTCGATTATATATTCATGTCATATATTATTTGTGATCTTGCATGCTCTTCGTTGCTAGTAGATACTCTGGCCAAGTAGATGTTTGTGACTCCAAGGGGTATTTATGCTCAATAGTAGGTTCATACCTCTAGTAATCTAGGAGAATGACAATAACTTCTAAGATTGTAGATGTGCTGTTGCTACTAGGGAGAAAACAACAATGTTTTCTCCGAGGGTAATCCTATTGTTTACTTTACACATATTGCTTAATGTGATAATCTATTGCTTGCAACTTAATACTGAAAGGGGTTCGGACGATAACTGGAAGGTGGATTATTATTCATAGACGCAGTTGGATTACGGTCTATGTATTATATTGTAATGCTCAATCAAATCTCATAGTAATCATCTTGTCATGTATGATCGATATTCTGTCAATTGTCCAGCTGTAATTTATTCACACAACATGCTATTTATCTTTATGGATAGACACCTCTAGTGAACTGTGGATCCCGGTCCTTTCCTTTTACACTGATAAATTTATCTATTGCAATCATGTTCTGTTAACTTTTTGTAAACATCTCTTTCCACTCGATACGTTTAATCCTTTGGGTTCAGCAAACCGGTGAGATTAACAACCTCACTGCAAGTTGAGGCAACATACTTTGGTTGTGTTGTGTGCAGGTTCCATATTGTTGCTGACGTCGATAGTGCGCTCTGCCACTAGTTAGATAGTACCACCTTCAGAAGTCACGCCTTTCTCCTACTGGTCGATTAAACCTTAGTTTCGTACTGAGAAAAAACTTGCTGTTGTGCTCATCATGTCTTCCTCTTGGGATTTCCCAACCGCTACCACAACAGCGCTAAACAAGATTATCTGGCGCCATAACCGGAGCACCATCAATGGTGGCTATCGATTCTTCAATACGCTGACGGTACAATCCTCTTTATAGAATATGACCTTGAGAAAGTAAACATGTGATTATTATTACTCGCACAACACCTACCAATTTAAGATTGGTCCATGCACCATATCATACTGTCAGTAGATAGGACTTCTACTTATTCACATCATAAAATCATATTTGTACTACGAAGCCTATGCATTAATACACGATAAATATACGAGCAACCATGGCAAAATTGTAAGCAGTGTAACCTTACACTGTTTGCTGAATAGTAAACTTGGTTCCAATAGTCAAATACGTATTTGTCTTGCCTTGTATCCTTTTTCAATTGGCATATCCACGAGCCCAATCGTTAGCAAGTTTCACATGATTGCTTATTACTTGATATCCTCACTCACTTCAATGCAACCAAACTTTGTACCGTACAAATATAACATCCATCACGTAATGAACAATGCATCACCGTGAAAAATATCCATCAGTCTATTACCATAAGCAAAACTCAACCTTATTTGTTGAATTGTTTTATTCAGGCCAATTTGTCATGGGAGTGCACATGAATGGTCAGTGATGATTGGTGAACGATCATGTTTTTTGAAAATTTCACTACTAGCATACTACATGATGAACTAAGTCTCAATGCATACCAATAAAAAAAAAGAATACCTCGAACATAACTACAACTCAACATAGTGAACTACAGTGACTCATCACCTTGGTCAAACTTATAATAGCATCAACTTATAATAGCTGTGCGTGCGAAATGACTTGGAAACGTCTGAACATCTCTTTTTCCAGTGTGAGTTTGCACACCAATGTTGGCTTTTCTTAAATATCCAATGGGATTGTTCAAGACCGTTTGCTGAAAAATTTATGGCAGCCAAGGCGGCTTTTATTGGTCCTTGTTTTTTCGAAGTCTTTGCTTGTGCAGCCTGGAACATTTGGAAAGTCAGGAATGATTTGATTTTCATCAGTAACCCAGCCTCCTTTAGTAGATGGAAAGTTTGCTTCCAAAGTGATATACTCTTGCATCGCTACAAGGTCAAAACAGCTTATGTTCAACCCCTAGTTGAATGGCTCGCCAATATATTTCTGTAATTTTCTTCTTTCTTCTTAAACACTCTTTTCCACCTTGATTTCATAAGCCTTGGTTAAGGCTAGCTGTAACTTGTAAATATTCGTTATATATAAAAAATTACACCGTAGGGACTTTTCCCTACGGTACAGGTGTCAAAAAAAATTAAATGTTAGTTGATTATTATTTTTTCTTGTCTCATTCGTGTTTGACTATAATAAAGAAAATTCATACGAAAATGTTTTTTCTTAGAAATATGAAATACGACCAACACATATGCACAATCTCGAGTCGTGACCACTCCTTATCATGCTCACACAACGAATGCACCATACTGAGTCATGGAGATTCAGGGACCCATGTTACCATATGATACTGCCACAAAAGAGGACTTCTAGATTTGCACATCATAAATCAACACAATACTATAAATTAATAAGTGATAAATAGGTCACCTAACGAGGTAAAAAGTAAGAGCATAACTCTTCAACCAATTGGCATGTATGGTGATTTTTGTTCCAAAAAAAATTATACTTATATTAGCTCACACATTTCTTCAGCCAGCTACCGCGTTATCTCCTGCCCATTCATGAGTATGCACCATGTTGTTGGTTGGGCAGGGGAGCATGCTGCTCCCCTACTCCCACTGCACACATGGCCTTGACGAGTTGACTTGAAGAGGAAAGAGGTGAAGAGACGCATACGACACACATGATGTCCATCAGTGTATGATAACAAGTCTTACAAAATTTCCTAACTGGTGTCCTTGTTCATTGCATGCAAATGCATGGTCTCTAAAACCCACAAATATAACGATTCTCTAGCTTCATCTTGCAAAAATGTGCCCTTGGTTATGAGCAACATTAAAACTTATAATCAATTTTATTTTGATGTCTTATCGTCCCAATTGTTACTTGACCAACATATTGGTTGCTAGTTGATTATAATATGGTAAAGGTTTTAACGGGGTGGTAACTTTCACTGACACACATGTGCGTGCAAAATCGATTAGTATTCCACTAAATGGAAATTATGACTCAATTTATAGAAATAACAAATAAGTAACACATACCTTGAACATGTCCATCCATCTGAAGTAACTAGTTCATTTATCTAAGGTACCTATACAATTGACATAGCCAGTTATCGCTTCATATATCAAATTTGTAATAGCAACAGACTAAGGGCTAGCTAACTAGTTATAGTTTTATTTCCTTGTTGGCTTATTACGAGAAAGAAAACTGCTATTGTAAACTTGTATGTTTCACTGGAAATACTGATTACAATGTACATGCGCACCCGCACTCTCCCAATGCCAACACACATAATGTCTAGGGTAGAGTTATGTGCATTTATTTTATTTGTGAAGGCAACACCTACGGCTTGATACTGACGTCGTCGCTACTCACTGAAAAAACATCATAGTAGTGATATATACATGGTAATAAACATTGGGTTTGATCCATAATTAGCTGAAACTATAACCACCCCGACTAGTCACACAATAAATCACTAGTTATTTCCTACGAACATGGTTCATATTTATCATGGAGGATTTTTACATGTCCTCCATACTATATGTACCTTTTATTTAGAGAACGAATGTGCCTAGTTATGTGAAACAGGAAATTCTATTGCAATATGATTGAAAGCAAAAATAAATAAAAATTAGGGGGCACACACAAACTTCCATCATAAACACATATTATGATAATTTGTTAGTTGGTGTCTTTATATTCATTGCTAGTTCAACTTTGTAGCCCACAATGATCACACCATCTTAGCATGTTCACAAATCTTACTCTTAAAAAACATCATAGACAATGATGTTTCAGAAAACCACTCCAACTTAATTTATATCAAACGTATATACCATAGTCACGATGAATAGGGGCTCTCTAACAAGTATTTTTTCCTTCTTCCGTGAGTCTAGTATATAGTATAGTCAGCTTAAATTGTACCTTCATCTAATCAACTATTGCGATAACTCCCCACATTGACAAGTAAAGTGGACTACCCGGGCTACCCGCAAATTAAGCATCTCCCTTCTCGGTTGGGCATTAGATGCGCTCTCTCGCAGGCACTCCGTGATGCACATGCGGAGAGAGGGACGTACATATGCTAGCAATATAAGGCGGGTTCTCCATGAGCATACTTTAATAAGTTTCCGTTGATTGAATATTAACTTATGCCCTTGTTCACTGCGATGCGATGCAAATGAATTCATTGGTTCTTGGAGACAAATCATGGTCCATATTTATGTTGGAGGCTTTGTACATGTCCTCTTTATTTAAAATGACTATATGGGCAGGCTCATAAACATGCAGATGCATAATAACTAAAATGAAAATATTATGAAGAGTACAAATCTAAGGCAAACACGTATTTCCATCAGGAACACGTCTTATGGCCATCTATTCACCGATGTGCTTATTAATTCAATACTTTGCAGCCCTGAATGATGACCCACTGCCCATCACATGGTAGCAAACAATAAATCACCACGCAGAATATGCTCTCGGTTTAATAATCCAAGTGTCCCCAATATCAATGGAGAAATGTCTCATGCCGATCAACTGTTACATTGAGAGGAACACATCACTCTAATGGCTGCAAAATGATGTATATACGGAGAACGTTTTTTCAGAGCCTCCATTGCTACACCAAAACATCCATATTCGTGGCAACCAACAACTATTACACGGTAAACTCCGTCGATGATTCATTGAAACGATAAAGAAGAAATACCTTGAGCCAGCATGTCCATGGGATGGTAATTACAACTCAACATAGTCAACAATGATGACTGAAAGAAAGTCCTATTGAAAAATCTTACTACTCTTGAAATCTGCAGCCCAACCAATGACATTTAGGAACATCACTCATGCTCAATAATCTACTATGTAGAAACGACAGAGAAGGAATACCCTTGAGCCAACCTATCCATGGTATGGTAATTACTAGTACAACTCAACATAGTCAACAGTGGTGACTCAAAGAAAGTCCTATTTACAAATCTTGCTCTTGAAAACCGCAGCCCGGACAATGACATTTAGGAAAAAAAATCACTCATGCTTAATCTACGTGAGATCTATAGACTATTATTACAGTCGCTGCAAATAAAGGGATAGCTAATCAATCAGTTTCGTTTCCCTTCTCCGGCTGACCGAAGAAGATGAAAGAAGCAATCCAGTAACATGTTCCATATTTATATTTTGGAGACTTTTTTTTTTTTTTGAAACGAGGCAAAAGCTTTGCCTTTCATTGATATAGGAGAAAAGAGTTGGTCCGTTTATGAGGAAAACTGGCCGAAAAAACCGTTACAACACGACACCACACGCCAGCCCCGAGGCTGCGCTCCATACGGGTCGACGACCATCCAGGTCGACACCACACCTCAACGCAACAGGCGGAGGCGAAAGACCGGAGCCACCGCTCCAACTACCACGCCGACCCCAAGGCCGCGCCCCGCCTGACCGAAGACGAACCCGACTCCGTCGAACCACCAAAACACTCCACAAGTCCCTCTGTCCGGTGGACATCCAAAGCGAGGCCCCAAGAGGCAAAGCGACACGAGAGCGCCGCCCACGCCCGAACCCGGGAGGGGTCTAGGGTTTCCCCCGGAGAGCCCGAGCGGAGAACAAGAAACTCCCGCTTCGACGACGCCTTCAAGAAGTATGTGGCGCCCACGGGCGTCACCATCGTCGGTCCTGGCCGACCGCCAAGACAGAGCTTTCGCCCAACAAAGAGTTCCAAGACCTCGCGCCCGCCCAACAGGGACCGGCACAAACCACCACCTCCAACCGCTGAGCAACATTTTGGAGACTTTGAGCGCGTCCCCGATGGTATGTACGTACACACATAGGTTTCGTGAAACATGCTGTGGAATCCGGATCGCAATATAAAAAAACCAACAAACCAAACCCCAAAAAGAATACAAATCGGAAGCAAGCACGAACTTCCGTCACGGACACGTCAGCCTGTATCTCACTCGCGCACGCAACCGAACGTTATCAGAAAGAAAAAAAATACTAGACGGGAATAAAGAATATCTGGGCCAGCCAGCCAGACGGACGGCTGCGCGCGGGGCGGAGAACGTTGACCGCGCGTGTGAACCGTCGGATGGGGCGGGATGTCGGCATCAGGCCGTCGCCATTTTGCTTACGGCCCAAGAAAAATCACACGCAACTTGGCATCCAAGTTTAGCGCGCCGCCACCCCACCGCCAGGCGGGCCCCACCCTCGCCCGGACCCGCACGTCGGTGGCAGGGCCAACGGTAAGGCGGTGGGCGCAGTATTAATGCCTCGCAAGTGGGCACGACAAAGGCGTGGACCCGCCCGCGTTAGTATTTTCCCAACACCAATAATAATTCATCCACCGCCGCACGGCTCTCCTCTCCCCCAACTTTCCTCTCGCCTTCTCGCCCGCCGCCGCCCGCCGCCGTCCGGAGCCCGAGCCCTCGCTCTGACCAGCCGAGTCTCGCTCGCCGCCGGTGCTGGGAGGATCGGCGGGGTGCGCCTCCGGCCGTCGTCGCCGGGGCTGAAGTTGGCTCCGTGAGGGAGTCCTAGCGGGGGTGACCGGGGGTTAGATCGGACGAGATGAACCGCATAAATTCCTTCGCCGCCACCTCCGCTGACGCTTCTGCTAACCCTAGGTAAGCGTCTCCACGCTGGATCGGTCGATTCGGTTGGTGGTCTCCGCGTGGATCTGCGCGACTTTGCCCGATTGTTCCGTCGTTATTATAATTATATGTTTTTTTGTATGCTGCTAGAATTTACTTGCGTGAGAACTAGGGCTTTTTCATGCGGATTGCTGAGACATGAAGTAGTACTGGTAGATTTAGGATTTATGAAGCAGATTCCATGTACGATCGACTTGCTAAATCTTAAAATTTTCAACTTTTGATGCGCAACTACCTGTGAATTTTATGTTAAGTTCATCAGCAACATGCTTTCCGATGGGGAAATTAACTGGGCACTTTTTTTATCATGATAATTCTGTTGAATTCCACGTTGGACAGCATATATGCCTTGTTACCTTCTATGATTGCTCGACTAGCCCAACTTTACATCATTTATTTATGGTTCCCGGCTTTTTTCAAATTTTACGTATTTCGCGCGCTTTTTCGTCGACGTAGACTAACACATATTAGCTTATAGGATTCAGACAGGTATGCTGTTGATATTTTGTTGTTGTATCTTTTGATGCGATGAATTTTACGTTAGTTCATCAGCACCATGCTTGTGGGATTCCGATGGAGAAATTAAGTGGCCACTTTCTTTATCATGATAATTCTGTTGAATTCCACGTTGGACAGAATCTGCCTTGTTACCTTCTATGATTGCTTGACTAGGCCAACTTTACATCATTTATTTGTGGTTCCCCGCTTTTTTTCAAATATATTTGATTTACGTGTTTCGCGCGCTTTTTTCGTTCACGTAGACCAACACATGTTAGCTTTTAGAATTCAGACAGATATGCTGTTGATGTTTTGTTGCTGTATCTTTTTATCATCTAGACCATCATGCTAATGTATTGAAATTGTTTTTGTGGAATTTACTCTCATGATTACGTGCTCAGAGAACGTACCCTTGATTTAAGTTGTTCGAGATTTTATGTAACCGCTGGTTAATAACATAGGCTAATTTTTCCTTTTCCAGGACTACTTCTTCTTTTATGTTGCCTCTCTCTCACCCGACCTTTCCTAGTATTCTCCTCGTCGACAACGTAGTAGATTATCTTCAGAAGTTTCTGCATTAGCTTAGTGTAAATACTAGACTCGTGGGCTTTAGTTTGCTAGAAGGAATTAGTCTCTGTTTGGCGTTCTTCTCTACTGGAAACAATGGCTGCGATGAACGAAAAGGTGTTGGCTAAATGCGCAAAGAACGCAACTAGCCTCAAGAGGAAGCGGGACTGCCCCGCTGCAAACCATGCTGATGCCGGCAACACCTCTCAAGTGCATCAGCGTACTGCTGGAAACTCTGATATCAGGTTGTATGTTGGTGAAGATCGCAAGGCGAACATCGCGTGCCACTTAAACAGGCAGATTTTGCAGGGCTACCAGAACTTCATGGCTAGTTCTACCCCGAAGCGTATCCTGCTCCGCCAAGGTGGCAACTGGAAAGAATTTCCAGACAAAATTGTCAAGCTGGCCCAGGTTGATTTCAGGACAAAGAAGGCCATCACAGAACTCGCATATGAGAAGCGGCTCTACTTGCTCGACTTTGTCCACATGACATTCATAGACTCAAAGTCTGGTCTTCAGAGGCCGATAGCTTGGATTGATGATGCTGGAAGGCGCTACTTCCCAGAAGTATTTGTTGAAGATCAGGTCTTATATAGGAGGAAGGATCTTGGCAACGGGAATCACGTCTATGTTAAAGCTGAGCCTAATGGGACACATGAAATAAATGACCAGTTCGGAGCAGCGGAGAGCTCTGCTGAAAGCTCCAACTTTGAGTCAAGTACTGAAGAAGTTTCCAGTGCCAAGAGAGTTAAGGCTGTGAAGAGTATCATCCAGAAGAAAGTTTTGGAAGTTGGAGAAAATGTTGGTGAAAATGAACCGATGCCTACAGCCTTTAGTTCTCAACCACAGCAAGATAAGCTGGGTGGGCAGTCACAACATGGAGTTGTGCAGACACTGTTGATGCAGGGAATGGGCAATGTTATTGGTTCAAAGGACATTGTCGGTATCTACAGAACGCCTCTGGTGAATAATTGTAGAGAAGGACGTTTTGGTCTCTTCCAAAAACAGGTAAAGGCCACTACACGTCAGCATGGTAATGCAAATGTGCGTTATGCCTGGCTTCCTTGCTCGAAAGAAGTTGTGGATGAAATGATGCTGACTGGCACCTTGCAAGTTAAGAAGCCCACTAAGTGTCCACCCTATGGAACTGGCATAGTCCTTGCACCAGCTAATTGCTCCATTAACTGGTATTTGCTCTTGTCTCAGATTATCTCTTTGCCAAAAACTTACTATGAACACTATGGATATCTAACCCCTCTTCAGAAATTTTTGAAGTAGTATATTCACATCTGTCTTATTCTTCCCATTCCTGTTTTGTTATTTGTAGATAAATAGTTTCTGCAATTGTTTACATGTTTTATATGTCAACTTACGCTGTATAATAATTTATTTATTTCCATTCTTTAACATGTTTCGTCCTTTCCCTAACCACTGGAAACATTCAATATTTTGTATTACTTTCTGCAGTGTGAATTACTCTGATGTTGATGAAAATGGCATTGTCCATATGATGTTGTGCCGTGTTGTTATGGGGAACGTAGAAATAGTTCGCCATGGATCTAAGCAGCACCAGCCTAGTAGCGAGTATTTTGATAGCGGTGTAGATGACCTAAAAAACCCGCAGCATTACATTGTATGGGATATGAATCTGAATAGTCATGTCTATTCTGAATTTGTAGTCACCATCAAATTGCCTTCTAAATCCAAAGGTAATTTATCGCAACTGCTGCGTCATTTTTAGATTTTTATTTAGCTTTGTACAGTTCATGATATGTCAATCTCAATTATCATGTGATGGTGATCAAGCTCTCTCATCATGTGTCAGATTCCCTCTTCACACAAGAAGATTGTCAAGATTTGTCTGATGTTTCAATGGTGTTGAGTCCCAGTTCGCCGGACAGTGTATCACAGGTGAGATTTTCTACATTGGGAGTTGATAATATGTACTGTCAGACTAGAGTCAACTTCTGTTCTCATACAGACAAGTTCCTCTGTTGGAGCAGCAGGAGCATGCAGTAATTCAGATTGAGTGTCTGGCTCAACAGTGTTGACTTGTGCTTCCATTATGAGATTATAACTCAAGCTGATTGTAGTCTTTATGTTTGATAGAAATCTCCAAATATGATAAGTTTCCTGTTATGACCATGTTATGCCACTTACGTTGGGCAAGTTGTGACACCTGTTGACAACATTCTTCTATGTACAACCAGGACATGAACCTTGAGGCATCTCCAGCATTGGGTGGTCAATGTGCCCCCATGTTAGGAGGTTCAATGGCAAAAGCTCCAAGTACACCTTGGATGCCTTTCTCCATGTTATTTGCAGCTATTTCAACCAAAGTTCCTCGCGAGAATATGGACATGATCAATAACTGCTATGAAGAATTCAAGGTCTGCTGTTCTGTTCCTGACGTTCTCAGTTGGGAGCTTACCTTCTGCTTCTGTTGACAGCTGAGTTTACTTATATTTGTCTGTGTGTGTATTTATACCAGACCAAGAAAATAAGCCGAGTCGATCTAGTGAAGAGGCTAAGGCATATAGTAGGTGACAGAATGCTGGTATCCACAATAATTCGGCTCCAAGATAAGGTTTGAACCATTTTATTATTATTTTGAGGCACTCTTAGCTTCTCATTATGAAGTAGACTACCATGTCTCATCAGTCGGTAACACACAGCTTAGTGCTCTTAGGGCATTGAATAGCAACATGTAATTCACCTTGTGTTTATGTATCAACAGTTACCTCCGGTGGTCAGGCGTGAAGCACCCAATGTACCAGCCAAGCTTGTGGCTGAGCCACGAGATCAGTGATCATTGGTGAAAGAGATAAGGAACTGGTCGACTTTGACGATTACCCAGAACCAGGAGGCCATGAAACAAATGATGTCTTCTGAGTTGGTTGTGTCTGTCTATGCATATGCTGCTCTGTTTTTCTGTTTTAGTTGCAACAAGGAAACTGTTCGAGTATACTTGTGAACGTAAGGTTGTTAAATAGGAAAAGGCTCCTTGTTTACCGTTCTGTTTGGTTTTATCCAGACAACATTGAGTTTAGTTAATAATTGGCATTTTTGTTAACTTATACAGCTGCGAGATTGATATCTTGCGCTGCGCTTATATTTCTTCATGCGTGTACGCCTCATCTGCAGATGCAGTTTGAGCTCAGAAATTATCATTCTATCATGTACTCCCTCCGTTCTGAAATGTAAGACGTCGGGGATTCCACGTTCACTTTTTTTCACGCTATGGAATAATGTGAGTTTCCCGTTTTGCCCCTTATCGCGTCGCGCACGGACGCCTGTTCCCACTCTCACGGATACGCTCCTCGGTCCTGCTCTCCTCCCTTCGCTCCTCCAGGTCGCCGCGGCCACCTCCATGTCGCGCCCCACCGCCGGCGTCGTCTTCCTCTCGCGCCCCAGCGCCGCCGGCATCTTCCTGAACTTTTCCAAGCGCCGCCTTGCTCCCCGCCACCCTGTATACTCTCGAATCTCGCCCGCGACGACGCAAATGGTCGGAGGTCAAAGGTCGCATTTTCACGAGCCGGTGACGAGCTGCTGGGAGAGGAGGCGTTAGATCTGCGTGCTCGAGTTGCTGCTAGGCAAGGGGGCGCCGAGGTCGGGGCGGCGGTGGGGCGCGGTGCGGATGGCGGAGGCCGGGAGGACGCCCGACGCCGCCACGCCCCGGGCGATGCTCTCGGCCAGGTTGCCGGCCCCGACGAAGCCGAGCCGGAACGCAGCGGCGGCGGGCGTGGGCTGGGGAGGCGCGGCCATTGCGACGAGGAGGGGAAGGGAGCGGCGCGGCGCGGCGGCTGGGGGTTGTTCGCAGGAAAGCTGCTGGCACGGGTCTGGACTCTGTGTGCTGAAGATCTGCGTGCTCCGGCGACGATTTGGCTGGGTTCGCGGATCACCGTGAGAGATGGCGGTGGACTTCTCTGGTGGGAGCCGCCAGGAGCCGCGTCGAACTCTTGGTTCGTACACCTCCTGATTCATCTTCCTTCTTTTCTTCTTGACCAGTCAATTAATCTGATTCTGAGAATCACTGTTTTGCGTTGCTGCAGCGCCCAAGACGACGGTCTCGTCAAACTGTTGTGGTCGTCCAACAGCGTCGTCATGCACAGCCAGCCACCGCCGGTGCGGGAACTCGAGGCAGCCTTCGTGGTCGACGACATCTCACCGAGATGGTGCTCTTCTCGGAGATCTTCTGCCAAATGCCAGCGGACGCCGGTCACAGCAGCACGGGCAAGCGGAAGCAGAGATACGCCACCGGGAGCCCCAGCGAGGTTATGCGGGCCGTGGAGTATGAGTCTGCTCACTCGGCTGCTGTGACGAAGCGTGAGCCTTCTTCCACAGGCAAACGGCGGCGTGAAGCCCAAGTGCACAACCTCTCGGAGAGGGTGCGTACCTGATTAAATACTTTGGTCTTCCTTGGAATATTCTTGTTCTGGCAGCCATTGCTGAGTGTTAACCGGCTTGGATCATCTGACGGATGCAGAGGAGGAGGGACAGGATCAACGAGAAGATGAGGGCTCTGCAAGAACTCATTCCCCACTGCAACAAAGTACAGTAATTCCATCTCTCTGCAAGTACTGTTAGGATATTATGATCACAGTTCTTAGCAGGATCGGTCTGATGATCACTGTCTTTTATTTACAACCTCTGTTCTAATGAATAGAATGCCATTGTTCATGTCAGTTCAGGCCATTAAAATTAGCAGATCATTAGATTAAGTGATTAACATTGTTGGAAGCAATGCCCGCAAAAAGAAAACATTGTTGGAAGCAAGTGGTTTGTTACAAACATGAACAGATTCTTCTAGGACATTCAGAAAACTAATGTTACCTGATGGCCAATATGGCACAAGATGAACCAAGAAAAGATAGAGGTCTTTGCCCTGTTCTATTTTTGTGCATATCGTACCTAACCTGTCACCTCTTGTATTGTGTACATGTATGTATGCTTGAACAGTTAAGTCTCCTACCTGTCACGCTAGTGATTCATGTGAATATATCACGGTTAGGCAGTGTGGTGCTTTGAACTGCATGTTTTATACTGCCAGGCACATAACAAGGCCACTAGAAAGAAAGCAGTAGTGTTATTAGTGGTTACTAATGGTAACTTCACTCATATTTACTACTGCTTGTAAGTCTTTGTTTCCTCTGTACCACTAGAATGTAAAATTAATAAAAAATATATTGCTCCATGAAAATGGGATAAATCTGTGTTAGCAATCTAAATCTTTTGTTATTGAAGTGTGAGCTACAACTTCATAAAACCTGGGTTAGTTGATGGTGCCTGTCATTGATACATGACCCATGACCTCAGTACCTCGCCTCACTAGTGTAAAACCTGGAGTAGACAATTAGAGTTAGAGGCTAGAGCTTACCCGCAAAAAAAAAAAAGAGTGTATCTAAACCTGGAGTGTTTTATTAATTGGAGTATATGTTTCGCTTGGTGTAACTGTTTACTTATAAAGATCATGAAATTTGGTCAGGACAACAACACTTAGTTCTTCTGGTGGTGTCTATTATGTAGATATATGACCTGTTTGTATACAGGGGTTTGATCTTGGGCAAGTTTGGCATTGGCTGGAGATGTGTTTTCTTTCTGCACTGACACATGTTCTTTAAGGTTATTTTCAGAGTAAGTGAGGTCTCATGGTATATTACAGGATTTCCATTGCTAGTTGGGAACTTCTCCTTTTCAAATTTATAGCCCAATGGATTTTTACTGATTTTCAGGTTGTTGTCAGTAACCTATCTGCTCGATATGCGAGCGGGAGTGCTCTATCTGCTCTTCGATGGTGATTGGTGCGGAGGAGATCGTCATCCGCATTATCTGCGACCATGTGGACGTCTTCCATGTCCTCAGCGACCACGCCACAGTCGCCGCCGTGCTCCATCAGAGGGAGAGCAACATAGCCAATCATCGACCCTTATAGGCCCCTCCATTGTTCATGGAGCTTTGGAGGCAATCATTGTCAGGTTAGGCAGGCTTCTCTCTATTTCAGGCTCAAGTACTCCAGTGGCACTGAACAGTAATTTTTTTCCAGTGGCACTGAACAAAGTTATGCTTCCTTTTGCAAAGATGGTGGAGGAGCGACGTGCTGGGGGCACATAAGCTGCTGGGGCAGTGGGTCATGGCGATGTGCTGGAGGCAGAGGAGCTGCTGCGGCAGAGAACAACGGCGAGCTGTTGAGGCGGAGGAGTCCCGTCAGATGCTGGAGAGGACGAGCACGGGGAGGTGCTGGGGCGAACGAGCACGAGGTCATTGGAGCGGAGGAGTCTCGTCAGGTGCTGGAGCGGAGGATCACGGGGAGGCGCTGGGGGCGGAGGATCACGGGGAGCCGCTGGTGCGCGGAGGAGCACGGGGAGGCGCTGGGGACGGAGGAGCACCGGGAGGCGCTGGGGCGCGGAGGAGGACGGGAGGAGCACGGGGAATCGCTGGGGCGCGGAGGAGGACGGAGGAGCACGACGAGCAGATCTCAAATTTAGCTGAGGGTAGATTGGGAAATTCACTGGATTTCACCTGGTCGGAAAAATTCCAGAACGTCTTACATTTCAGAACGGAGGGAGTACCATTAGCTGGTGGTTTATGAGGTCTCTTAATGCAATTTAAGGCATAATAGTAGAGGAGACAGAAAAGGGAAGGTTGAATGCTTTGTATAATTGTCACAGGCTTTCTTTACATCGTTGGACAATAGAAGGCCACACAATGAATGAAGCCTCTAAAGAGAAAAACAGTGACAGAAGAAGCCTCGAACTGAAGGAAGAAGCTAGTTCAGATGGCGGGTGGGGCATCAGATTCAGGATCCCAGCCGGGTGGCCCGATGTTTGGCCAGTCCCCTCGACAACCTAGCCTCACGTAAAGGCTCTTCTTCCCTGCCATTACCACAAGTCCACAACTGTTTGTTAGTGACAAGATGGAAAATTTGTCTCTACTTTCTCACCAAATTTTGCTAATATTTCACACCTATAGTGGTCTGATGTTATGATGTATACCTGCTAGCTTCTTGTCTGCTAAGGTTAGTTGCTTCAGGGCAACGAGGCAGCCCTGCGCAACAGCTCGCGTGTACTCAGGGTCCCATCCACCCAGCTTCACCACCACATCTGCTTTTGCATAAGCAACGGTCCCACTGCTAACACTTCTCCGGGCTTCCTCTTTGGCAGAGGCTTCATCTACATGAACCAACACAGCACATCAGATGTAGCAAGAATCAGAATCTGCAGACCAATGCAGCAGCACACACAAAGGAAAAGGCTTCCTCACCACCGGCATCGGACACCGACAGCCACACCGTAAACCCAGAATGAAGGTACTGCCATCTGTCGAATCTGCTTGCTGCTCCTTGCTTACCACCTAGCGTCGCTACCACGGTACGGACATGGCTGCAAGAGATGTATTTCTTGAGATCAAATGGCAAGTGAGATCAACTGTAATCAACGAAAGCAGTAGGAGAAGCCCAGAAGGAAAAAACAACGTGCTAAGGCTTTCTAGGACGACACATTCCGCTTCGGCTACATTGTCCACTCCTTCTGTAGCCACCCCTGCAGGTAACTACATGTGAATAATTTGCTGCGGTGACATGGTCTTAAACTCTGCATGCCTACATATTATAAATCACCAAAATGACGTACAAGTATCGATAGACTTTTGAGTGGCACTCTCTAGCAGCTCACTTGTGCAAACTGGAAGATACCTGCAAAACATGCAGCACAACCACATCTAAGAAGCCTTATCTGCTATGAAGTAACAATTGTTATCGTGTTTATGGTAGCAAATTCCAAAGTTGGACATAACTGTTAACTGGTTTAAAATGGTGTAGGAGATCTTTAAAAAAAAGGTGCAGCAGAAACAAGAATGCAATTGGCAAACCGCATTATAAGACAGTGATGCACGCACCCAATGCCCTCAGCAATCTCTTTAGCAACCAACTCGTTAATATCCGTGGCATCTCCAACTATATGAATACTGATCCCTGTCAATAGCTGCGTGATCCCAGAAGTAAGGGATTTCCAAGACTCATCAATGTCAGGCCATTTCAACTCCTGTTCGACTTTCTTTAGATTCACCACCAACTGTTCCTCGTCAATGAACCTGTAAGAATGAAAGAAGTGAACAGATAAAACCTGACAGGCAATAAGCCCGCTGCTGAATTGCTGATACGTACCATATTGTCTCAGAAGACTTAACCCTGTCAAATAGTGTGGTAACATTCATCAGAGTCCTCAGTGTTCCGTCAGACTTGGCTCTGATCAGTATGGACATGTCATCGACATCCACAAAAACATCTCTTGAACTCTCAATACCAAGCTTTCCGATGTCCAGTCTCAGCTCCACCTCTCCGTTTCCGTCGGTGAACTATACAAATAATGTAAGCTAAATACTCCAACAATATGTCAAGATGCATATTGTCGAATATCATATTGTAAGGATGCAGAGGATTCAGAGAAGAAAGTTTTCAGAACTTATTACTAACAAAACCTAAATATCCACCTCTTATACAGCTCACAGGAGACCTAGATTCATATGGTTCATGGTATTCAATTGTACTATACGAAGCAAAGAGATCTCATAGCATGTCATCTCCCAAATAAGCACCATGCTCTACAATTATTTTGCAATTGATGTGTGTATTTGTTCCAGGACTAACATATGAGCACAAACAACGCCGCTGGGTGTGCAATTGTTGCACAGAACCAACTGATGTGATGCTTTAGAGGAATTAGGGGGGAACGACCATTGTAAAATGTGATAGTATAAGGTAACCTTTCATAGTTAACACCAAGTAATCTGCAATACATATAAGTTGCATCTTCTAGTCACAGTTCATTTCAGTGCATAGATGTGTTTGATGCTGTATGCAGGATTCAATGCACAATGAGGGAAACAGGGAGTTGTCTGCAAAATAATTTTATGTGACCTGGTCCACAAATTCACCTCCGTGGACCAACTCCAGCAATTGACACGTGGACAGGAGGCAGAAAATGTACAGGATTTGGTCGTCTATTTTTAGATATAAACTGCCACACATGACATGTGTCAATCGCTGGAGTTGGTCCAGGGAGGTGAATTTGTGGACCAAGTCCCATAAAATATTTTCCGATCTATGTGACTCATGTGGTTCATTGTACTCATATAACCTAAATAAAGGGAAGACCTCTCATAGCAAGCCATCTCCCGAATAATCTACAATGCTTTTTCTAAATGGTAGTACTGTACCATATTTATTTGATCCAAGACTAACACATGAGCACAAACATGGGGCTGGATGTCGAATCGGTACACGGTATGAGGTGATGCGATGCTAGTTAAGCAAAGAAATCCATTGCAAAATGTGGTCCAAGCTGACCATTTCCATAGTCCATAGTCCACTCCGAATGATCCGTAATGTATATGTTGAATCATGTTTATGGTCACACCGTAGCAATGCATTTGATGCGATTGTATGTACGATGAGGGAAACAGGGCGCTGCGTGATGCTATTGCAGATACTAGGAATCTCTGAAGTCTGAACATTTCCTCCTTGTGGCCTTGTTCTTCTCCTAGAACTGGGCAGGTTATGAAATCGTTGACAACAGGTGCGCATACTGAACTGGTGAAACCAAGTTTGCTAGCACTGATGTTGGTAATGGGAGTGCGGGACACAAATAAAAGGGCAGTTGGGGACACCGAGATGACAGAATTGGGGAAGGGGGTGAGAGCATAAGCAGATAAGGGTAGCAACTAGCAAGCATACGAGAACGGATGAGGTAAACAGAGAGAGCAGCGGATAATCAAGAGAGCGGTTGCTTACCTCGTAGTCGTACGCTGTGGCCGGCGACGCCGACGCGGATGTTCTGGGGCGGATGCGGAGGCGTCTAGCCGGCGGGGAGGCGGCAAGGAGAGAGCGCCGCCAAGCTGGCCGTGGAAGAGGAAGGCGAGTAGCACGGTAGTAGGATGTTGTGTGCCAGCTGGGGTTTGAAGGGAAGGGGGAGGAGCAGCAGGTGGTGGCTGCGGCAATGGACATGGCCGCCATTATTCTAGCATGGAGGACCCGGACTGTATGTACTTGTGCGTGTGACTGTGAGGCGGGGACTGCCTTAGCTTCTCCTCTCGTCAGAGCTAGGGAAGACAGTCTTTTTTTTTAACAAGGAGGTAAATACTATACATCGTCGTCCGATATGAAAACAAACACCGGACTAGCATCTTGCCGTTCGTTCGCCCGCACGCATCGGACGTCTTGTGGCTGGGCTATATAATGGCGTGAACCACACCATCGCTCGAGCCCTAGTGTCGCCGCCGCCATGTCTGTCAACCCTCACTGGTCTCCACTCGCCCGCTGCCGCTGTGTCCGACCCTCCTCGACGCCGCTCGTCCGCTTGAGCTTCTTGCGGGGCGCTCGTCGATGCCGCATGGCCCGTGGGCCGTGGCCTAGACCTTGAGCAGGTGCCCTCCAGGCTGACGACACTGGTGGAAAAAGGGTCTTTGGTAGCGGTTCGCAACTGCCATTAGTCGTGGTTGCGCAACCGCGACCAAAGTAGCGCGACTAAAGGCCCCCCCTTTAGTCGCGGTTCCTTACGAACCGCGACTAAAGGCCCGTCCACGTGGGCGCCAGGCGGCCGTCGGGGCGGAGGACCTTTAGTCGCGGTTCTTCGGCCAACCGCGACTAAAGGCCGCCGCGAGTTTAGGGTTTTAGGCCCCCCTAAACCTGCCCCCCCCTAAACATATTTTCTGTTTAATTTGTATATTGTTTTATTTCTTTTGTGCTTTATTGTAATTTTGAAGGAGTTTCACATATTCTACGGTACTACATATATACATGCATATGAATGTACAATTTCAAACAAATTTGAAATTAGAACCAAAAAGAATTGAAGAGGAATATACAATATATATTCAATATCATCGGATGACCATATACAAGTTTGAACAAGTTTCCATACATAATTTAATGCATGTATAGTTCTACGTCGTCGCAATGGTGTTCTCCTTTAGGATGGAGGACTTCCCTCCCGAACCATCCAGCTAGTTCCTCTTGAAGTGGTCGGAAGCGAGCTTCGGAGTAAGCATCGACCGGAGGTTATTCCTCCGAGCATTGAGATCACTCGGAACGCGCTCGGAGGTGTATCTCCGGATCATCTCACAGAACATAGTATCCACACAGATTGGTTCCCGGTGGCTGCATATCGCTACCATTCTTAGCCTTTGACCGCATGAAATTTAGCTCTTTCTTGAATTCACCGACCTTTGTATCTGCGAACCGTCTCCAAACCCTACGAGGCAAAGAAAATTAAATGAACAAGAGAGTTATTAGTTAATTACTTGAAGCTTAATTAGGAAATGAACGAAATAGGCCGATCGATATAGAGCGCAAATGAATGAAAACAATTACTTTTGAATCATTTGTCTCATGTCGGCCCACTCCGCCTTATCCATATCCGGAGAGTCGTGGATGAGACATTCTGATTTGTCAACTTTAATTACTAGCGGAATCCAAGTGGAACACTGCGGACACGATACATGCACGATACGTCATGCATAACTCATCGATTAGCCGGCCACATACCATGCATGGAGTAAACAAAAGAGAATGTGCTCAAGACATAAACACTCACCCAAAATGGTAAGGAAATAGAATATCACTTTTGAGTTCCCGCTTATCAAGAAACCGCCACAGGTCTTTCTCCACGTCGGCGGGGTGATGCTTTAACGTATATCCATTAACGATGTGTGGGTCAATGAACCCAACATCATGGATGCTCCTTACTCGCATTCCTTAATCTTCAATCTGCATGTATAATAGCGGACACAACAATATAGTTAGGACATATATATATATAGTGCAGGCAATATGAACGAGATGGGGTAGAAATAAATCACTTACGAACGTAGCAACTGATGATAGATTTGTCGAGCTCGCGCGATTGAAAAGTCTGGAACAATTCACTCGGATGAATTTGTACACGGTATTGTTTGAAGTGATGCTCATATCCAACTTCCGCATAAATATAATCTTTGGCGTTTTTATGTTTTATGTAACCCTTGTACCGAGTTCGGCGAGACCTTTCATTTGTGGAGGTAGATCCTCTTCCTGCGCAGGCTCGACGAGAGGCCCATTCTTCACATATGTAAGTACTACCTCCTTCACCGGCGCCTCATCAAGGCCTAACGGTTCACGAAGAGTAATACCTAAGTTGGCCGCTTGTTCTCCGGCACTCGTTACGGTCAATCCCTGTGTCTGCCGCAGCTTATATGATTTCGGGGGCATCCGGACCGGCGGTTGTCACTATAAGCGGGGCAATCGATTGTTTACTTTGTTCCCCGAGCTGGGCAACAACTCGTTTCCCGCTTTGTGCACTTTGTAATTCCGCTTTATCGGCCTCCTCATTCTTCTCCTTGAATATGCGTGCCCGATTCTTTAGTTCACGTGCATAGTCGTCGGGCGGATTCTTCGCGGCTTGGGACGGTGCGTTCAAAAATGACTTAGCCCACTTCTTTTGCTCATCGGAAAATACTGGCTTGGGCTCGGGCTCTCTTTTCTTCTTGCAGGCCGCCTTCCATTTCTCTAAATCAGCAGTCGCGGCCGCCTCGACTTCCTCGGCACTACGTTCCCAAGGCCTCGTGGGGAGAGGCTTCAGTGATGGCTCCGGTACGTTTGTTTTCTTAGGTACGTAAGGGTCCGGGTTAATAATCTAGGACTGCTGCTTCTGCTTCTTCGCCGGAGGTGGATTGGGGGCGGCGTGCGCTACCCGCCCGGGCGGACTAGGGGCGGCGGCCGCTACCCGCCGGAGGTGAATTGGGGGCGGCGTCGGGCTGACGTGAAGGAGGTGTAGGTGAAGCACCACCACCGCCACCGCCGCCACCACCACCACCGTAGGGGGTGGACTTGTTGGCGCCTCGCCCGGAAACTTGATAAACTTCTTCTGCCATAGAATGAGCCGGCGCTTGACATCTCCAAGTCTTTTCGCCCCTTCGGGTGTAGCAATGTCAATGTCCGGGTCCTCAAACCCTTGGACTATCTCCTCCACCGTGACACGAGCATAGCCATCTTGAATGGGGTTGTTGTGGTGGAGTGCTCCAGTGGTAAAGCACCGCCGATGGCTACCTTCATGGACATGTTCCCGATAGGATAATACGGATGACATGCTTTCATCTCCTTTATATCGTCCACGGGGTAGCGAGGAGGCTCCGGTGCAGTAATTTCGACCACCGGAGGCTCCGGTGCGATAATTTCGATCGTCGGTGCACCAGCCGGTGGGGCCTCCGTGGAAGCCACGCTGCTTCTTCTCTCGCTGTTGGCTTCCGAGATCCATTGGATGATCTTCATGCTGCGCCCGAGCTGCATCTCTTTCGGCTACTAGTACACTCACGGTTTTCTTCATCACATCCATTTCCGATACCAACTGCGCCACAACATCTGCACCCCGATCCATCTTTCTCTTACGGCTTCTGTAACCGTACGGGTCATCGTTCTGGGGGAACCCTACTTTCCACGGAATATGCCCCATGCCTCGTACACGTCCTCCGTGTTCAGGATTCCCGAGGGCTTTTGTCAGGGCGTCGTTCTCTCTGTTGAACTTGATCCTCCCCTCTTGAGCATCCCTCATTGCCTCAATAAGCTTTTGGGTGGGTTTAATTATTTTGCCCTGATAAACACACTCCCCTGTCTCCGGGTTCAGCGATCCCCCATTACCGTACCACCAGCTTTTGGCCCTTGGGTCCCATCCCTCCGTACCTGGACGGATTCCTCGCGCCCTCAGCTCGTTCTCCATCTTCTCCCACCTAGGCTGCCAAAAGCGATACCCTCCTGGCCCCATAATATGATTGTATTCCTTCTTGGCCGCATTATCCTTATTTTTTTCGATATTTCAAGGAATTGCTCCGATTTATTTTGCTTCACAAATTCTGGCCAATCATGTTGCAGTTTCTCATATTGTCCTTTGAAATCCGGAGTCTTGCCCTGCTTGACAAAGTCATGGGCTAGATTTTGCTTGTATTTCCGGAATGCGTTGGACATCTTAGAAAGAGCGAACTGTTTGACTAGCTTGCACCTCTCCTTGTTTTCCTGAATCTTGTTACCCTTCTCATCGTATTTGCGGTATTCCGGAGGTAGAACGAAATGTTCCATAAGCTTGTTGAAGCAATCTTTTTTTGTTCTCTTATCGACAAAAGTGAAACCAAGACGTGCCTTCTTTGGCTCATTCCACTCCCGGACGGTGATCGAGACGTTGTCTCTAACAACGGCTCCGCATTGGCCGATAAACTTGGTGGCGTTCTTGCTGGGCTCCAGCGGCCTCGCCGGTTGCTTCCTCGACAACCTCGATGGTGCATGTTTCTCCTGGTTTCATCGTCTTGGTTGCGCCACGCTTTGACGACGTACTCGATTTTTCGACGATCCGGCCGAGGGCTAAAATAAGAAAGAGAGTCACGCGCGTTAGTACACACATATTTATTCAAATCAGTTAGTTTGTATCACCAGAGGCTCAATGTATATATATACCTCGGCGCCGGAGGTGGTTGCTACTTCCAATGGAAGATCGTCGTTTATCGACGTTTCTTCGGCATCATCTTGCTGACGGCGCCCTTCATCTTCACCCTCCAGGTTCAGATAAGAAGAGATATCATCTTCTTCTTGTCCGGTCGGCACATATAGAATATCGCCTTTTATGATGCCGAACATATGGTCTTCAAGGTCCGGATCATAGTTGTCCGGAATCGGGTCAGCTCTATCGTCCGCCATATGTCGATCCTGAAAACATGTAGTCAAAACAAATTAATTAAGTGAAGAAGGGGGCGGTGGCGGTGGCGAAAGGGCGGTGGCAAAAGGAGGGGCGAGGAAGGGGTGGGAGAGGCTGTCGCGGTGGATGGATGGCCGAATCAAGACGATGGGCCAACAGGGCGAAAAAGAAACTCGTGCATGCGTTTTCCTTTCATTTTTTTATAAGAAAGAAGAAGGAGAATAAACGGAAGGGAGCGGGCCGGAGACGTGGCGATGGATCCGTTTTCCGTGGCGCACCAATTAAAGCTAGCGAGGATGGATGGATCGGTCGCATTCATGCCAGCATTGGACAGCGACGTGCGGATTCATCGGACAAGCGCTGCCCCCTCCGTATACGCGCGGCGCCCTTCTCTCTGGCCGGCGGCGCGGCGCCCCTTCTCTTGGCCGGCGGCGTGGCGCCCCTTCTCTCTCGTGTACACTGGCTGGCGGCGGCGCGGCGCCTGTGAGTGGCGGCGGCTGCGGCGAGGGCGGCGACGTACGGGGCGCGGCGGTTGCATTGAGGCGACGTTGTTCAGCGCGTCGACGGTGATTAAATTTTTTGTTAAGTTAATTAAAAAAAGATGAGAAAGGGGGGGCCGGGGGCGGCGCCGCATGTACTAAGTCACATAATACACATAATTAGTCACATAATACACGTTTAGTCACATAATCGACGGCGATTAATTTTTTTGTTAAGTTAATTAAAAAAACTTAGTTACAAATTAGTCACATAATACATGTTTACAATTTAATTAAGTTACATTTTTAACTAAAAAACTTAGTTACAAATTAAAAAACTTAGTTACAAATTAAGTTACAATTTAATTAGTCAATTAATTAGTTAAAAAACTTAGTTACAAATTAAGTTACAAATTAAGTCAATTAATTAGTTAAAAAAACAAAAAAAAACGGCCGGGAGATCCTCTGCTCTCTCTCTCCTCTCTCTCCTCTCTCTCTTTCCCGGCGGCGCGCGCGCGGCCAGTATGCGCGGCGCCCGCGCGCATGGCGGCGAACGGCGCGCGCGGCGAACATCGGCGCGGCTGTGGCGCGCGCGCGTGTGCATGGCGGCGGCGGCGCGCGGTGTCTTCGATCGGTCGCGGCGGCGGCGGCGGTTACGTACTCTGCCGCGCGCGGCGGTGGTCGGCGGCGGGCGAGGGCGGCGACGGTCGGCGGTCTTCGGCGTGAGGCGCGGCGGTGGCGGTCTTCGGCGTGAGGCGTGGCGATGGTCGGCGGCGGGCGAGGGCAGCCTGACGGCGTTCGCGCGCGGCAGAGACGAGCGGACGCGACGAGGAGAAGAAGAACTGGCGCGGCGGTTCGCGCCGCGCCGCGCCGCGCCAGTATTTATAGCCCCCCCCCTTTAGTCGCGGTTGGGAGGCAACCCGCGACTAAGCAGTGCTTTAGTCGCGGTTGGCCATACCAACCGCGACTAAAGGGTATTTCGGCGGGTTTTTTCGGTTCCGCAGCGCAGCCACCTTTAGTCGCGGTTGGCCTGGCCAACCGCGACTAAAGGTATTTTTGAAAATACTTTTCTTTTTCAAAATCAGAAAAATAAAACTAATTCAATTCAAATTCTTAAAAATACAAATAATATATCAAAAAAATCAGAAAAATAAAACTAATACAATTCAAATTCTTAAAAATACAAATAATATATCAAAAAAATCAGAAAAATAAAACTTATTCAATTCAAATTCTTAAAAATACAAATAATATATCAAAAAAATCAGAAAAATTAAACTAACTCAATTCAAATTCTTAAAAATACAAATAATATATCAAAAAATCAAAAAAATAAAACTAATTCAATTCAAATTCTTAAAAATACAAATAATATATCAAAAAAATCAGAAAAATAATATATCAAAAAATTCTTTCTTCCCGCCACTTTCTTCCCGCCTCTTTCTTCCTGCCACTTTCTTCCCGCCACTTTTTTCCCGCCACTTTCTTCCCGCCTCTTTCTTCCCGCCTCCTGTCTTCCCGCTCCCATTTTTCCCGCCATTTGTCACTACATATAGGTAGCCCGGCTTGGCCAGCATTATCACATCTCTACAATCTCTCATCACTCTCTCATGGCTTCCACCGCACCCACTCTAACCTACCAGCAGGTGGAGGAGCTTTGCGCCTCGAACTACCCTTGCCCACCAGGCTACCGCGTCCCTGCCGGCTGGAGCCTAAGCGCCGGCGGCGTGCCGGTCCCTCCCGTCCCTCAGGGTACTGCGCGCCGGGCGGCCATCACGAACCACTACTACCTCGACCTCACGCCGAAGCGGCCGGATGAATCCCCGCCGGCATCCCGATAACCAGCATACTTGGGACGCCTTCTTCATCAATCGGCGTGAGAGGGCGCTCGCCGAGTATGAGGAGGACGGTCCGCCTCCCGGAAACTTCCACGAGGCCGGCCGTCGGCTATGGTGGTACGGCCGGACTCTGCAGAGCGTCATGGACTACATCACGGCCGGCGATATCCCCGCTTGCGCTACCCTCGCCCGAGCCACGAGCGCCGCCCGACGACAGCCGACGACAGCGAGCCGACGACGACGCCGGCAACTTAGAAGGCGACGACTACCGGCACAACGGCGGCGGCTATGAAGACTACGAGTATGCATATTATACGCCTAGGCGGGAGTATGACTAAATCACTCCAAATTTCATGTATGCAGGAGTATGACTTAGTCACTCCAAATTTCCCGTATGCGGGAGTATGACTTAGTCACTCCAAATTTCATGTATGCGGGAGTATGACTTAGTCACTCCAAATTTCCTGTATGCGGGAGTATGACCGAATCACTCCAAATTTCATGTATCATCGGTGCTATCTCGAGTCAATTGAATCATTCGAAAATGGACACCAAACACATCACGGGTAATATAATTCACATGATTCATTCAACAAAGTTTGGTACAATAAATTATTACACATCATTTCTTTCCTTGTGTCCCCGCTTGCTTACGATTGTGCCGTATCCATGGAGCATCCTCATCATTTAACTTAATGCTTGGGTCGGTGTTCACTTTGAAGGGCGGAATTTCAGCAAACATATTATAATCTTCCGACATGTCCTGTCTTGTCCTCCACTCCCACGATGTTTCTTTTCCCGAAAGAACAATGTGGCGCTTTGGATCATCGCATGATGTACTGATCATTTTCTTATCTTTCCGTTTCCTCGGTTTGCTACTCATGTCCTTCACATAGAAAACCCGAGCGACATCTTTCGCTAGGACGAATGGTTCGTCAAGGTAACCAAGATTGTTGAAATCCACCATTGTCATTCCGTATTGCTGGTCCACCTTTACCCCACCTCCTGTTAGCTTGAACCATTTGCACCGGAACAAAGGGACCCTAAAGGAGGGTCCATAGTCAAGTTCCCATATCTCCTCTATTTAACCATAATATGTGACCTTTTGCCCATTCTCGGTTGCTGCATCAAAGCGGACACCACTGTTTTGGTTGGTGCTCTTTTTATCTTGGGCGATCGTGTAAAATGTATTCCCATTTATCTCGCACCCTTGGAAAGTCGTTATAGTCGAAGATGGTGTCTTGGCCAACATGTACAGCTGATCTACAACATGATCGTCATTCATTAAATGTTTTCTCAACCAACCGCCGAAAGTCTCCATGTGGGCCTTCCTAATCCAGGATTCGAGCTTCCCGTGGTTGTCCGAGCGTAAAATATTCTTGTGTTTCTCAAAGTACGGAGCCACCAAGCTGGAATTGGTCGAACCGTGTGGTGTGCTTCAGTCAGAGAATGGCCGTCCATACATATCGTTGATTTCCTTCCGATCGTGCCTTTTTCACTTAGTCTCCCCTCGTGCCGCGATCGAGGAAGACCAATCGGCTTAAGGTCAGGAACAAAGTCAACACAAAACTCAATTACCTCCTCATTTCCATAGCCCTTGGCGATGCTTCCTTCTAGCCTAGCACGGTTACGAACATATTTCTTTAATATTCCCATGAACCTCTCGAAGGGGAACATATTGTGTAGAAATACAGGACCGAGAATGGAAATCTCATCGACTAGGTGAACCAGGAGGTGCGTCATAATATTGAAGAAGGATGGCGGGAACACCAACTCGAAACCGACAAGATATTGGATCACATCGTTCAGTAACCGTGGTAGAACTTCCGGATTGATTACCTTCCCGAGAGATTGCATTGAGGAATGCACATAGCTTCACAATGGCTACTCGAACATTTTCCTGCAGGAGCCCCTCAAAGAAATCGGAAGCAATTGCGTCATAATCACGTGGCGCTCGTGAGACTTCAGGTTTTGGAACTTTTTCTCCGCCATGTTTATTATTCCCTTTATATTGGACGCAGAATCCTGACGGGACCTTCATACCGCTCGAGCATTCAAAAAAGATGACCTTCTCTTCTTTGGTCGAGCGTAGCCGGCACGACCTTGAAACCGTTCCGGATGCCGGTCATCGTGGTCTTTCAAACTTTGCTGGTCCTGCCGTGCTTCCTTTGTATCATTTGACTTCCCATACACGCCCAAGAAGCTTAGGATGTTCACGCAAATATTCTTCGTAACGTGCATCACGTCGATTGCGGAGCGGACTTCTAGGACTTTCCAATATTCTAGCTCCTGAATATAGATTTCTTCTTCCACATGGCTGCGTGCCCGTCGCCTCCCTTCGGAACCGATTGTCCGCCAGACCCTTTCCAAAGATGACTTTCAAATCCTTGACCATATCAAATACCTCAGCACCAGGTGTTCCGTGTGCTTCGGCCGGTGATCTGCCTTGCCGTTGTAATGCTTGCCTTTCTTTCTTACTCGGATGACCTTTTGGAAGAAATCGACGATGCCCAAGGTACACGTTCTTCTTACAATTTGGCAAATGTACACTTTCAGGTCTCATGTAAGCAGTGCGTGCATGCATTGTATCCCTTATTTGACGATCCCGAAAGGTTACTAAGAGCAGGCCAATCGTTGATGGTTACGAAAAGCAACGCTCGTAGGTCAAATTCCTCTTCTTTGTGCTCATCCCACACACGGACACCAGTGTCTGCCCCACGACCTGTAAAAGTTCATCAACTAATGGCCTTAGGTACACATCGATGTCGTTGCCGGGTTGCTTCGGACCTTGGATGAGCACCGGCATCATAATGAACTTCCGCTTCATGCACAACCAAGGAGGAAGGTTGTAGATGCATAGAGTCACGGGCCAGGTACTATGGCCGGAGCTCGCTCGCCAAAAGGATTCATGCCATCCGTACTTAGACCAAATCTTATGTTCCTTGCGTCGGCTGCAAAATCTTTGAACTCTCTGTCGATCTTTCTCCATTGCGTTCCATCCGCGGGGTGTCTCAACTCCCCGTCCGACTTACGGTCCTCTTTGTGCCATCGCAACAACTTGGCATGCTCTTTGTTCCCGAACGTGACGTTTCAACCGTGGTATTATAGGAGCATACCACATCACCTTGGCGGGAACCCTCTTCCCGGGTTTCTGGCCCTCAACATCGTCACCAGTGGTCATCGTCTCCGATCTTATAACGCAATGCGAGTGCATATCGGGCATTCATTCAAATTCTCGTATTCACCGCGGTAGAGGATGCAGCTCGTTGATGCATGCATGTATCTTCGTAACCTCTAAACCTAGAGGGCAGACAACCTTCTTTGCTTCGTACGCATCGGCGGGCAACTCGTTATTCTTTGGAAACATATTCTTCAACATTTTCAGCAAGTTTTCAAATGCCGAGTCAACTACACCTGCCCGTGCCTTCCATTTCAAGCAAATCCAGTGTGCAGCCCAGCTTTTTCAGACCATCATCGCATCCGGGGTACAGCGCCTTCCCGTGATCCTCTAACATGCGATCCAAATTCTCCCTCTCTTTTTCAGTTTCGCAGCCGTCTCCGTGCATCAGCAATGGTCCGACCAAGATCATCAACGGGATCATCACGTGCCTCTTCTTCACCTTCCCCTTCACCTTCCCCTTCACCTTCAAGCATCCTCCATGAAAGTATCACCGAAATGAGCAAGATAGCTTTCATCGATGAAATCATCCCCTTCTTCATCTTCTTCCATTATAACCCCTCTTTCTCCATGCTTGGTCCAACAATTATAGCTTGGCATGAAACCGTGCCGACAGGTGCATGTGAACATCTCTTGAGGAAGAGTAACCCTTCGATTCTTACAGCTAACACATGGACAGATAACAAAACCCCCTGCTTGTTCGCATTAGCCACTACGAGGAAATCTTTCAAACCCGTATCGAACTCGCCGGAGAGTCGGTTACCGTACATCCATTGTCGATTCATCAGCATTATTATAATATAAAATATATAATTAACCATCATGCATTTGTTAAACTAACTAGCTACAAACAATATAAATTAAACAATGAACTACACACATGCATATTTTATCAATGACACATCAAAGGTTCAAGTTGCTAACCGCGATCGAGGAGGAAAAAATAAATGAGAAAGCTCAAGTGTGGCTCCAACACTTCATATCATGTTTGTTTCATGCTCTTGGGGCATTTCATCAAACACCTTATGTGCATAAGAGGAACCAAAAGCAAACCTAACACCCACTTGTGAAGTTTGTGAAGAGAATGGCTCCAAACGGCTAAGTGTTGGTCACTGGATGGGTATATATAGGGAGGGGCTTAGTCCCGGCTGGCCTGGCCAACCGCGACTAAAGGCCTTCGAAGCACCTTTAGTCGCGGTTGCCAGCGCCAACCGCGACCAAAGCCCCCACGTGCACCAGCCTGGCCACCGAGCGCCCGGGCCCAGGCCTTTGGTCGCGGTTCGCCTCCCGAACCGCGACTAAAGGTCCCATTAGTCGCGGTTCCTATAGCTTCGCGACTTATGGAGCTGGACGGAAGCCTATTTTTCTACCAGTGAGGGAGAGGATCGAAGAACAACACGAAGGCGGAGCAGCCCGACGCGCATGGCATCAACGCGAGGAAGCACTGTGCCGGTCGGCGCGGTTCATGCTTCTCGTCCACGAGCTCGTGGGTCTCAACCTTGATGAACGCATCAAGCGTGGGGACGCTGCCTTCTCCGCCTGAGATTGTCGTGTCATGATGACGGCCGCCGCTGCTTCAACCGCTGGCCGCGTGCTTCTACCGCTGTCCGCTGATGCTGACTGCATGCTTCTTAAGAAGAATATCTTTTTCTTCATTCTTAAAAGTACATTCCAGTGCTTCCGATGGTTCACCTGTACGCTTCTTGGAACCGAGGGATATGCTTCGGAAAATACAACGTTGCTTCACTTTCCAGGCCATGGATTCTACCGGTGTCACATGTATGCTTCCTTCTACCAATTTAATTGCTCCCAAAAGCAAAAAATTAATCACTGTATCATCCTAAATTACAAAGCTACCGCTGTAATAATTCCGTGCTTCTTATATAAAAAATTGTGCTTCTCATGTGTCCATTTTCCATCCTTGTTTCGATGAAGCAACCCTGCGGAAGAAGAAAGGCAGGAGAGATTAGCGCATTATGTGGACATATATTACGGGAGCAGTTACCAAAAAGAAAGGAAAGAGAAATCAGCCCCACCTGCATCTGCATTACGGGGAGCAGTTACCGGGGAAGTGTTTCTATGAAGCACGCATGCAATCGTTTCCCTGGAATCACGGAAAGAGCCCATCGTTACTATTTGAAATCGTACGGTCAAGGCGGTTTAAATCCTATGGCTAAACGCTAGTCCGATGGAATGATAGAAATCGGCATCCCATTCCTAGTGATGCCC
>NC_061511.1:178403083-178518374 GCF_022539505.1 Lolium rigidum | reverse complement strand
TATTATCGTATTATCGATGGAGGCGCTGCTGGAATTTGGGTCATTTGGCATTTGGCCCATGGACCATTATCAAATTCTGAAACTCACATGGCCCATTTTAAAAATCAGTGGCAGCACTAGTGGGGTCTAAAGTTTAGTCCCACATTGCTAGTTCGGAGAAAGTTGGAGTGGTATATAAGGTGGGCTGTTCTAGTCCTAGTAAGTGAGTGAGAAGAGAGAGAGAGCCCTCGCGCACTCTTCCTCCTCCGCCGCCACGCCACGTCCCGACGCGGGTTGCGGGAAATTGTGTAATCAATTTTGAGTCATTAACGGACGCGTTACTCAGCTGTTTTGCCTTCTGGTTTTTCTGGATCGTGGTTGTGCCGACTCGGACGTGGGTTGCGCCCCACGACCTTCCCGAACCGCATTATATAAGACCCTGTGCAACCCTAGCCACAGAGATGAGACGCATACGCGACTACCTGTTTCCAGTTCATTGCACCACCGCCTTCGTCTTCCTCATCCCGTCCATCGGCGTGCACCGACCTTCCTTGGTGGTTTCTTCCGGACTTTTCTAGAACCTTCCATAGAACCTTCCGCATCATTTTAAATCACATAAAATGACATCCTATATATGAATCTTATTCTCCGGACCATTCCGGAACTCCTCGTGATGTCCGGGATCTCATCCGGGACTCCGAACAAATATTCGAACTTCATTCCATATTCAAGTTCTACCATTTCAACATCCAACTTTAAGTGTGTCACCCTACGGTTCGCGAACTATGCGGACATGGTTGAGTACTCACTCAGACCAATAACCAATAGCGGGATACGGAGATCCATAATGGCTCCCACATATTCAACGATGACTTTAGTGATCGAATGAACCATTCACATACGATACCAATTCCCTTTGTCACGCGATATTTTACTTGTCCGAGGTTTGATCATCGGTATCACTCTATACCTTGTTCAACCTCGTCTCTCGACAAGTACTCTTTACTCATGCCGTGGTATGTGGTCTCTTATGAACTTATTCATATGCTTGCAAGATATTAGACGACATTCCACCGAGAGGGCCCAGAGTATATCTATCCGTCATCGAGATGGATAAATCCCACTGTTGATCCATATGCCTCAACTCATACTTTCCGGATATTTAATCCTACCTTTATAACCACCCATTTACGCAGTGGCGTTTGGTGTAATCAAAGTACCTTTCCGGTATAAGTGATTTACATGATCTCATGGTCATAAGGACTAGGTAACTATGTATCGAAAGCTTATAGCAAATAACTTAATGACGAGATGTTATGCTACGCTTAATTGGGTGTGTCCATTACATCACTACTAGAAAAAGGGCAATCAGTGGCGCACCACTTTTACCCATCAGTGGCGCACTAGTGGTGCGCCACTGTTATCACGCCACTGCTAACTCATAGTAGTGGCGCACTAGGGGTGCGCCACTACTAGCTCGGATACCGTGGCGCACCGGCCGGTGCGCCATTGACATGTCCTCCGGTGCGCCACTACTACTCCAAAGTGGTGCGCCACTCGTTGGTCGAGGCGATGCGCCACCACCGTGTAAGAAGAGGTGCGCCACTGCTACCGTCTTGCGTGCGCCACCGGTCCAGCCGAGGAGGTGCGCCACCTGCTGCGTGAGTACGTGCGCCATCGCCCTCTCCGGGACGTGCGCCACCGCTACTTATCCTGGTGCGCCACTGCTAGTCTCGGAGAGGATCACGGGCGGTGCGCCACTCGGATCCGGAGCGAGTGCGCCATCGCTACTTAGTGGTAGTGCGCCACAGATGGTCCACTAGTGCGCCACTGTTAAGATTTCGAATTTTTTTTGTATCTTGGCAGGTATTTATACAGGTTGTATATGATAGTACAATAGCACAATACAGGATATATAACAGCATATAAACAACAGCAGAGCTTATCCATACATAGTTCTTCACATTAGTCCCACATGATTCACAAGCATTCGCATTAGAGAAGAGGTTACAATGCAAGTTACGGTGTTACAAGTCACAAATGAGCTAGTGGTTACACAAGGTCGATCATCTAAACTAGCATCACATAGAAGAGAGCTAGAGTCACTACTAGCACCGTCCCGATGAAAGTGGTCTTCATCCGGTTCCTCCTCCGCTCCGTCCTCTCTCCCTCCAGATAGCGTGCGTATCTGTCTTCGGCCTCCGCTCTAGTGGTGTACCCTTTGTAGCTGTTACCGCTAAAACGGTGAACCTGTCTCCAACACTCCTCCCAGTCGTTGTAGACTCCGGGAACCTTGCCCTTGTACACGACATACCACGTCATACCTGCACATATATGAACAAGCCAAAGAAACATTAGTGCACGCTCATAGATGTTTGCAACGAATAAGAGCAAACTCAAAAACGATCCAAGTAGTATGAACTAAATGGAATGCCTCATACATTGTTGGTCGAAACAAATATGAACATCCCGGGATGGCGTTAGTGAGGCCGGGTAGGATGCACAAGAGATTGATATTTGTGCCATCACACCAGGCTCACTAGCGTCACCCCGAGTGTAGTGACCACAAAATTTAATCATCGGCCAATGCAATTAAGAAGTGCAAACTCAAATAAGAGACAAGTAGCTAGTATGAACTAAATGGAATGCCTCATACATTGTTGGTCGAAACAAATATGAACATCCCGGGATGGCGTTAGTGAGGCCGGTAGGATGCACAAGAGATTGATATTTGTGCCATCACACCAGAGCTCACTAGCGTCACCCCGGAGTGTAGTGACCACAAAATTTAATCATCGGCCAATGCAATTAAGAAGTGCAAACTCAAATAAGAGACAAGTAGCTAGTATGAACTAAATGGAATGCCTCATACATTATTGGTCCAAACAAATATGAACATCCCGGGATGGTGTCAGCGAGGCCAGGTAGGATGCACAAGAGATTGATATTTGTGTCATCGCACCAGGCTCGCTGGCGTCACCCCGGAGTGTACAATTGACCAAACATTTCGTACACACATCATGGAAAACAGCCAATTCGTACACACATCATGGACATAACATCATCATACCTAACATCGTAGCTTCATACAATTTAAGATAGAATTCAAACAACACGAAGCAACGAAGATAGAGTTGACAACACTCTAAGTTCTAACTATCGGTGTCCGAGCCGGATTCGCCGGTGTGGGGGTAGTGCACACGGCGAGCTGTGTCGTCGAACACCTTGACGATCATCTCGCCGTCCCCCTCGTACGGGAAGGTGAGCCGGCAGCCGGGCTCGAGGTGGAGGTCACGGGCGAACTTGTCCCACCCCGTGTGCGGGTACATCTTGCCCCGCCCGTCGAACAGGACCTCCACGGACCAGCGGCAGAAGTTGCGGCTAGCCTCCCGTAGCCGCAAGTGCGCCGGCTCGACGCCGTCGACGAACTCGGCGAACTTGTCCGGTAGCCTCTTGATGTCGAGTGGGTCGTCGTCGATGCGGAGGAGGAACTCGAAGCGGCGTTCCTCATGCGAAGACGAGGAGGATGCGGGTGACGGTGACCGTGGGGCCCTTGCTGCTCCACCGCGGCGGCCCCTTCCCCGGGGGCGCCCAGGACCGCGGCCTCGACCGCCTCGCCGGCCACCGGGACCGGCCATCCTACATGTTCACATTTTTGAACCATATTACGATCCATTCCACTAACAAATATGAGTTACTCCATCACAGACACTAAGGGGGAGGTGAATCGAGGGGGACGTACCTGCGCGGTGGGATCTGGTGCAGGGCGCAGGGCGTCGCCGGCGGAGAGGAAGAAGGGGAGGGGTGGTAGCGCAAGGCGTCGCCGGCGGAGAGGAAGAAGAGGGACGGCGGCGGTGCTCAGGGGAAGAAGAGGGACGGCGACGTCGCTCAGGGGAACTAAGTAGGAAAAAATGAATAAATTAGCGCAAGATTTCACGGAAAAATTGGGCATGACCTATGCTAATTTATGTACATATGAGTGCCCCATTTTCGCCGAAACGGAAATGAATCAACATTTCGGCGATAATGGGCAACTCTGTCGATCCCTGCACAAGAATATGTCACCATATACACCAGCTGAGCACCATGGCACATGTACAATTGTTCCTCATATACACCAGCTGAGCACCATGGCACATGCACAAGAATATGACACCATATACACCAGCAGCATCAACGAGCAAGCAGCAGCAAGCAACGAGTAGACTAGTAGCAGCAGAAGCAGCTAGCAAAGATGCATCAACGACAAGCGAAGAAGCAAGCTAGCAGCAGACTAGTAGCAGCAGCAGCTAGCGAAGATGCATCAACAGCCTAGCAGCAGCAACTAGCTAGCAGCATGCATCAACAACAAGCAGCAGCTAGCATCTAGCAGCATGCTCACCGTGTGTCGCGTGGAGTCACTAAGAGGCGAGGTGTTGCTCCGGGTCGAGGAAGATATGGCAGCGACGGTCAGGTGCTGAAGTTCCGGGGCTGTGAAAGAATGACAATATGGTAAGAAAATGAATGACAATATGGTAAGTTCCAGGGTTGTGAAAGAATGACAATATGGCAGACTACACTGTCCGCAAGTGCGGCGGCGGTCCTCTCGCGGCGGCGTCGGCGGTCGAGGGCGGCGCGGCGTGCTTCTCCAGCAGCTGCTCCAAGGTGCGCGTGGAGGTCGGGGCGGCGCGGCGTGCAACAACTAGTGCTGTAAACATCAAAATGAACACTATGAGCATCAACCCTTCACTCTGATCCCAAATTATATGCATTTGAATGGAAAAATAGTAACAAATCAGTATAAAATGTGAACTTCAAGAACCTAGTAGCAGCAGTAATCAACCTAGCAACCTAGCAGCTAAACCTACTACATATTTACCATGAAGTTCTTTGATCAGCCAAATTTTCAAACCACTAAACCGACTGTCAAGAGAGAACATTTACAAATTTCCATTTCAACAGAGAATATTTCCAAATTTTCAAACCACTAAACCTATCGTCAACGAGAGAACATTTCCAAATTTCCATTTCAACAGAGAACATTTCCAAATTTTCAAACCACTAAACCTACTGTCAACAGAGAACATTTCGAAATTTTCATTTCCAAATTTTTAGAGAACATTAGCTAGTAGCTAATTAACAGAGAACATTTCCATCATGAGCAGCAGCAAGCAGTAATATTAAAAATCCATCATGAGCAACAGAAATATTAAAAATCTAGCAAGCAGCAACACCTAGCGACGACAGAACGGCGGCAGCAAGCACCTAGCAAGCACCTAGCAAGCAGCAACACCTAGCAGCAGCAAGCAGCGGCAGCAAGCACCTAGCAAGCAGCGGCACCGGGGGCTTGCATGAGGATGAGGAGGAGGAGGGGCATCGGGGGTACCTTGGCGACGATGATGATGCAGAGGAGGGCGCAGCGAGTACGGCGAGTCCGGTGGCTTCAGAGAGAGGCACCGGCGGAGAGGGAGTGGTGAATGGGGAGAGGAGGGCGTCGCCGGGGTGGCGAGGAGAGGAGGGCGTCACCGGGGGTGTGGTCACTCGTGTCGCCGGGGAGGTGGCGTCTGAGAGGAGGCAGTGGTGCGTGGGGAGGGGATCGACGGCGACGTGCTTGTCCTGCTCCTAGCACATGCACTTAGCAGCACCTCACCTCTAAAAAAAAGAAGCTATGCAGATTGTTTGAAAACCCATGATTTCCAAAATATAGAATGCAAACATTCATGCAACAACATATTCCTAGAATTATACCCATTTTGCAATGCATTTCTTCTTAAAAAAATACTAGCTTAACAGCAGTAGGAGTGCTGGTGCTCATAGTGCCATAGCATAGTAAGTACTAATTCTTTTTTAGTTTCCATGTTATTTTCCAAATAGAGTATGCAATATCAGATACATAATAGTCAGTAGCTTAAAATCACTAGCAACAACAACTGAAGGAGGGAATGCATAGAGCAAAGGAAGCAGCAGCAGAGACACAGAGCAAAGCTACAAGACTAGTGCACATTGTTTGTTGGCTCAGAGCAAAGTCTACTCTACTCCACTGCCATCCTTTGTGCTCTTTGTTTGTTGGCTCAGTCCTACTTGGATCATTTATTTAGTAATTTGTATCTCTGCAAATACAAGATGCATTAAGCAGACAAGCAAAACTATTTAATTATTCTATTTGTATTTGAACAAATACAATATGTGGCCCCAGAGATGCATTAAGCAGACACGCACAATTGTTTAATCATTCTTTTTCGGTACCACATGCATCAACGATTTGCACAACACTTACAAACAGCAATATTGAGCACCCAAATCATAGGCAGTCAGAGAAAGATTTCGACCTTGATATGGCAATGTCGGAGTCGAGAACATCTGCCCCGCGCGAGGCCTGATCCTACTGGTTGCTCCCCTTGTGCGAGGAGGCAACCAAGTCTCTTTCGCGTGGTGGTCGGACGCCGACCGGCCTCTCCTTGGCGTGCCTTGCGGCAGGAGGAGCGGGGGTAGGCCGTCCCTGATCTGCTCCCCTTACCTGCACGGGGCAGGAGCATGGGCATGAAGAAAGAAATTAATCGAGGTGTGGACGCGGAGAGGGGACGGGGTCCGGAGCTTACCGTGGCGGGTCAGGTCTCCGTGGAGAAGGTTCTCGCTCCACCCTGATGCAGCGCCACGCACCGGTGGGAGGAGGGGGATCGAGGTCGAGGGGATCTGGCCGCCAGGGTCTATGGTCACTCGCGTGAGAGGAGGGGTGGTGTCGCTCAGGGGAGGGGTGGCGACCGCCGGTGGGAGGTGGCGTCGCTCAGGGGAGGGGTGGCAGATCGAGGGATGGTGGCCGGCGGAGAGGAGGGTGCAGTCGCGAGGAAGAAGAGGAGGGATTTGGTCGGGACAGGGAAGAGAAGGGGATTTTTCTAAGTCCCCGACTCCCCTTAGCAATAGCGCACGTCTAGGGGTGCGCCACTGTGAGGCTTACCAATGGCGCACCTCTAGGGGTGCGCCACTGCCTCGTTAGGTTTAGGTCAAAATGAGTGCGACACCTACAGTTGACAAGAATCGCACTGTACCGTAATGGCTAGCTCCCCCTGTTTGGTTTACCCTGGCCGGACAGGTTCGAACCCTGGCGGCCCCAATTTTTTTCACTTTTTTATTAAATTGATTTAGCACTATAATAAATAGCATAATACACCAACATAAAAGGCACAAATAATTATAATTATGTAGAATATTTAAAATACTATAGAATCTAGAAAATATCCAAAAATATAAATTATATGTCTATTTTGATCGGTACAATGTGTAGATTAACAATATGACATCCATTATTCATACAAGAAAATGATACATAATTATCTTTTCAAAATCTTCTTGCCCTTCTTTCTCGCGGTTGAATAATTTAGCCCCGGAACTCCTAGACTTATTCTCTTGAATGGACGGCCTTTAGGTAGGGTGGTCCTGCTTCTTCTTGTTGTGTATGGTTCTTCATCATCGTCGTCGTCATCTTCCATCTCCGGATCGCCGTACTGGTCAAAGTCTAGCTCGTTGGCGGCTCCATCCATTCCGATGATGCTCCTTTTGCCTCTCCTCACGACAACACGGCTGGGCTTTTGCGGGTCGGTAATGAAGAAGCATTGGTCCACTTGGGAAGCTAGTACCCATGGCTCATATTTCGCGGTGACCTTTGCGCCCGCTGTCTTGGATTTGGCTTCGGGTATAACCATGGTGGTGAAATGTTGGTCTTCTTTTACGACATTCTTGGCCCACCTAACACGGAACATCGGCACATTCTCTCCGGCGTAGCTCAGCTCCCAGATCTCCTCGATCTTTCCGTAGTATCTCTGCTTGATGTCACCGGTGTAGGACTCCATCGTTACCCCGGAGTTCTGATAATCGCTCTTCATGTCCTTTTCCTCGGTGTAGAATGTGTAGCCGTTGATATCGTACGCCCGAAATGTCATCGGGTTGTGTTCGGCGCCCTGTGACAAGGCGAAGATGAGTTTTTCTTCCGCAGAAGAATCCTCATCTATAGGGTACGTCAGCATCTTGTCCTTGAACCACCGCGTGAAGGTTGAGTTGTGCTCTTTGATTATATCTCTGTCCGTCCTTTGTTGGCCCTGATCATTGTACGTCGTGGCGATGAAGGTTTTGTGCTCTACCACCCAAGGATCGACCACGTCTATGTGTTGTAGCGCGACTAGGTTTGCTCTTTCAAAGTCGGCGATTCGACCCTTGAAGTCGACATGTATTTCGCGGCTACCCTCGCGGTGACCCCATCCAGCGAGCTTCCCGAGGTGCCTGTTTACGGGCAGACCGACGGGATTCTCGATTTCTCGATAACTCGTGCAGAAGAAGATGCACTCTTCGGTCAGAAAGCCCTTGGCTATGCTTCCGTCTGGACGTGCCCTGTTGCGAACGTACCCTTTGATGACACCATTCATCCTTTCGAACGGCATCATGCTCGTGCGAGAACGTCGGCCCCAGTTGGATGATATCCTCCACGATATGTACCAGCAGATGCACCATAACGTCGAAGAATGCGGGCGGGAAGTACATCTTAAGCTCGCACAGTATCACCACGATCTCTTCCTGTAGCCTTCTAAGTTGCCTCACGCCAACAGACTTCCGAGAGATGACGTCAAAAAAGTTGCATAGGCCAAAAAGCGTTTCACGGACGTGCGCGTCCATGATCCCACGGATTGCAACCGGAAGTATCTGCGTCATCGGCACGTGACAGTCGTGAGACTTCATCCCGCTGAACCTCTGCTTCGCTTTGTCTAGGTACCTGCTTATCTTCCCCGCGTAACCGTAAGGAAGTTTTACTCCTAGGAGACAGTCGAAAACTGCTCGATCTCCTTCTGACTTAGAGTGAAGCACGCGGGGACAGTAATATTCGATCTTTTTGGCCTTTTTGCCCTTGCGACGACTTTGCGTGTCCTCCGCCTCATCATCGTCATCGTCATCATCATCATCATCATTAGGGCGTCCCGCGTGAAGCTCCTCCCTGATCCCAATTGATTGCAAGTCGTACCTTGCTTTCGGCCCATCTTTGGTCTTCTCGGCATGTTGAGGAGGGTACCAAGCGGACTCTCGCACACGTTCTTCGTGATGTGCATGACATCAAGGCTGTGAGGCACACGGAGGATCTTCCAGTACGGCAAGTCCCAGAAAACAGACCTCGTCTTCCATACCTTAAGCAGCGGCTTCGGCGCCTTTCGCTTCTTTCCCGGCGGTGGGCACTCTTTCCAATTTTTCAATAGCTCGTCTATTTGCTCGCCGCTTCTCGTACGTGGCCGTCTTCGTGGTTCGTCTTGACCATCGAACAGATCCTTGCGTTTCCTCCATGGGTCGTCCTCGCGAAGCCACCTTCGATGTCCCATGAACACCGTTTTCGAGGACCCGGGATCTCTATCTAGCTGGCGGTACGTTGTGTCGTCCATGCACCTGACGCATGCATTGAATCCGTGGACCACCTGCCCCGCGACATATCCGTAACCGAGAAAGTCGTGCACCGTCGTGAGCAACGCGGCTCTCATAGGGAAATATTCTTCTGCGGCGGCGTCCCACGTGTTGGCAGGGCGCGTCCCATAGCGTGGCTAGCTCCTCTTTCGAAGCCCCATATACGGATTGATGTCGTTCCCTGGTTGTTTCGGCCCTTCAATTAGCATACTCATTTGAATGTACTTCCTCTTCATGCACAACCAGGGGGAGGTTGTACATCCACACAAACACGGGCCAGGTGCTATGCGTGCTGCTCTGGCTGCCAAACGGATTGACTCCATCGGTGCTCGTGCCCAGCCTTATGTTCCTAGGATCGTCCCCAAATTCTGGGTACTCGAGGTTCAACGCATTCCACTAGCTAGCATCCGAAGGGTGTCTCAACACCCTGTCCTTTTTCTTTTTCTTCGGATCATCTGCGTCATCTTCTCCCTTCCTCATCTCCGCGTGCCAGCGCATTAGCTTTGCTTGCTTAGGATCCGCGAAATACCGCTGCAGACGAGGAGTGATCGGAAAGTACCACACCACCTTCCGAGGAGCTTTCTTCCCCTTCTTGTACCGACTGACGCCGCACACCGGACATATGATACACTCCGCGTGCTCGTTCCGATAAATGATGCAATCGTTCAAGCACACATGGTATTTCACATGCGGTAAATCCAGAGGACACACGATTTTCTTGGCCTCCTCGATACTAGTCGGACACGTGTTACCTTTGGGAAGACGTTCCTGCCGAATAACATGTTGTCGTTGAAGGATGTGTCGCGTCATTCCGTAGCTTTACCTTCATCTCCCGAGCCATGGGCGTTACTTTCAGGCGGGTATCCTCCGGCATGCATCCTTCATACAATGGAGTAACCGCGTCTACCTCCGAGTTGATCCATCTTGGCTTTCTCTCGGGCGGCGGCTCTTGCGTTACTCGTACGCTGAGAAGCAGCTCTTGAAGATAAGGGTCCTGCACCCGGTCCATCGACGATGGTCCATCGTCTTCATCTTCATGATCGTCATGATGACCTCCATCTTGATCTTCCTCATCATCGGGTCCAGGATCTCCTACATTGTGATCATGATCATCTCCGGGATCTTCTACATCCCGATCATGTCCGAGATCTTCTACATCACGATCACCTCCTTCCTTATTTGTTGTTGAAATCCCATGGACAAATTCATAATCATCTTCGTCGCCTTCCCACCGATAGCCATCCATGAAACCACGCATGAGAAGGTGGTCCCGCACCATATCGGCTTTAGGGTCCATAAGGCTCGTCGGCTTGCATCTTCGACACGGACATCTTATCTCCTTTTGGTTATTTCTAATCATCTCGGCTGTCGCGGCTTTCAAAAACCTAGCCACAACGCCTTCGCTCATCATGCGGACCATGGTCGCTGCGGGTATAGAGAAAATGGATATCTTAGCATACCAAAAGAAAATTTTGGCATGACCTTCCCTAAAAATAGGACATATGTATATGCGTAGTATGCCCAACATTCGCCGAAACGGAAATGAATCAACGTTTTGGCAAAATATTGGCAACTCCATCGCATTTCAAATCCCTGCAAACAAAAACACATGCAACACATGTGTGGAGGCTTCGCATATACAACACATGTGGATCCGGAGGCTTCGCATACTGTTATCACCAGAATTTGACCGAGTCAGAGGTGGGCCGCGATCAAGATGGGCTTGAAGAATATACGTCGAAGAATATACGTGAATCGGCCTTGAATAACGAGTTTGGGCTAATTTGCCCGTGTATCTGTAAATATAGTAGGATACGTGTCGTTTAGATAGAACTTGACTTGTGCACGGTTGGGATTATTCCCACGTTAGAAAGTCTACGGACTATAAATATGTATCTAGGGTTATCGAGAAAAACAACAATCACGTTCATCACAAACCAAATCTTGGCGCATCGCCGACCCCTTGTTTCGAGGGTTTCTTCCGGGTAAGTATCATGTTGCCTATACGTTTATTCGTTGTTCATGCGTTGCTCGTGCTGAAGCCTTTTTGATGGCGAGCAACGTAGTTATCATAGATGTGTTAGGGTTAGCATCGTTCTACCTTGCTACATGCTTTCATTCATGCAACCCTTAGACGTCTAGCCGTCCTTACACCTTTCTTAGGTGTAAGGGCGGCACCTTGCTTGATCGTTATTTAGTAGATCCGATCCGTTATGATTGTTCCTTGTTCTTCAAGGATTAGTTTAATATCTGCATAGTTAGGCCTTGCAAACGGGTTGAAGGATCCGGTGGCACGTAGGGTGCAGTTTGCTAACCCTAGATAAGATGTTCCGGGGATCAACTTCATGTTGGTTTTTAGGCCTCATCTAGGGTTGGTTTATTGACACCGTGCGTGGCTGCTAGGCTCAATCACGAGTAGGATGTTCCGATTATGCGGTGAAAGCCCTAAATCGTTGTAGATCGTTTTAGCTTTATGTCGATCAAGCAGGACCACCATGCTATCATAAACCCTTTACGAATCATGGGTGGATCGGCTCCTTGAGCCGATTCACGGGAAAACCTGAGAGCCGATCGAGGCTCGTATTTAATGTTTACGTGTATGCCATGCAGGAAACCTAAGCGAGGCAAATCCATCACCTTCCTGACCACGTATAGGTCAGGTGGCACGCCCTTGCACCAGCATCGGACGTGTGTGCAGAGTCTTTGCGGGCCGTCGCGCGACGGACTAGGGCCAGCCGCAGCTCTGAGTTGTTCCCGGCTCTTCGTGTTGCCAGCCGTTGCTCGCCGGTGGGTTTCGGACGCCAACACATTCTGGCACGCCCGGTGGGACCATCTTCGACATCAAGCCGCATCGCCATCTACATCTGAGATGGCGGAAGGTACTCCAGTCACGTACGAGGATCTGCCAGAGGAGCTCAAGAAGAAGTATGACGATGTCAAAGCTCTCCTCGAGGCCGGCCTCATCGGCTCTTTCCACAGGACCCGCTCACACGGCATCAGGTGGAGAGGGTTCTCACCTGAAGGCGCGCTCGATGGAGTGGACATGTCCACCCCTTCAGAAGAACGCACCATGTCCTTGCGTCAGGAGATCAATTTCATGGTAGCTCATTCGCTACACCACCACTCTGAGAGCCTGGTGAACACTTTGGAGCGAGTCGCTCTTCGAGTGCTCCATGAAATCTTGAATCATCGGTACTCTCCGTCAGGACCTGCTCTAGGAACTCATCACGGGGAGCTACCACTCCAGAGCCGACCATCGCTGCCGTTCACGCTAGCAGCACCAGAGGTGTGATACGCGTTCAGCACGCGTCCGTTGGGAACCCCAAGAGGAAGGTGTGATGCGTACAGCGGCAAGTTTCCCTCAGTATGAAACCAAGGTTATCGAACCAGTAGGAGCCAAGAAGCACGTTGAAGGTTGATGGCGGCGGGATGTAGTGCGGCGCAACACCGGAGATTCGGCGCCAACGTGGAACCTGCACAACACAACCAAAGTACTTTGCCCCAACGAAACGGTGAGGTTGTCAATCTCACCGGCTTGCTCGTAACAAAGGATTAACCGTATTGTGTGGAAGACGATTGTTTGCGAGAAAACAGTAGAACAATATTGCGGTAGATTGTATTTCGAGTAAAGAGAATTGGACCGGGGTCCACAGTTCACTAGAGGTGTCTCTCCCATAAGATAAACGAGCATGTTGGGTGAACAAATTACGGTTGGGCAATTGACAAATAAAGAGGGCATGACCATGCACATACATATCATGATGAGTATAGTGAGATTTAATTGGGCATTACGACAAAGTACATAGACCGCCATCCAACTGCATCTATGCCTAAAAAGTCCACCTTCGAGGTTATCATCCGAACCCCTCCGGTATTAAGTTGCAAAGCAACGAGACAATTGCATTAAGTATGGTGCGTAATGTAATCAACAACTACATCCTTAGACATAGCATCAATGTTTTATTCCTAGTGGCAACAAGACAACACAACCTTAGAACTTTCCGTCACTCGTCCCGGTGTCAATGCGGGCATGAACCCACTATCGAGCATAAATACTCCCTCTTGGAGTTACAAGCATCTACTTGGCCGGAGCATCTACTAGTAACGGAGAGCATGCAAGATCATAAACAACACATAGATATAACTTTGATAATCAACATAACAAGTATTCTCTATTCATCGGATCCCAACAAACGCAACATATAGAATTACGGATAGATGATCTTGATCATGTTAGGCAGCTCACAAGATCCGACAATGAAGCACAATGGGGAGAAGACAACCATCTAGCTACTGCTATGGACCCATAGTCCAGGGGTAGACTACTCACACATCACTCCGGAGGCGACCATGGTGGCGTAGAGTCCTCCGGGAGATGAATCCCCTCTCCGGCAGGGTGCCGGAGGCGATCTCCTGGATCCCCCGAGATGGGATCGGCGGCGACGGCGTCTCAGTAAGGTTTTCCGTATAGTGGCTCTCGGTACTGGGGATTTCGCGACGGAGGCTTTAAGTAGGCGGAAGGGCAGGTCAGGATGGGGCACGAGGGGCCCACACCCTAGGTCGGCGCAGCCAGGGCTTGGGCCGCGCCGCCCTATGGTGTCGCCACCTCGTGGCCCCACTTTGTCTCCTCTTCGGTCTTCTGGAAGCTTCGTGGCAAAATAGGACCCCGGGCGTTGATTTCGTCCAATTCCGAGAATATTTCGTTACTAGGATTTCTCGAAACCAAAAACAGCAGAAAACAGACAATCGGCACTTCGGCATCTTGTTAATAGGTTAGTTCCAGAAAATGCACGAATATGACATAAAATGTGCATAAAACATGTAGATAACATCAATAATGTGGCATGGAACATAAGAAATTATCGATACGTCGGAGACGTATCAGCATCCCCAAGCTTAGTTCCGCTCGTCCCGAGCGGGTAAAACGATAACACGGATAATTTCGGAGTGACATGCCATCATAACCTTGATCATACTATTTGTAAAGCATATGTAGTGAATGCAGCGATCAAAACAATGTATATGACATGAGTAAATAAGTGAATCATAAAGCAAAGACTTTTCATGAATAGCACTTCAAGACAAGCATCAATAAGTCTTGCATAAAAGTTAACTCATAAAGCAATAATTCAAAGTAAAGGTATTGAAGCAGCACAAAAGAAGATTAAGTTTCAGCGGTTGCTTTCAACTTATAACATGTATATCTCATGGATATTGTCAACATAGAGTAATATAACAAGTGCAATATGCAAATATGTAGGAATCAATGCACAGTTCACACAAGTGTTTGCTTCTTGAGGTGGAGAGAAATAGGTGAACTGACTCAACAATAAAGTAAAAGAATGGTCCTCATAGAGGAAAAGCATCGATTGCTATATTTGTGCTAGAGCTTTGATTTTGAAAACATGAAACAATTTTGTCAACGGTAGTAATAAAGCATATGTATCATGTAAATTATATCTTACAAGTTGCAAGCCTCATGCATAGTATACTAATAGTGCCCGCACCTTGTCCTAATTAGCTTGGACTACCGGATCATCACAATGCACATGTTTTAACCAAGTGTCACAATGGGGTACCTCTATGCCGCCTGTACAAAGGTCTAAGGAGAAAGCTCGCATTGGATTTCTCGCTATTGATTATTTTTCAACTTAGACATCCATACCGGGACAACATAGACAACAGATAATGGACTCCTCTTTTATGCATAAGCATGTAACAACAATTAATAATTTTCTCATTTGAGATTGAGGATATATGTCCAAAACTGAAACTTCCACCATGGATCATGGCTTTAGTTAGCGGCCCAATGTTCTTCTCTAACAATATGCATGCTTAACCATAAGGTGGTAGATCGCTCTTACTTCAGACAAGACGAACATGCATAGCAACTCACATGAAATTCAACAAGGAATAGTTGATGGCATCCCCAGAAAACATGGTTATCGCACAACAAGCAACTTAATAAGAGATAAAGTGCATAAGTACATATTCAATACCACAATAGTTTTTAAGCTATTTGTCCCATGAGCTATATATTGTAAAGGTGAATGATGGAATTTTAAAGGTAGCACTCAAGCAATTTACTTTGGAATGGCGGAGAAATACCATGTAGTAGGTAGGTATGGTGGACACAAATGGCATAGTGGTTGGCTCAAGTATTTTGGATGCATGAGAAGTATTCCCTCTCGATACAAGGTTTAGGCTAGCAAGGCTTATTTGAAACAAACACAAGGATGAACGGGTGCAGCAAAACTCACATAAAAGACATATTGTAAACATTATAAGACTCTACACCGTCTTCCTTGTTGTTCAAACTCAATACTAGAAATTATCTAGACTTTAGAGAATCCAAATATGCAAACCAAATTTTAGCATGCTCTATGTATTTCTTCATTAATGGGTGCAAAGCATATGATGCAAGAGCTTAAACATGAGCACAACAATTGCCAAGTATCACATTACCCAAGACATTTATAGCAATTTACTACATGTATCATTTTCCAATTCCAACCATATAACAATTTAACGAAGACGAAACTTCGCCATGAATACTATGAGTAGAAACTAAGGACATACTTGTCCATATGCTACAGCAGAGCGTGTCTTTCTCCCATAAAGTGAATGCTAGGATCCATTTTATTCAAACAAAACAAAAAACAAAAACAAACCGACGCTCCAAGCAAAGCACATAAGATGTGATGGAATAAAAATATAGTTTCAGGGGAGGAACCTGATAATGTTGTCGATGAAGAAGAGGATGCCTTGGGCATCCCCAAGCTTAGACGCTTGAGTCTTCTTAGAATATGCAGGGGTGAACCACCGGGGCATCCCCAAGCTTAGAGCTTTCACTCTCCTTGATCATGTTGCATCATACTCCTCTCTTGATCCTTGAAAACTTCCTCCACACCAAACTCGAAACAACTCATTAGAGGGTTAGTGCACAATAAAAATTAACATGTTCAGAGGTGACACGATCATTCTTAACACTTCTGGACATTGCATAAAGCTACTGGACATTGGTGGATCAAAGAAATTCATCCAACATAGCAAAAGAGGCAATGCGAAATAAAAGGCAGAATCTGTCAAAACAGAACAGTTCGTATTGACGAATTTTAAAATGGCACCAGACTTGCTCAAATGAAAATGCCCAAATTGAATGAAAGTTGCGTACATATCTGAGGATCACTCATGTAAATTGGCTTAATTTTCTGAGCTACCTACAGGGAGGTAGACCCAGATTCGTGACAGCAAAGAAATCTGTTTCTGCGCAGTAATCCAAATCTAGTACTTACTTTTCTATCAAAGACTTTACTTGGCACAATAAAACACCAAAATAAGATAAGGAGAGGTTGCTACAGTAGTAAACAACTTCCAAGACACAAAATAAAAGCAAAGTACTGTAGGTAAAAACATGGGTTGTCTCCCATAAGCGCTTTTCTTTAACGCCTTTCGACTAGGCGCAGAAAGTGTGTATCAAGTATTATCAAGAGACGAAGTGTCAACATCATAATTTGTTCTCATAATAGAATCAAAAGGTAACTTCATTCTCTTTCTAGGGAAGTGGTCCATACCTTTCTTGAGAGGAAATTGATATTTTATATTACCTTCCTTCGTATCAATAGTAGCACCAACAGTTCGAAGAAAAGGTCTTCCCAATATGATGGGACAAGATGCATTGCATTCAATATCCAAGACAACAAAATCAACGGGGACAAGGTTATTATTAACGGTAATGCGAACATTATCAACTTTCCCCAAAGGTTTCTTTGTAGAATGATCAGCAAGATTAACATCCAAATAACAATTTTTCGGTGGTGGCAAGTCAAGCATATTATAAATTTTCTTAGGCATAACAGAAATACTTGCACCAAGATCACATAAAGCATTACAATCAAAATCTTTAACCTTCATCTTAATGATGGGCTCCCAACCATCCTCTAGCTTTCTAGGAATAGAAGCTTCGCGCTCTAGTTTCTCTTCTCTAGCTTTTATGAGAGCATTTGTAATATGTTGCGTGAAAGCCAAATTTATAGCACTAGCATTAGGACTTTTAGCAAGTTTTTGTAAGAACTTTATAACTTCAGAGATGTGGCAATCATCAAAATTCAAACCATTATAATCTAAAGCAATGGGATCATCATCCCCAATGTTGGAAAAAATTTCAGCAGCTTTATCACAGAGCGGTTTCAACAGCTTTAGCAGTTTGTGCAGTTTCTCGCGCTTTGCATTAGAAGTGGAAACATTGCTAACACCAATTCTTTTATTAGTATTAGTAGGAGGTGCAGCAACATGTGTAGCATTAGCATTACTAGTGGTGGTAATAGTCCAAACTTTAGCTACATTCTTCTCTTTAGCTAGTTTTTCATTTTCTTCTCTATCCCACCTAGCACGCGGTTCAGCCATTAATCTTATATTCTCATTAATTCTAACTTGGATAGCATTTGCTGTAGTAGTAATTTTATTATGATGATTCTCATTAGTCATAACTTTCGATTTCAAAAGATCAACATCAGCAGCAAGACTATCAACTTTAGAAGCAAGTATATCAATTTTCCCAAGCTTTTCTTCAACAGATTTGTTAAAAGCAGTTTGTGTACTAATAAATTCTTTAAGCATGGCTTCAAGTCCAGGGGATGAATTTCTATTATTGTTGTAAGAATTCCCATAAGAATTACCATAGCCGTTGCCATTATTATAAGGGTATGGCCTATAGTTGTTACTAGAATTGTTCCGGTAAGCATTGTTGTTGAAATTATTATTTTTAATGAAGTTTACATCAACATGTTCTTCTTGTGCAACCAATGAAGCTAATGGAACATTATTAGGATCAATATTAGTCCTATCATTCACAAGCATAGACATAATAGCATCAATCTTATCACTCAAGGAAGAGGTTTCTTCGACAGAATTTACCTTCTTACCTTGTGGAGCTCTTTCCGTGTGCCATTCGTAGTAGTTGATCATCATATTATCAAGAAGCTTTGTTGCTTCACCAAGAGTAATGGACATAAAGGTACCTCCAGCAGCTGAATCCAATAAATTCCGTGAAGAAAAATTTAGTCCTGCATAGAAGGTTTGGATGATCATCCAAGTAGTCAGTCCATGTGTTGGGCAGTTTTTAACCAAAGATTTCATTCTTTCCCAAGCTTGAGCAACATGTTCAGTATCTAATTGTTTAAAATTCATTATGCTACTCCTCAAAGATATAATTTTAGCAGGGGGATAATATCTACCAATAAAAGCATCCTTGCATTTAGTCCATGAATCAATACTATTCTTAGGCAGAGATAGCAACCAATCTTTAGCTCTTCCTCTTAATGAGAAAGGGAACAATTTTAATTTTATAATGTCACCATCTACATCCTTATACTTTTGCATTTCACATAATTCAACAAAATTATTAAGATGGGCAGCAGCATCATCAGAACTAACACCAGAAAATTGCTCTCGCATAACAAGATTCAGCAAAGCAGGTTTAATTTCAAAGAATTCTGCTGTAGTAGCAGGTGGAGCAATAGGTGTGCATAAGAAATCATTATTATTTGTGGTTGTGAAGTCACACAACTTAGTATTTTCAGGGTTGGCCATTTTAGCAACAGTAAATAAAGCAAACTAGATAAAGTAAATGCAAGTAACCAATTTTTTTGTGTTTTTGATATAGAGAACAAGGCAGTAAATAAAGTAAAGCTAGCAACTAATTTTTTTGTATTTTGATTTAGTGCAGCAAACAAAGTAGTAAATAAAACTAAGCAAGACAAAAACAAAGTAAAGAGATTGGGAAGTGGAGACTCCCCTTGCAGCGTGTCTTGATCTCCCCGGCAACGGCGCCAGAAAAAGCTTGATGCTGTCCAGGACTGGCGCGCTGTTGACGAGGGAGGAAATCCCTGTTGTGTAGCTTTCTGGTCCCCGGCAACGGCGCCAGAAAAAGCTGCTTGATACGCGTTCAGCACGCGTCCGTTGGGAACCCCAAGAGGAAGGTGTGATGCGTACAGCGGCAAGTTTCCCTCGCATGAAACCAAGGTTATCGAACCGAGAGGAGCCAAGAAGCACGTTGAAGGTTGATGGCGGCGGGATGTAGTGCGGCGCAACACCGGAGATTCCGGCGCCAACGTGGAACCCGCACAACACAACCAAAGTACTTTGCCCCAACGAAACGAGTGAGGTTGTCAATCTCACCGGCTTGCTGTAACAAAGGATTAACCGTATTGTGTGGAAGATGATTGTTTGCGAAAAACAGTAGAACAATATTGCGATAGATTGTATTTCGAGTAAAGAGAATTGGACCGGGGTCCACAGTTCACTAGAGGTGTCTCTCCCATAAGATAAACAGCATGTTGGGTGAACAAATTACAGTTGGGCAATTGACAAATAAAGAGGGCATGACCATGCACATACATATCATGATGAGTATAGTGAGATTTAATTGGGCATTACGACAAAGTACATAGACCACCATCCAACTGCATCTATGCCTAAAAAGTCCACCTTCAGAGTTATCATCCGAACCCCTCCAGTATTAAGTTGCAAAGCAACAGACAATTGCATTAAGTATGGTGCGTAATGTAATCAACAACTACATCCTTAGACATAGCATCAATGTTTTATCCCTAGTGGCAACAAGACAACACAACCTTAGAACTTTCCGTCACCGTCCCGTGTGTCAATGCAGGCATGAACCCACTATCGAGCATAAATACTCCCTCTTGGAGTTACAAGCATCTACTTGGCCGGAGCATCTACTAGTAACGGAGAGCATGCAAGATCATAAACAACACATAGATATAACTTTGATAATCAACATAACAAGTATTCTCTATTCATTGGATCCCAACAAACGCAACATATAGAATTACGGATAGATGATCTTGATCATGTTAGGCAGCTCACAAGATCCGACAATGAAGCACAATGGGGAGAAGACAACCATCTAGCTACCGCTATGGACCCATAGTCCAGGGGTAGACTACTCACACATCACTCCGGAGGCGACCATGGTGGCGTAGAGTCCTCCGGGAGATGAATCCCCTCTCCGGCGAGGGTGCCGGAGGCGATCTCCTGGATCCCCCGAGATGGGATCGGCGGCGGCGGCGTCTCGCAAGGTTTTCCGTATCGTGGCTCTCGGCATCGGGGGTTTCGCGACGGAGGCTTTAAGTAGGCGGAAGGGCAGGTCGAGGATGGGGCACGAGGGGCCCACACCCTAGGTCGGCGCGGCCGGGGCTTGGGCCGCGCCGCCCTATGGTGTCGCCACCTCGTGGCCCCACTTCGTCTCCTCTTCGGTCTTCCGGAAGCTTCGTGGCAAAATAGGACCCCGGGCGTTGATTTCGTCCAATTCCGAGAATATTTCGTTACTAGGATTTCTGAAACCAAAAACAGCGAGAAAACAAAGAATCGGCACTTCGGCATCTTGTTAATAGGTTAGTTCCAGAAAATGCACGAATATGACATAAAATGTGCATAAAACATGTAGATAACATCAATAATGTGGCATGGAACATAAGAAATTATCGATACGTCGGAGACGTATCAAGGTGCCGAATACACCGGCATTCGTTGTCTACAAGATCGGGGGCGATCCTAGTGATTACCAGTTCTTGTACGAGGCGCCCAAGGAGATCCCTCACGGATACGCGTGCACATACGTGCCGGACGACGATGAATCGGGCACTCATGAACCGGACCGCAACGGTAGGGACTTCGGAACAGCGAGGAGGAGTTTCGGATCAGATCTTGAGAAGCGTACGTGGGCGGCTAAGTATGCCGCTCCGACGAACCTCCGAGCTCAACTCCCGTGGCTAGCTCGGATCTCGAGAAGCAAGCGTGGCTAGCTAAGTACGCCACCCCGAGCAAATCTTCGAGTTCAACTCCTGCAGCCTAGCACGGCGGATCAGATCAGCACGATCTTAAGAGACCAGTTCGGCATGGTGCCGAAAAGGAGGGCAATCGGCTATTCCAAGCCGTATCCCAATGACTATGATTTGATCCCACTACCACCCAAATATCGGCTCCCTGAATTCTCCAAGTTTAGTGGGGCAGATGGCTCCAGCTCAATCGAGCATGTAAGCCGATATTTGGCGCAGCTGGGCACGATCTCAGCTGCAGATCCACTACGCGTGAGGTTCTTCGCATAGTCCCTCACAGGATCGGCTTTCGGGCGGTACACCTCGTTGCCACCAGACTCGATCCGGACTTGGAAGCAGTTGGAAGAACAGTTCCACATGCAGTATCACTCAGAGGCTTCCGAGTCTGGCATTGCCGATCTAGCACAAGTACGTCGAAGCGCGGAGAACTGTGGCGGAATCACATCCGGCGCTTCGAACCGTTAGGAACCGATGTTATTCGGCTCGTGTGACTGAAAAAGAAGCGATCGAGTTGGCGAGTGGTGGGCCTTGCATCACCAATCAAGGATATGGCCTCCCAAGCGTGACTACCCTTCACCGGCACACATGGTTCGAAGCGTCGTTATATGAACAGCGCCACCCAGACTTGTACCAGGACAAATTCAAGCGTGCGGTAGTCTTGGTTGAAGCAGATGAAGATGAAGGGTCCACGGGAGATCAAGAGGTAGCAGTAGCTGAATGGACTCGGGGGGCAAACCCCCGTGTCCTGCAAATGGGTGAAGCCACAAGGTCCTCCTAGAGGGTTTGACTTCGACGTGACCAAAGCTGAGCAAATTTTTGATCTCTTACTCAAGGAAAAGCAGCTGAAGTTACCCGACGGTCTCAAACTCCCCACGAGCACAGGAGCTGAATGGAAAGCCATATTGCAAATGGCATAACACGTTCAGCCACAACACTAACGACCGCAGGGTGTGGCGTCGGCAGATCCAAATGGCGATAGAGCAAGGGCGTCTAATCTTCAACCGATACGCCATGAAAGTCCACACACCCCTTCCCCGCCGTTAACACGGTGGAGTACGCTTACCCCGAGGGGTGCCAGCCAGGTTTTTCGTTAAGCATCAACATGGTCGAGCCTGGGCACCACTCTGGAAAGGACAAAGGCGAGGGCAGCCACTCTCGTAGCAATGACAAAGAGGAAGCCGCTCCACGCGATCGGCTCCGACACGATGGCAAGCGCTACATCACAGAGGGAGAAGTGAAGAACGTGCGATATCAACGACCTCTCTCTGATCACCTCCTCAATAAATACGTGAGTCAGTATGACCAGCGCCGACGGTACAATAGCGACGATGAAAGGGATCGTCTAGCTAGCAGGAACGCCAGGAGACATCGTCGGCGTGATCGCGACGAGGAGGGATATGAGCGCCATACCAAGGAGAAGTCGAGAGAACAGGACGACATGGACAAGCACTGGGACTGCCCTTTCTTCAAACACTGCTGGGATTCAGGAATGAGCCGATTGCCTACGATCGGCAACTGCCCAGAATGTAGGCGGAAGAAGAAGGGTGCAACGGACGTATCAGTGTTCAAACGTCTAGGACCTCTCCCATCTAGGAACAAGCAAACCGAGTCCTCTCAGGAAGAAGACCTCAAGGAGTTAGAGGATGACTATGAAGAAGAAGAGGACAAGTACCACTGGCCAAGGTGGTGCCCTGATGGACTCAGCCGTTCCCAAAAGCGTAGGGTTCAGCGACTGCGCGGCGTGGAAGAAGCCGAAAGGTTATACCTGCACACGCTAAGGAAGGCGTGGCCTCGATCCGGCCAAGAAAATTCAGCGAACTCTGGACGAGGAGGGTCGACCACAAAGGAAAGAGTGGCGCCCCAAACAAAGGAAAGCCGATGATGAGACATCGGCTGGCACAAATATGGTGTTCATCCTTCCAGCGGAGTTTTGTGCTCCAGGATTAGACGAGGCACCCTGTGGCACAACTTGACTGCGGCCCACGACCAGTTATCTTTGAGAAGCCACGTGAAAGAAGCTACATACACCTCAAGGCCCTGTACTTGCGAGGTTATATCAATGGGCAGCCTGTCAATAAGATGTTGGTGGACACCGGAGCGGCAGTCAACATCATGCCATACTCCATGCTACGTCGGTTGGGACGCTCTAACTCGGATCTGATCAAGACCAACATTACACTGAGCGATTTCAACGGCCAAGCGTCTGACGCGCAAGGTGTTCTGAACGTGGATCTGACCGTAGGGAGGAAAACCATCCCTACGACGTTCTTCATCGTCGACAGCAAGAGCACTTATGCTATCCTACTAGGGAGAGATTGGATCCACGCCAACTGTTGCATTCCATCTACGATGCACCAATGCCTAATACAGTGGGATGGAGATGAAGTAGAAGTCGTCCACGCAGACGATTCAGCCGAGATTTCAACGGCTGCCATGAATGTTTGGGAGGCGGAAGGCCAAGAGCCACTCTCAGGCATCACTTTGGACGACTGCGATTACATCGACGCGTCAAAAAACAGGGTGAGGCTGGTTTTATCCACTGGCCTGGCCGTTGTAACAAGAGCAAAGTCTATGAGCACACATGGGAAGGCCGATCCTTGTGATCGGCCCCTAAAAAATAAAAAGTAAGAGTCTTGTCTCCAGCATGTCACGTAAATGTAGCAACGCACAGACAAGATGTAAACCTCTTTTGAGCAGTGCAACCAAGATGGGGCCGATTCCAGCAATCGGCCCGTATTATACTAGCCCTACGTTCTGCCTGTGTTCAACAGCGATCTAACGGGCAACGGATTTACGTCGGCTGAAGAGCTGGAAGAAGTCAACATTGGTCCTAACAGAGCCGACGTTCAATTATCGTGCCTTGGCTGACTACAGAGCCGATATCCGCAGTTACCTGGCAGATTCGGCTCGGGGGGGCACCTAATCAGATGGACATGTGCGATTCATGTGCAGTGAAATATCGGGGGCCGATAGAAAAATCGACCAGTAAAAAAAAATTTCTCATGGTGAACAGCCGATGCACAGACATCGACTTTAGAACTAAGTTACACAGGATCTACCAGCCGCGTGTTCAAGACGCGGATTTTCGACCAAGTCAGACTTTCTCTTCGAGGACCTCCAACCCTTTGTGCAAAGTCGCCAGTTCGGCAGTGCTGTTAGAAGCGACAGCCTTTTGCTCATCAAGCCATTGGTTTTTCGTCTACAATATCGGCTTTCAACGGAAGAAGGGGTGATCGGCTCTGGTGTTTCTGCTGTCGGTTTGGCCAAGTTGGCCACCTTCTCAACTACATTCACAGAATTTGCTAAGGCCAGAGTGGCGGATGGCATGGGTGTCTCCTCGACATCCCCACTGGAGGTGTCGTCAGTTTGCAGAGGAAGAGGTTAGCCGATAAGGGCGATAAGGGGTCAGCATGCAACATGAGCCGAGGAGAGGATAGAGCCGCCCTGCCCTTTTTTGGTGGGAGTTTGGGAAATGGCAGGTTCAGGGGCTGACCTTTTCTTGAAAGCCGACGGTGGCAAGTCTGGCTGGCTCTGCGTGGTGACTGTCTCAGAATTGCCTGAGTTTGAGGCCCTTCGACTGAACTGTGTGTCCTCGCCGCTGTTCTCGCCTTAACTGAGGCTCGGGGGGCAGCTGATCTGGTAGACACTCTGTTTTGGGAGCCGATTGGAGTGTCGTCGGCTGGCCCTGCATCATAACCTTCTTCAGAAGCGGTGAATTGTTGCAGGAGAAGACCACCAGAGTTGCTGAAAGGAATCTGAAAGGGGATCCATCATCATTGACAGGATCTGGGCCATCTTGTTGCTGCAAAGAAACAGAGCAGGGTTATAAAGCATCACTGGAAACTATCGCGAGGAGATTTGCGAGCAAGTGGCACCTGTTCTGCAGAAGTATCAGCTTCAGCGTCAAGTTGTCTCAGCAACGGTCCTAGGGCTCTCCTGAAGGCATGGGTCTCCCACATTTATACATCAGATCTCAAAGTCGTCAGTCGAAGAGATGAAGGATAGATTGCGAGGGACCGATGCGTTACCATCGGCTCATTGAGCATTGATTAAGTTGACAATCGGCAAAGGCAGTATGAGGGGAAATCGGCTAAATTAGCATAAAGGAAATCGACAAAATCAAATTAAAGGAAATTCTTCATTGATAACGGGATTCCTTACATAAAAAGCTGATCGCTCTCAAAAGGAAGTACCAGGGGATACATTGCCCCGTTTACTACTGCTAATCCTATACTAAGGGTCCTATCTATGGGCCGTCGCTGCCCTCGTCGTCGCCGTCGTTGCCGCTGTCGGCGCTACTCCCGGTTGACTCGTCGTCGCTGCTGCCGCGGCCGCCAGCAGGGCCCTCGTTGTCCTCGTCCTCCTCGTCAGCATCGTCGTCGCTGTCGAAGTCGCTGAGGTTCCCCGGCCAGGGGCAGAAGCGTTTGGCCGGCGGTTCATCGGAGGAGGCGTCGTCCTCCTCCTCTTCCTCCTCCTCCTCCTCGAAGGAGGTGAAGTCGTCCCAGGAGAAGCGATTGTCATCGCTCTCCTCTTCCGTTTCCCCGTCAGCAAGGAAGCGGAGGTCACTCTCCCCGTCGGTCGAGGACTGGTCATCCTCAGACCAGACAGAGAAATCGTGACTGGACTCGTCCCCGTCTTCTATGGCGCGGCGAATGCGGGCCTCATGGGCCTTCTTTGGGTCCCACTCCGGCGTCGGCTCGCGGGAGGACTGGGTGGAAAGACCCGACGAGGCAGAGGAGGAAGAAGACATGGTGACAGAGGAGGGCTTTTGGAGTGCTAATGCGAAGGGGATGAAGAAGTGAACTGTTCAGAGCGGTTAAATAAAGGGGATATGGTGGAGATTCAATGCCACAGCAGTTTCCGAGGAGGTGGTGCCCAAAGAAAAAAAAACTGCCAAGTCACGCGGAGAAGTTGAGAAGGCAAGGCATCATGATGAAGGATACTGCGATGGTTCTGCTCTGCTACGACATGACCCGACGAAAACCAGGGGGCAGAATGTGTTGGCGTCCGAAACCCACCGGCGAGCAAAGGCTAGCAACACGAAGAGCCGGGAACAACTCAGAGCTGCGGCTGGCCCTGGCCCCTCGCGCGACGGCCCGCAAAGACTCTGCACACACGTCTGATGCTGGTGCAAGGGCGTGCCACCTGACCTATACCTGGTCAGGAAGGTGATGGATTTGCCTCGCTTAGGTTTCCTGCATGGCATACACGTAAACATTAAATACGAGCCTCGATCGGCTCTCAGGTTTTCCCGTGAATCGGCTCAAGGAGCCGATCCACCCATGATTCGTAAAGGGTTTACGATAGCATGGTGGTCCTGCTTGATCGACATAAAGCTAAAACGATCTACAACGATTTAGGTCTTTCACCGCATAATCGGAACATCCTACTCGTGATTGAGCCTAGCAGCCACGCACGGTGTCAATAAACCAACCCTAGATGAGGCCTAAAAACCAACATGAAGTTGATCCCCGGAACATCTTATCTAGGGTTAGCAACCTGCACCCTACGTGCCACCGGATCCTTCAACCCGTTTGCAAGGCCTAACTATGCGAGATATTAAACTAATCCTTGAAGAACAAGGAACAATCATAACGGATCGGATCTACTAAATAACGATCAAGCAAGGTGCCGCCCTTACACCTAAGAAAGGTGTAAGGACGGCTAGACGTCTAAGGGTTGCATGAATGAAAGCATGTAGCAAGGTAGAACGATGCTAACCCTAACACATCTATGATAACTACGTTGCTCGCCATCAAAAAGGCTTCAGCACGAGTAACGCATGAACAACGAATAAACGTATACTGCCTAGATCGCAAGATGCGATCTAGGCAGCATGATGCTTACCCGGAAGAAACCCTCGAAACAAGGGGTCGGCGATGCGCCAAGATTTGGTTTGTGATGAACGTGATTGTTGTTTATCTCGATAACCCGAGATACATATTTATAGTCCGTAGACTTTCTAACGTGGGAATAATTCCAACCGTGCACAAGTCAAGTTCTATCTAAACGACACGTATCCTACTATATTTACAGATACACGGGCAAATTAGCCCAAACTCGTTATTCAAGGCCGATTCACATATATTCTTTGACGTGTATTCTTCAAGCCCATCTTGATCGCGGCCCACCTCTGACTCGGTCAAATTCTGGTGATAACACATACAACACACATGCACGTGACGCTTTTCGCGCATGCGCACAACACACATGATCATCGAGCTTCGCACATAACATATGTGCACACACACGTGTACGTGACGTGTGTGCAAGACGATCATATCGGAACCGGTCACACACAAAGCATAAAACCAACAAAGTTACGGTATACGGCGAGACCTAGAGTGTTGGATGAGGTAAAAAGTTGAGATTGAGTAGGGTATTGAGCTAAGAAAGCTTCACCATTACTTACCTATGAAGAAAATTAAGTTTACCAACTTAATTTTGGTGAATGAAGAGGTGAAAATGAGGTGGGAAGGAGGGGCAACACGACCAGATCCAGATTTGGTGGGAGGTGGTGGTGGAAGAGTGTTTGGGGAAAGTGGGTGGCACATGTGAGTGGAGGGGTAAAAGCAGGAAAATGGTCCCAGGTTAGCAGTGGCTCACCGCCACTGCTAGGGTGACATAGCAATGGCGCACTGCCTGGTGGTGCGCCACTGCTAAGCCTCTCACTCTAAATGGGCTCTGGCCACCCCCTAGAAGTGGCGCACATAAAGACATGCGCCATAGGTAACCTATGTAGCAGTGGTGCACCGTCTAAGTGCGCCATTGCTAAGCCTATCATCTCTAAACGGGCTCTGGACACGTCCTAGCAGTGGCGCACCTCACCAACGTGCGCCATAGGTAAGGAATGTAGCAGTGGCGCACCACGGAGACGTGCGCCACTACTAGTTTGGGGGACGAGCTGGACTCCTATCACCACTTACTTATGGCGCACCACAATCATGGTGCGCCACTACTACTTTTGTAACAGTGGCCCACCGTTTTGTGGTGCGCCACTGCTAAGTAGTAGTGGCGCACGGCAGTCATGGTGCGCCACTGCTGGCAGTCTTACGGCTAGGCCTTTTCCTAGTAGTGCATCATTCATACAATGATATAACCTTGTTATTAATAACATCCAATGTTCATGATTATGAAACTAATCATCCATTAATCAACAAGCTAGTTAAGAGGCATACTAGGGACTCTTTGTTGTTTACATATCACACATGTATCAATGTTTCGGTTAATACAATTATAGCATGGTATATAAACATTCATCATAAACATAAATATATATATAATAACCACTTTTATTATTGCCTCTCGGGCATATCTCCAACAGTCTCCCACTTGCACTAGAGTCAATAATCTAGATTACATTGTAAGATACCTAACACCCATGGCATTCCGAGTGTTGGTCATGCTTTGCCCTAGGGAGAGCTTTAGTCAACGGATCCGCTACATTCGGATCCAGTGTGTACTTTGCAAATCTTTACTTCTCCATCTTCGATGTACTCGTGAATCGAATGATAACGCAGCTTGATATGCTTCAGCCTCTTGTGTGACCTTGGTTCTTGTGCATTGGCGATGGCACCCATGTTGTCACGGTAGATGACTAATGGGTCCAATGCACTAGGAACCACACCGAGCTCTACAATGAACCTCTTCATCCATACCGCTTCGATGAAGCCTGCGAAGCCGCTATGTACTCCGATTCTGTTGAAGACTTCGCCACCGTGCACTCGCTTTGAGCTTGCCCAACTTACTTGCAAGCACCATTCAATATAAACACGTACCCAGACTGTGACTTAGAGTCATCAAGATCAGTGTTCCAACTTGCATCGGTGTAACTGGTTACAATGAGCTCTTGGTCACCTCCATAACAAAGAAACATATCCTTGGTTCTTTTCAAGTACTTCAGGATATTCTTGACCGCTGTCCAGTGTTCCATTCCTGGATCACTTTGATATCTGCTAGTCAAGCCGACAGCATGTGCTATATCCGGTCTAGTACATAGCATGGCATACATGATAGAGCCTACTGCCGAGGCATAGGGGATCTGACTCATCCTTTCTCTTTCTTCTGCCGTAGCTGGTCCTTGAGTCTTACTCAAGACCTTGCCTGGTAACATAGGTAAGAACCCTTTCTTACTTTCGTCCATTCTAAACTTCTTTAGAATCTTGTCCAGGTATGTACTATGTGATAGCCCTATTAGGCGTCTTGATCTATCTCTATAAATCATGATGCCTAATATATACGATGCTTCACCAAGGTCTTTCATTGAAAAACTATTATTCAAATAACCTTTTACACTGCTTAATAGTTCTATATCATTCCCAATCAATAATATGTCATCTACATATAATATCAGGAATGCTACAGAGCTCCTACTCACTTTCTTGTAAATACAGGCCTCTCCATGACACTGTATAAACCGGAAGTCTTTGATCACTTTATCAAAGCGTCGGTTCCAACTTCTCGATGCTTGCTTCAGTCCATAAATTGAACGCTGAAGTTTGCATACTTTGTCAGCATTTTTAGGATCGACAAAACCTTTGGGTTGTACCATATACAACTCTTCCTCAATGTCTCCATTAAGGAACGCCATTTTGACATCCATCCGCCAAATCTCATAATCGAAAAATGCAGCTATTGCTAACAAAATCCTCACAGATTTTAGCTTCGCTACGAGTGAGAAAGTCTCATCGTAGTCAACACCTTGAATTTGTCGGAAACCCTTTGCGACAAGTCGAGCTTTATAGACGAGTAATATTACCATCGGCATCTGTTTTTCTCTTGAAGATCCATTTATTCTCGACAGCCTTTCGGCTATCAGGTAAGTCTACCAAAGTCCATACTTTGTTATCATACATGGATCCCATTTCGGATTTCATGGCTTCTTGCCATTTGTTGGAATCTGGGCTCATCATCGCTTCTTCATACGTCGCGAGGTCCTCATCATTGTTGTCCACAATCATGACATTTAGACAAGGATCATACCAATCAGGAGTGGCACGTTCCCTTGTCGATCTGCGAGGTTCAGTAGCTATCTCGTTTGAAGTTTCATGATCATTATCATTAGCTTCCTCTGTTGTTGGTGTAGGCAGCACAGGAACAACTTCCGGTACTGCACTAATCTGATCAACTAGTGAAGATTCATCAATCTCATCGAGTTCTACTTTTCTTCCAGTCACTTCTTTAGTGAGAAATTCTTTCTCAAGAAAGGTTCCGTTCTTAGCAACAAAGATTTTGCCTTCGGATCCGTGATAGAAAGTGTACCCTATAGTTTCCTTAGGGTATCCTATGAAGACGCATTTCTCCGCTTTGGGTTCTAGCTTGTCCGGTTGTAACTTCTTTACATAGGCTTCGCAACCCCAAACTTTAAGGAACGACAGCTGAGGTTTCTTGTTAAACCATAATTCATACGGTGTCGTTTCAACGGATTTTGATGGTGCTCTATTTAAAGTGAATGCGGCTGTCTCTAATGCATAACTCCAAAATGATAACGGCAAATCAGTAAGAGACATCATAGAATGAACCATATCTAAGAGAGTTCGATTACGACGTTCGGACACACCGTTACGTTGTGGTGTTCCCGGCGGAGTCAATTGTGAAAGTATTCCGCATTTCTTTAAATGCATGCCAAACTCATAACTCAGATATTCACCTCCACGATCAGATCGTAGAAATTTGATCTTCTTGTTACGTTGATTTTCTACTTCACTTTGGAATTCCTTAAACTTCTCGAAAGTTTCGGATTTATGTTTCATGAAATAGATATACCCATATCTACTCGGATCATCTGTGAAGGTTAGAACATAACGATAACCACCGCGCGATGCTACGCTCATTGGTCCGCACACATCGGTATGTATGATTTCCAATAAGTCAGTAGCTCGCTCCATCATACCGAGAAAATGGAGTCTTAGTCATTTTTCCCATTAGACATGCTTCGCATCTATCAAGTGACTCAAAGTCAAGTGATTCAAGTAATCCATCGGTATGGAGTTTCTTCATGCGTTTCACTCCAATATGACCAAGACGACGATGCCACATATAAGTAGAATTATCATTTAATTTAATTCGCTTAGCATCAATGTTATGTATATGTGTATCACTACTATCGAGATCTAACGGAAATAAGCCATTCTTTTCGGGTGCTCGACCATAAAAGATATTATTCATAAAAATAGAACAACCATTATTCTCGAGACTTGAATGAATAACCGTCTTGCATTAAACAAGATCTAGATATAATGTTCATGCTCAACGCGGGTACAAAATAACAATTATTTAGGCTTAAAACTAATCCCGAAGGTAGATGTAGAGGAAGTGTGCCGGCAGCGATCACATCGACTTTGGATCCATTTCCAACGCGCATCGTCACTTCATACTTTAGTAGTCTTCATTTATTCTTTAGTTCCTGTTTCGAGTTACAAATATGAGCAACCGAACCAGTATCAAATACCCAGGTACTAGTACGAGAACCAGTAAGATAAACATCTATAACATGTATATCAGATATACCTTCTTTCTTCTTCTTGACAAGGCCGCTCTTCGGATCCGCCAAATACTTGGAGCAATTACGCTTCCAGGTGTCCCTTCTCCTTGCGGTAATAGCACTCAGCATCAAGTTTAGGGCCGGTCTTAGGTTTCACGGAGAGCGCGGCAGCTTTCTTGCCACCCTTCTTGAATTTGCCTTTAGACTTGCCCTGTTTCTTGAACCGGTGGTCTTGTTGACCATCAACACTTGGTGCTCTTTCTTGATCTCAATCTCAGCGAGCTTTAAGCATGGAGAAGAGTTCGGGTAACTCTTTGTTCATGTTCTGCATATTGTAGTTCATCACAAAGTTCTTGTACCTAGGTGGCGGTGATTGAAGGATACGATTAATCCCCGATCAGTTAGGAATAACTATTTCCAAGTCACTGAGTTTCTTCGCATGCCCGGTCATAACGAGCATGTGCTCACTAACGGAGCTACCTTCTTCCATCATGCAAGCCGAAGAAGTGTTTCGATGCTTCATAGCATTCCACGGCCACATGAGTTTCAAAAATAGTCTTCAACTCTTTTATCAACTCATGTGGATCGTGGTGCTCAAAACGTTTTTGAAGATCGACTTCCAGATTGCATAGGATGGCACACTGAACTTGAGAGTACCGAGTTTTCCGAGTTGCGTAAACATTCTTTACTTCATCGGTTTCAGTTTCTGCAGGAGGGTCACCTTGCGGTGCATCAAGCACATATTGCAGATTTCCGCCAGCGAGGAAAATCCTCACATGACGGAACCAGTCGGTGAAGTTGCTACCGTTGCTCTTAAGCTTTTCTTTCTCTAGGAACTGGTTAAAATTGATTGGGGACGCCATATCTACAACATATATTTGCAATATTTTAGACTAAGTTTATGACAAATTGAGTTCAAATTTTTAATTCAACATAATTAAAAACTAGGTGAACTCCCACTCAAAACAATATCCCTCGCATTGTCTTAGTGATCACACGAACCAAATCCACCGCACCTAAGTCCGATCATCACAAGACAAGGTGTGATTTCAATGGCGAACACTCAAAGTGTTCATCACATCAACCATATGATTCATGCTCTACCTTTCGGTATCACGTGTTCCGAGACCATGTCTGTACATGCTAGGCTCGTCAAGGCCACCTTAGTATCCGCATGTGCAAAACTGTCTTGCACCCGTTGTGATGAGGTCTAAGACCCCGTGTGTGGCCCGATCTTGCGGTTGACCCGAAATCCAAAGGGGAAGGAGAGGGAGAGCGCGAAGAACACGAAGAACACGAAGAACACGAGGAACTCACGCACGCACACCTACCCGATACAATCGATACTTACCCCCGTGGCTCGATGGACCACGCCAATAGAATCAACCCGGAAGAGACACGTGGTAGAATTCCGAGGTGAGAGATCGGTGTTGGAGAAGGAGATCGGGGAGAGAGAGAGAGAGTGCTCACACTAGAATCTCACTCACATATCTAGATCAACAACAAGGGTGGCCTTGATTACAGAGGGATGAAACCCTAGGGAGACAAAGCTCAAAGTCATGTTTAAGCTATCATCTTGTCTAAGGGGTAAAGAAGGGGTCCTAGCTACTTATATAGGCACACATGGCCAGCAAGGGCGAACAGGTACGCGAATGGATAAGTTAAGGCAGTTTGGTGGGGCACTCCCGTCAGATCCGATTTGGGTCCGGTCGGACCGGGCCTGTGGCCGGGCTGTCCGGTCAAGGGTCCGGTCTGACCGGGCCTGGGACCGGGCTGTCCGGTCAAGGGTCCGGTCGACCGGTCGCCAACCGGGATTCTGCGAAGAATCCGGTCCTGGGTCCGGTCGTCGTCCGGTATGAGGGAGCTGCGCCGGTTTGCGCCCGGTTGACCGGGCCTGTGACCGGGGCGTCCGGTCGTGGGTCCGGTCTGACCGGGTCCTGGACCGGCCAGCGTTCGTCTCTTCCTTGGAGCGCTTCGAGCGACGTCGGCTTCGGCTTCATGATCATCTCCATGTCCAGATGCTTCTCTCCCTCCCTTGACCTTGGCGTCTCCTCTTCTCCGGCGTCTTGATGTGCCTTGTACCTAATGACACATAGCACATCGGCATGAGGTAGTAATCCATCCAAAGGGGTATCGAGGTCAAGGGTGGTGAGGAGCGAGTTCACCTTATCATGTAGCGCTTTGACTCGAGCCCGAGTCATCGGTCCACTTGGGGGACTTGTTGGTCTTGGTGTAGCGACGTCGGTGACCGGGGCTACATCATCTCCCCCCCTTGGGGAAGAGTCGTCCTCGATTCTTGTTCTTCCTCCTCACCGACGGTGTAGTCCATGACGCTTGTCCCATGTTGTGGTAGAGGGATAAAGTCGCGGTCGAAGAAGAGCTTGGGGAAAAACAACTTGCAAATGGAAAGCTTGTGCATGCCAAATTTGTGATCGGCGAACAAGAGGCTCTCAATACAACACGAAGCATCAAGTCGTTTCTCCAAGAGGCATTTGGCAAAAATGGAAACCAAAAGAGTGTCGATGTATCCAAAATGTGGTAGGGCATAAATTTGTGCATGTAAGAGTTGTAAGGTGTCAAAAATGTGTGGTGTAGCATTGTCCCAAACAAGTGGAACAAACAAAAGGCAAGTATCGGTGGCAAAATTTTGGGCAAAATTGTTATGTGCAATGGCAAAGAGATGGAAACTTCTAGCTTGGGAAAGTATGGTTGGCGTGAGCCAAGTATGGGTATCCTCAAGTGTCGAAGAATCCATTTCAATTGCCAAAGGTGAAATAAGAAATCCAAAGAAGAGCAACTTTATGAGTGACATGTGGCACAAGATGTATAAGGTGTCTCTCACATGTATGACATGGTCCTTGAGATTCTTGGAGTGTATGATGATAACATCAAGACATACAACAACCATTGTGCCAACAAGATGTGTCAAGATATGTTGCATAAGAGGCAAAATAGATGACGAGGAATTGGACCAAACCGGAAACTCGACAAACCAAGTCGGAAACACATGAGGGTGAAGGCTTGTGGGAACATACTCTTTGGTGTGATTCCCGCGGGTTAGGTCCTTGTTGGGGTAGCTCTCAATTGCGCGTTTCGTGAGCTCATGCTCCGTGGCGGTGGAAGGTGTTGTGCGGGTACCTATACACACAATAGAGAGAACAAAAAGCGTGTGTGCATGGTAGAGGAACACATCATCCATCATGATGTTCCATGACTTGTGCACATCACCGTTAGTGTCAATCAAGATAGTATGAAATGCATGGCGATGGTGCATATGGCAAGAAGGTGCATTCATGGCATGTGGTAACTCATGATCATCAAAAAGTGAGAAGGCTATGGGGGCCATCTCGTGGACAATGAAATAAGCATTCTTGCATACCAAGCATAAGAAAGAGCAATTGTTCATAATCTTGGATGCAAGGATCATGGAATGGTGCAAACATTTTGGGCAAAGCATGTTCAACATGTTATCATTGTTGTCGACAACCCTATGTAAAGAGCAAGTGTTCATCAAGGGTGTCACAACACAAGCATGATCAATATCGTTAGCAAGCGGGGAAAAACTGAAACTCTCGTAGCATGGCATGGTCATGGTATCACAAGCAATCAATTCCACATGGTCAACAATGTTATCAAGCAAAGCATCACACGGGAAAGTGAAAGTAGCATGTGAAGTAGCAAATGGATCATCGAGATCATGCATGCACTCAAAATTCATCATGTCCACTAGTGGGATCATGGCATCATCAACACCTATGTTGTTACCTTTGTAGGCCGACTCATTTGAGGTAGGTGTTGTGGAAGTAGGAGGATCCATGTGGTCGACATGTCCATCTTGGAGCAAGCATGGTGAGATATCATCATCTTCATGCACCATGTACATCGTCTCCATTAGCGGGAACTCGTCCTCCGTAGAACCTAGTGCAACATAAGAAGACACAAACGAGGGAGAGGTTAATGTGTTAGCAAATGCGATGTCCTCCATGGACCTATCATCTATCTCTCTCAACTCAGTTTGTGTATCACTCATGTCCTCCAAATGGAAGCACTCAAACTCACATGTGGGGTGGGAGTCACTCAACTCACTATCACTCTCACTCAAGTGGGCTAAGTGGCTCTCATGCTCACATGGGATTAGTACCAACTCGTCAATCAAGCATATAGGAGTAGGCTCGACTTTCTCATCTCCATGCGCCTCCTTGGTTGAAGGGAAAATCCCATGCTCAACCATCTCAACTCCATGCGCTTCCATAGGTGAAGGGAGAATCCCATGGTCACCATGCTCAACTCCATCGCCTCCCAAGTCATCCTCAAATGGTGGCGCCACGGTGTTGATGAGAGCTAGGCTCGGCTCAACTTCACCCTTGAGTTCACCTTGGCGATCTTCATCTTGAAGTGTTAGCGCAATAGGCATCTTGGGGACTTGTGCTTGTAGCTTGTCGAAGTAGAGTGTCTTGGCGCTTGGCGTTGTGCATTGCCATGCCACGTGACCCTTGGCCTTGCACACCTCACATAGGAGATTGGGACATTCCCGTGGAGGGTGGCCTTGTTGCTTGCACTTGTAGCATCGGAGTCCATAGGCACGTGACGAGGTAGAGGCCATTGTGGTGGTGGCACAAGAGGTGGAAGTCGTCTTATGAGGAAGGTATGCGCGATGTGCACTTGCCATCCTTGGAGTGGTAGGCACCCTATCATGGTGTTTGTCGCCTTCATGTCGAGGCTCTCGTCTTCGTGCATCATCACCATGGCTTGAGTGGTGTCGTTGAAGACTCGTGGAAGATGTTGGTCGATGGCGATCATGAAGTGGCTTGTGGCGGCGAAGCTCATGTGGTGACGTATGTCGATGACGGTCCTTGCCATGCCTAGATGATGGCTCATGCGACTTGGCATGTTGCTTGCGGCGCCTTGTGGAGCTTGGAGAAGAGTGTCGATGACGCTCATGATGGGGACGCTCTTGATGCTCCATATGGTGTACTTGAAGTCGACGATCTTGTGCATAAGCACTCTCATGGTGGCGCCTTGTGGAGCTCGAAGAAGTGTGTCGATGACGCTCATGATGGGGACGCTCTTGATGATCCATATGATGGTGCCATCGTGGAGGTCCTCTATCTTCATATGTAGCTCCATTGGTCAAGTAGGTGTACGTGGGAGCATCGTCTTTGCTCATCGTGGAGCGTAGGTGAGGCTCCGCCATGGTGTCGATGTCGTACTCGTGGTGTTGCTCCACCATGTCGTCGATGTCGTACTCGTGGCGTTGCTCCACCATGTCGTCCATGAGTGGTGAGACATTGTCGATGTAGAGATCGTCGATGTCGTCCTTAAGGTGGTGCTCCACCATGTCGTCGATGCTTGACGAGCCATTGTCGATGTAGAGCTCGTCGATGTCGTCCTCAAGGTGGTGCTCCACCATGTCGTCCATGCTTGAGGAGCCATTGTCGATGTAGAGCTCCTCGATGTCGGTCATGTCGGTGATGCTCGCGGAGCCATAGTCGGTGTCGAGCTCCACATGTTCCTCCACATCCGCGGTGCTTGAAGAGGAATCCTCCTCGAAGTGCTCCGTGTACTCCTCCGTATCTTCATCTTCGCTATCCATGTTAGCACGATGGTATCTATATGGTGTATGTTAGTGGAAGAACACTACCTCGCAATCTTACCGTGGTATGACAAGATTGGGGTGATCCAACAAACCGAGAGTTAGAACAATTGTATCGGGGACACACGCAAAACCACACGCAAAAGCTAGCAAATATGGTGTTAGGCGAGTGTTGTGGAAAGCCAAAAGACAAATCCAAGATCGAGTATGTTGTTAAAAGTGGGTGAGGTCCAAAAATCCAAATGTCAATGTGAAGATCACTATAAACACGGAAAAAGTTGTGGAACACACACACGAGATAAGCGGGGTTAGTGCAACCAAAAGTGAGCGGAAAAGTGTATGTATAAGTGCTCGTTGTCACACTAACACAAGGAGAGCCAAAGCTTTGGTTGCAAAGGAAGAGACAACAAGATTCACACGCGACCTCTCTTCTCGTATCTCTCTTTTGCTTAAAAGATTTTTCTCTTTTGTATACGGTGGCACTTGCACTCGTTTGTATCTTTGGTGGCACGTGGACACTTTGTATGTATGGATGTATGGATGTATGGTGCTACTCGCACACTTTTTGTGTTTTTGGGGCTTTTTCACGCACTATGTTAGCGTTAGCCTCGCCTTTGCTATCTTGCCACACAAGTATTTGCTTGGATGCCTTACTCAACGCGACACACACACCTCACAATGCGGGGCCACGTGCAATGTCTCGCAACACTAGACAAGCAATGCTCAATGGGATAGATCGCAAAAGGAAGAGGGTTACAGGGTGAAAGCTGCAAGTTATACCTGCGATGGTGGTGGTGGTGGTGATCGCCGGAAAACGAGGTCGAAGGGGGCGCGTTGCTGCGCCCGGTCTGGGGTCCGGTTGGACCGGGTCCTAGACCGGCCTGTCCGGTTGCCGCCCGGTCGACCGGGTTCTGTGCTGGCTCGTCCGGTCTGTGGCCCGGTCGACCGGGCTCGAAACCGGGTTTCACGAATTTGAGATTTCTCTCTCCTGTTCTTCCCCAAACCAAATCCAAATCGACCAAAACGAAGGGAAATGATGGAATTGGAGGCTCAAAGTTGGGGAAATAGTAGATCAAGCACAACAACACCAGATCCACGGACCAAAACCACTCAAAACGCAACCAAATCACAGATCGGTCAAGAGGCAATTTAGGGCTATTTTTTGGGTATTTTTTGGGAAAATTTTTAGAGGGCAAATCCGGTGGGTGGAGGGTCAAATTCGCGGAAACCAAAGGCTCTGATACCATATGATGAGGTCTAAGACCCCGTGTGTGGCCCGATCTTGCGGTTGACCCGAAATCCAAAGGGGAAGGAGAGGGAGAGCGCGAAGAACACGATGAACACGAAGAACACGAGGAACTCACGCACGCACACCTACCCGATACAATCGATACTTACCCCCGTGGCTCGATGGACCATGCCAATAGAATCAACCCGGAAGAGACACGTGGTAGAATTCCGAGGTGAGAGATCGGTGTTGGAGAAGGAGATCGGGGAGAGAGAGAGAGAGTGCTCACACTAGAATCTCACTCACATATCTAGATCAACAACAAGGGTGGCCTTGATTACAGAGGGATGAAACCCTAGGGAGACAAAGCTCAAAGTCATGTTTAAGCTATCATCTTGTCTAAGGGGTAAAGAAGGGGTCCTAGCTACTTATATAGGCACACATGGCCAGCAAGGGCGAACAGGTTCGCGAATGGATAAGTTAAGGCAGTTTGGTGGGGCACTCCCGTCAGATCCGGTTTGGGTCCGGTCGGACCGGGCCTGTGGCCGGGCTGTCCGGTCAAGGGTCCGGTCTGACCGGGCCTGGGACCGGGCTGTCCGGTCAAGGGTCCGGTCGACCGGTCGCCAACCGGGATTCTGCGAAGAATCCGGTCCCGGGTCCGGTCGTCGTCCGATACGAGGGAGCCGCGCCGGTTTGCGCCCGGTTGACCGGGCCTGTGACCGGGCTGTCCGGTCATGGGTCCGGTCCGACCGGGTCCTGGACCGGCCAGCGTCCGTCTCTTCCTTGGAGCGCTTCGAGCGACGTCGGCTTCGGCTTCATGATCATCTCCATGTCCAGATGCTTCTCTCCCTCCCTTGACCTTGGCGTCTCCTCTTCTCCGGCGTCTTGATGTGCCTTGTACCTAATGACACATAGCACATCGGCATGAGGTAGTAATCCATCCAAAGGGGTACCGAGGTCAAGGGTGGTGAGGAGCGAGTTCACCTTATCATGTAGCGCTTTGACTCGAGCCCGAGTCATCGGTCCACTTGGGGGACTTGTTGGTCTTGGTGTAGCGACGTCGGTGACCGGGGCTACATCACGTTGTATGCACTTGTTGATTCTATCACACCCGATCATCACAAGATGCTTCGAAACGACAAGTCTTGGCAACGGTGCTACTAAGGATGAACACTTTATTATCTTGAGATTTTAGTGAGGGATCATCTTATAATGCTACCGTCGTGATCTAAGCAAAATAAGATGCATAAAAGGATTAACATCACATGCAGTTCATATGTGATATGATATGGCCCTTTTGTCTTTGCGCCTTTGATCTTCATCTCCAAAGCACGGACATGATCTCCATCATCATCGGGCATGATCTCCATCATCGTCGGCGTAGCGTCAAGGTCAATGGCGCCGTCTTCATGATTGTTCTCCCATGTAGCAACTATTACAACTTCTTTGAAATACTACTCAACATGAATTTTAAAGACAACCATAAGGCTCCTGCCGGTTGCCACAATACAATAATGATCATCTCATACATAATCATCATCACATTATGGCCATATCACATCACCAAACCCTGCAAAAACAAGTTAGACGTCTCTAATTTGGTTTGCATATTTTACGTGGTTTAGGGTTTTCGAGAGAGATCTAATCTACCTACGAACATGAACCACAACGTTGATTCTAGTGTTGTCAATAGAAGAGTAAATTGAATCTTCACTATAGTAGGAGAGACAGACACCCGCAAAGCCACTTATGCAATACAAGTTGCATGTCGAGCGTGGAGCAAATCTCATGAACGCGGTCATGTAAAGTTAGCCCGAGCCGCTTCATCCCACTATGCCACAAAGATGCAAAGTACTCAAACTAAAGATAACATAAGCATCAATGCCCACAAACCATTGTGTTCTACTCGTGCAACCATCTATGCATAGACACGGCTCTGATACCACTGTAGGATAACGTTGCATAGAAAACAAAAAATTTCCTACCGCGAACACGCAATCCAAGCCAAGATGCAATCTAGAAGACGGTAGCAACGAGGGGATTATCGAGTCTCACCCTTGAAGAGATTCCAAAGCCTACAAGATGAGGCTCTTGTTGCTGCAGTAGACGTTCACTTGCCGCTTGCAAAAGCGCGTAGAAGATCTTGATCACGGCGCCACGAATGGGCAGCACCTCCGTACTCGATCACACGTTCGGTTGTTGATGAAGACGATGTCCACCTCCCGTTCCAGCGGGCAGCGGAAGTAGTAGCTCCTCTTGAATCCGACAGCACGACGGCGTGGTGTCGGTGGCGGTGGAGAACTCCGGCGGAGCTTCGCTTAAGCACGCGAGGGCTGTGGAGGAGAGGGGGGCGGCTAGGGTTTGGGAGGGGGTGGCCGGCCACTTTGTGGTCTTGGGGTGGCCGGCCCCCTCCCCTTGGCCCCTCATTATATAGGTGGAAGCCCCAAGTGTTGGACTACAAGTCTTCGAATAAGACCCGAACCCAAAACCTTCCATATGATAGGGAAACCTACCCAAGCTAGGACTCCCACTAGAGGTGGGAGTTCCACCTTCCATGGAGGGGTGGCCGGCCCCCTTTGGGGGAGTCCACTTGGGACTCCTCCCCCTCTAGGGTTGGCCGGCCATGGAGGTGGAGTCCCTCCGGGACTCCACCTTCCTTGGTGGTTTCTTCCGAACTTTTCTAGAACCTTCTAGAACCTTCCATAGAACCTTCCGCATCATTTTAAATCACATAAAATGACATCCTATATATGAATCTTATTCTCCGGACCATTCCGGAACTCCTCGTGATGTCCGGGATCTCATCCGGGACTCCGAACAAATATTCGAACTCCATTCCATATTCAAGTTCTACCATTTCAACATCCAACTTTAAGTGTGTCACCCTACGGTTCGCGAACTATGCGGACATGGTTGAGTACTCACTCCGACCAATAACCAATAGCGGGATCCGGAGATCCATAATGGCTCCCACATATTCAACGATGACTTTAGTGATCGAATGAACCATTCACATACGATACCAATTCCCTTTGTCACGCGATATTTTACTTGTCCGAGGTTTGATCATCGGTATCACTCTATACCTTGTTCAACCTCGTCTCCTGACAAGTACTCTTTACTCGTACCGTGGTATGTGGTCTCTTATGAACTTATTCATATGCTTGCAATACATTAGACGACATTCCACCGAGAGGGCCCAGAGTATATCTATCCGTCATCGGGATGGACAAATCCCACTCGTTGATCCATATGCCTCAACTCATACTTTCCGGATACTTAATCCCACCTTTATAACCACCCATTTACGCAGTGGCGTTTGGTGTAATCAAAGTACCTTTCCGGTATAAGTGATTTACATGATCTCATGGTCATAAGGACTAGGTAACTATGTATCGAAAGCTTATAGCAAATAACTTAATGACGAGATCTTATGCTACGCTTAATTGGGTGTGTCCATTACATCATTCATACAATGATATAACCTTGTTATTAATAACATCCAATGTTCATGATTATGAAACTAATCATCCATTAATCAACAAGCTAGTTAAGAGGCATACTAGGGACTCTTTGTTGTTTACATATCACACATGTATCAATGTTTCGGTTAATACAATTATAGCATGGTATATAAACATTCATCATAAACATAAAGATATATATAATAACCACTTTTATTATTGCCTCTTGGGCATATCTCCAACAATGGCAGACACGTAAACATTAAATCTGAGCCTCGATCGGCTCTCAGGTTACCCTGTGAATCGGCTCAAAGAGCCGATTGACCCATGGTTCGTATTGGATCTACAATAACATGGAGATCCTGCTTTATCAAAACCAAGTTAAATCGATCTACGACAGTCTAGGGCTTTCACAGCATAATTGGAACATCTTACGCGTAGTTGAGCCTGGCAGATATAAAAGATAACAGAAAACTAGTCCTAGAAGAGGCTTAAAAACCAACACAGAATCGATTCCCGGAACAACCCCTCTTGGATCGGCAAACCATACCTTACGCACTACTGGATCGTTCAACCCGTTTGCAAGGCCTAACCATGCGGATATCAAACTAATCCTTGGAGAACAAGGAACAACCATAACAGATCAGATCTACTAAATAAAGACCAAGCAAGATGCTGCCCTTACACCTAAGATAGGTGTAAAGGCAGCTAGATATTTAGGGGCAGCATAACTAAGAAAACATACCAGAAAAGTATCGATGTTAGCCCCAAAACATCTATGATAACGGTATTACTCGCCATCAACAAGGCTTCAATACGAGCAACACAAAACAACGAATAAACTGATACCGCCCAGATCGCAAGATGCGATCTGGGCGATGATGGCGTGTAACTCACACGTTCGTTGGGAACCCCAAGAGGAAGGTATGATGCGCACAGCAGCAAGTTTTCCCTCAGAAAGAAACCAAGGTTTATCGAACCAGGAGGAGCCAAGAAGCACGTTGAAGGTTGATGGCGGCGGGATGTAGTGCGGCGCAACACCAGGGATTCCGGCGCCAACGTGGAACCTCGCACAAAACAACCAAAGTACTTTGCCCCAATGAAACGAGTGAGGTTGTCAATCTCACCGGCTTGCCGTAACAAAGGATTAACCGTATTGTGTGGAAGATGATTGTTTGCGTAAAACAAGAAAACAGTATTGCGATAGATTGTATTTCAGTAAAGAGAATTGGACCGGGGTCCACAGTTCACTAGAGGTGTCTCTCCCATAAGACAAACAAGCATGTTGGGTGAACAAATTACAGTTGGGCAATTGACAAATAAAGAGAGCATGACCATGCACATACATATCATGATGAGTATAGTGAGATTTAATTGGGCATTACGACAAAGTACATAGACCGCCATCCAACCGCATCTATGCCTAAAAAGTCCACCTTCGAGTTATCATCCGAACCCCTTCCAAGCATTAAGTTGCAAAGCAACAGTACAATTGCATTAAGTATGGTGCGTAATGTAATCAACAACTACATCCTTAGACATAGCATCAATGTTTTATCCCTAGTGGCAACGAGCACAACACAACCTTAGAACTTTCTCATCCATCGTCCTGGTGTCAATGCAGGCATGAACCCACTATCGAGCATAAATACTCCCTCTTGGAGTTACAAGCATCTACTTGGCCGGAGCATCTACTAGTAACGGAGAGCATGCAAGATCATAAACAACACATAGATATAACTTTGATAATCAACATAACAAGTATTCTCTATTCATCGGATCCCAACAAACGCAACATATAGAATTACGGATAGATGATCTTGATCATGTTAGGCAGCTCACAAGATCCGACAATGATAGCACAATGGGGAGAAGACAACCATCTAGCTACTGCTATGGACCCATAGTCCAGGGGTAGACTACTCACACATCACACCGGAGGCGACCATGGCGGCGTAGAGTCCTCCGGGAGATGATTCCCCTCTCCGGCAGGGTGCCGGAGGCGATCTCCTGGATCCCCCGAGATGGGATCGGCGGCGACGGCGTCTCGCAAGGTTTTCCGTATCGTGGCTCTCGCGTGCGGGGGTTTCGCGACGGAGGCTTTAAGTAGGCGGAAGGGCAGGTCGGGATGGGGCACGAGGGGCCCACACCCTAGGTCGGCGCGGCCAGGGCTTGGGCCGCGCCGCCCTATGGTGTCGCCACCTCGTGGCCCCACTTTGTCTCCTCTTCGGTCTTCTGGAAGCTTCGTGGCAAAATAGGACCACGGGCGTTGATTTCGTCCAATTCCGAGAATATTTCGTTACTAGGATTTCGAAACCAAAAACAGCGAAAAACAGACAATCGGCACTTCGGCATCTTGTTAATAGGTTAGTTCCAGAAAATGCATGAATATGACATAAAGTGTGCATAAAACATGTAGATAACATCAATAATGTGGCATGGAACATAAGAAATTATCGATACGTCGGAGACGTATCAGGCAGCATGACGCTTACCCGGAAGAAACCCTCGAAACAAGGGGTGGCGATGCACCTAGATTGTGTTTGTTGTGAACGTGATCGTCCTCCTTTCTCAATAACCCTAGGTACATATTTATAGTCCGTAGACTTTCTATCTTTGGAATAAACCTAACTGTGTATGAACCAAACTCTATCTCTTAATTCTAAACTGAAACATAATCTATCATAATGTACAGATATACGGGCAATCTAGCCCAAACTCTTGCACGAGGCCGATTCAGAAACACTTTATGTGCATATACTCTAAGCCCATCTCAATCATGGCCCATCTCGAAATTTGGCTAAAATCCGGCGATAACACATGCCCCCTGGTTTTGGCAATAATAATTCCAAAACCACTCTGTTTTCCTTCATCGGGTTACGCGTTGCAGAGCAGAACCGCTACAGTGCCCTTCCATCATGATGCCTTGCCTTCTCAACTTCTACGTACTGCACGATTTGACAGTTTTGGCACCGCATCCTCGAAAACTGCCACAGCATTGAATCATCTTCCAATGTATCCCCTTTATTTAACCTCATCCGAGCAGTTTGCCTCCTCATCCTCTTGCTCTGCATTAGCAATCGAAACTCCCCTCCTCTGCAACCATGGACTCCTCCTCTACCTCCTGCTCTTCGGGTCTCTCCTCCCAATCCTCCTCCTCCCGTGAGCCGACGCCGGAGTACGACCCGATAGCGGCGTACGAGGCGCTCGCCCCACTGTGGTGGGACGAGGCGGATTGGGATTTCGCCGTCAGGTCAGAGGATGACGAATCCTTGACCGATGGGGAGGATAACTTCCATTTCCTCGTTGACGGGGAGTTGGAGGAAGAGAGCGACGACGACGCTTTCTCCTGGGGCGAGGACATCTCCTCCAACGAAGAGGATGAAACGGAGGACGAAACCTCCTCCGATAAATACCCGCCGGCGAAGTGCTTCCGCGCCGGGTCGGAGGACGACGATGACGCCGACGAAGAAGAAGAAGAAGCCCCTGTCGACGGCTTCAACAGCAGCGACGGAGACATCGCCGGCAGCAACGCCGATGGCAGCGAGGACGGCGACGACGAGGGAAGCGACGGCGCCGACCCCTAGATTAGGGGCTACTAGAATAGGGCTAGTAGTAGTACATTAGGTAGCACTCCCTTTTGTGAGCAATCGGCTCTTATTGTAAAAACCCCTTTTAATCAATGAAGAATGCTTCTATGTCTGATTTTTCCGATTGTCAAAGTAGGTCAACGCACAAAGAGCCGATAGCAATGCATCGGTCTTTTACCATAAAACGCCAGTAAGACCAGACTCAGTTACCTATTTAGACAGGTCCAAGCGGACATTCCCCAAATTCAAACGGTAACCTATGACCCTCGTCTAAAAGACCAAACTCAGATCTCCAATTGCCCATCGAACAGATTCAACTCGCGGCAACGCGAATCCCAGATCCCCAACCGCGTAGATTCATCTCCGCCAGCGAATCAGATGGCGGAATCGTCCAACGCCAACGCAACGGTCTCCGGCTCGAAGGTAATCTTTAACCGCCCTCGCCGTCCGAGCATAGTGTTAGAACTAATAGCAAACATCCGAATTAATGCCTTATTCCACCATTAATTTTAGGTATCGGACATTCTGTTGCCGCATCCTTCTCTTCCAAACTCTCTTTGTCTTGGCCCCCGTATCTGTCGAGAGTCCTCGCCTATCCGATTTCTTGCGAGGCCCATAGGATCCCCTTCGTGAACCGGAATTTAGATCTAACTTCTTGGACCGACCGCTACGAGCCCTGGCCTAACCCTCCCGAAGATTGGGTTTCCTGGTACGATAGAGTATCCAAAACTTACCAATCCAAATGGGAAATCACGGGAATAGCCGATGCTCGTCCTTATCATTGTCTCCCCTTGAGAAGCATGAAAATCTTCTAAAAACCATCGGCTACTTCGGTCCGATGCTCTAAATCGCTTCATGTTTGGCCACGGCCCCATGACACCAACTCGCTTGATGTGGTAATGATCACCGGCCTAGACGTTACATCCCCCAGCCCCTCTCGCTTTTATGCCGCCAAGGGTCCCTTTCAAGCTCTCTTCCAAAACAGAGTGCACAAACCGGGGTGCTTACCTTCGACGCCACATGAAAAATAAAGGCCCTGTAACAGAGAAAGAACACATGGCCTTCCTAAATTTCTGGTTGGAACACTTCATATTCTGTGGCCCTTCACTTGCTCCGACCAAGAATTATCTTCCCTTGGCCTATGAACTTGCCAGAGGCACCCGAGCTTGGCATCGGCAAACCTGTTCCTTGGAGAGGTCTATCGATATCTCCAACTAATGTCCGTCAAATTATCTTCCCAAAAAACAATCAAAACAGGAGGTCCCCGGTGGTTTACTCAGCTATGGGCTCAGCTCGTATTTCCAGAACCATATCCCAAACTTCCCACTTTTGGCCACTTGCACCTTTCCAGATGCTAACGGGAAGCAGATCCGATGCTCTAGCTACGGCCAAGCCTTGTATAGCCTTCCAGGTAGTAAACTGATCCCCAAGGAAGCATCAAAGTGGTTCAGCTTTTTTTCCAAGGCCTGGACAATCCTCTCTTCTTTCCTTACACGGAATCTGAAATTTTTGAAAACCCAGTCTCCTTCAGGCTAGACAGCTTTGCCGACGACACCAGCACCCCGCAATTGTATTCCACCATGATCCGTCCCTGCTTCCTTCCAGTTGGCATGAGCACATCAAACAGAATAATTGATACGTCTCCGACGTATCGATAATTTCTTATGTTCCATGCCACATTATTGATGTTATCTACATGTTTTATGCACACTTTATGTCATATTCGTGCATTTTCTGGAACTAACCTATTAACAAGATGCCAAAGTGCCAGTTCCTGTTTTCTGCTGTTTTTGGTTTCAGAAATCCTAGTAACGAAATATTCTCGGAATTGGACGAAATCAACACCCAGGTTCCTATTTTCACCGGAAGCATCCAGAACACGCGAGAAGGACCAGAGGGGGGCACAGGCCCACCAAACCCTAGGCCGGTGCGGCCAGGGGGGGCCCGCGCCACCCTATGGTGTGGGCACCCCTTCGACCCTCCGGCGCCGCCTCTTCGCCTATTTAAAGCCTCTGTCGCGAAAACCCTGAGGCGTTCGACGAAACCCACAGAAACCTTCCAGAGCCGCCGCCATCGCGAAGCCAAGATCTGGGGGACAGGAGTCTCTGTTCCGGCACGCTGCCGGAACGGGGAAGTGCCCCCGAAGGCTCCTCCATCGACACCACCGCCATCTCCATCACCGCTGCTCGTCTCCCATGAGGAGGGAGTAGTTCTCCATCGAGGCTCGGGGCTGTACCTGAGTAGCTATGTGGTTCATCTCTCTCCTATGTACTTCAATACAATAATCTCATGAGCTGCCTTACATGATTGAGATTCATATGATGATGCTTGTAATCTAGATGTCGTTATGCTAGTCAAGTGAATTTTACTTATGTGATCTCCGGAGACTCCTTGTCCCACGTGTGTAAAGGTGACGAGTGTGTGCACCGTGTGGGTCTCTTAGGCTATATTTCACGTAATACTTATTCACCGATGAATGGCATAGTGAGGTGCTTATTTATATCTCTTTATGATTGCAATGTATTTTGTATCACAATTTATCTATGTGCTACTCTAGCAATGTTATTAAAGTAGTTTTATTCCTCCTACACGGTGTAATGGTGATAGTGTGTGTGCATCCGTGTTAGTACTTGGTTTATGCTATGATTATGATCTCTTGTAGATTATGAAGTTAACTATTGCTATGATAGTATTGATGTGTATTATTCCTCCTACATATGCATGAAGGTGACAGTGTGCATGCTATGTTAGTACTTGGTTTAGTCGAATTGATCTTTCATGCACTCTAAGGTTACTTAAATATGAACATTGAATTGTGGAGCTTGTTAACTCCGACATTGAGGGTTCGTGTAATCCTACGCAATGTGTTCATCATCCAACAAGAGTGTAGAGTATGCATTTATCTATTCTGTTATGTGATCAATGTTGAGAGTGTCCACTAGTGAAAGTCTAATCCCTAGGCCTTGTTCCTAAATACTGCTGCGTTACTACTGCTTGTTTACTTGTTTCACCGTGTTACTACTGCCGCAATACTACCACCATCAACTACACGCCAGACAAGCTATTTTCTCGGCACCGTTGCTACTGCTCATATATATTCATACCACTCGTATTTCACTATCTCTTCGCCGAACTAGTGCACCTATTAGGTGTGTTGGGGACACAAGAGACTTCTTGCTTTGTGGTTGCGGGGTTGCATGAGAGGGATATCTTTGACCTCTTCCTCCCCGAGCTCGATAAACCTTGGGTGATCCACTTAAGGGAAAACTTGCTGCTGTTCTACAAACCTCTGCTCTTGGAGGCCCAACACTGTCTACAGGAAAAGGAGGGGGAAGTAGACATCAAGCTATTTTCTGGCGCCGTTGCCGGGAAGGAAAGGTAAAAGGTACTCACCCTCCGGATCTCGGCTACTAAGCTATTTTTCGGCGCCGTTGTAAGTACTCGAAGCTATTTCCTTTAGATCCTGCAATTGCATCTTTTTGTTTCTTGTTTACACTAGTTTGGCATAATGGACAAGAATGATCTTCTTATTCTATTTCCTGATTTAAAACATGGATTGTTTGATGCGAAAATTAAAAAACCTATGGAATCTTATTTGCATGTCTGGTAGTAATATTAGTATGAACGCTTTGAACACCATTGTTGATAATAATATAGAAAGTTCTAAGCTTGGGGAAGCTGGTTTTCATGATCTTTTTATTCCCCCAAGCATTGAGGAGAAAATTTACTTCGATGATACTTTGCCTCCTATTTATGATAATGATATTGGTCTTTTGTTACCACCTGTTATGGAGGATAAATTTGATTATGATTACAATATGCCTCCTATATTTGATGATGAGAATAATAATGATAGCTACTTTGTTGAATTTGCTCCCACTACAACTAATAAAATTGATTATGCCTATGTGGAGAGTAATAATTTTATGCATGAGACTCATGATAAGAATGCTTTATGTGATAGTTATATTGTTGAGTTTGCTCATGTTACTACTGAAAGTTATTATGAGAGAGGAAAATATGGTTGTGGAAATTTTCATGTTACTAAAACACCTCTCTATGTGCTGAAATTTTTTAAGCTACACTTGTTCTATCTTCCTATGCTTGTTACTTTGCTCTTCATGAACTTGTTTATTTACAAGATTCCTATGCATAGGAAGCATGTTAGACTTAAATGTGTTTTGAATTTGCCTCTTGATGCTCTCTTTTGCTTCAAATACTATTTCTTGCGAGTGCATCATTAAAACTGCTTGAGCCCATCTTGATGGCTATAAAGAAAGAACTTCTTGGGAGATAACCCATGTGTTATTTTGCTACAGTACTTTGTTTTATATTTGTGTCTTGGAAGTTGTTTACTACTGTATCAACCTCTCCTTATCTTAGTTTTGTGTTTTGTTGTGCCAAGTAAAGTCTTTGATACTAAAGTCAATACTAGATTTGGATTACTTGCACGTAAACTGTTTTCTTGCTGTCACGAATCTGGGCCTAATTCTCTGTAGGTAACTCAGAAAATTATGCCAATTTACGTGAGTGATCCTCAGATATGTACGCAACTTTCATTCAATTTGGGCATTTTCATCTGAGCAAGTCTAGTGCCATTTTAAAATTCGTCTTTACGGATCTGTTCTGTTTTGACAGATTCTGCCTTTTATTTCGCATTGCTTCTTTCGCTCGTGTTGGGTGGATTTCTTTGTTCCATTACCTTCCAGTAGCTTTGGGCAATGTCCAGAAGTGTTAAGAATGATTGTGTCACCTCTGAACATGTGAATTTTTGATTATGCACTAACCCTCTAATGAGTTTGTTTCGAGTTTGGTGTGGAGGAAGTTTTCAAGGGTCAAGAGAGGAGGATGATATACTATGATCAAGAAGAGTGAAAAGTCTAAGCTTGGAGATGCCCCGGTGGTTCACCCCTGCATATATCAAGAAGACTCAAGCGTCTAAGCTTGGGGATGCCCAAGGCATCCCCTTCTTCATCGACACATTATCAGGTTCCTCCCCTGAAACTATATTTTTATTCCATCACATCTTATGTGCTTTGCTTGGAGCGTCGGTTTTTTTTGTTTTTTTGTTTTGTTTGAATAAAATGGATCCTAGCATTCACTTTATGGGAGAGAGACACGCTCCGCTGTAGCATATGGACAAGTATGTCTTTAGTTTCTACTCATAGTATTCATGGCGAAGTTTCTCCTTCGTTAAATTGTTATATGGTTGGAATTGGAAAATGATACATGTAGTAATTGCTATAAATGTCTTGGGTAATGTGATACTTGGCAATTGTTGTGCTCATGTTTAAGCTCTTCCATCATATGCTTTGCACCCATTAATGAAGAAATACATAGAGCATGCTAAAATTTTGTTTGCATATTTGGTCTCTCTAAAGTCTAGATAATTTCTAGTATTGAGTTTGAACAACAAGGAAGACGGTGTAGAGTCTTATAATGTTTTCAATATGTCTTTTATGTGAGTTTTGTTGCACCGGTTCATCCTTGTGTTTGTTTCAAATAGCCTTGCTAGCTTAAACCTTGTATCGAGAGGGAATACTTCTCATGCATCCAAAATACTTGAGCCAACCACTATGCCATTTGTGTCCACCATACCTACCTACTACATGGTATTTCTCCGCCATTCCAAAGTAAATTGCTTGAGTGCTACCTTTAAAATTTCATCATTCACCTTTGCAATGTATAGTTCATGGGACAAATAGCTTAAAAACTATTGTGGTATTGAATATGTACTTATGCACTTTATCTCTTATTAAGTTGCTTGTTGTGCGATAACCATGTTCACTGGGGACGCCATCAACTACTCTTTGTTGAATTTCATGTGAGTTGCTATGCATGTTCATCTTGTCTGAAGTAAGAGCTATCTACCACCTTATGGTTAAGCATGCATATTGTTAGAGAAGAACATTGGGCCGCTAACTAAAGCCATGATCCATGGTGGAAGTTTCAGTTTTGGACAAATATCCTCAATCTCATATGAGAAAATTATTAATTGTTGTTACATGCTTATGCATAAAAGAGGAGTTCATTATCTGTTGTCTATGTTGTCCCGGTATGGATGTCTAAGTTGAGAATAATCAATAGCGAGAAATCCAATGCGAGCTTTCTCCTTAGACCTTTGTACATGCGGCATAGAGGTACCCCTTTGTGACACTTGGTTAAAACATGTGCATTGTGATGATCCGGTAGTCTAAGCTAATTAGGAGAAGGTGCGGGCACTATTAGTATACTATGCATGAGGCTTGCAACTTGTAAGATATAATTTACATGATACATATGCTTTATTACTACCGTTGACAAAATTGTTTCATGTTTTCAAAATCAAAGCTCTAGCACAAATATAGCGATCGATGCTTTTCCTCTATGAGGACCATTCTTTTACTTTCATTGTTGAGTCAGTTCACCTATTTCTCTCTACCTCAAGAAGCAAACACTTGTGTGAACTGTGCATTGATTCCTACATATTTGCATATTGCACTTGTTATATTACTCTATGTTGACAATTATCCATGAGATATACATGTTACAAGTTGAAAGCAACCGCTGAAACTTAATCTTCTTTTATGTTGCTTCAATACCTTTACTTTGAATTATTGCTTTATGAGTTAACTCTTATGCAAGACTTATTGATGCTTGTCTTGAAGTGCTATTCATGAAAAGTCTTTGCTATATGATTCACTTGTTTACTCATGTCATATACATTGTTTTGATCGCTGCATTCGCTACATATGCTTTACAAATAGTATGATCAAGGTTATGATGGCATGTCACTCCAGAAATTATCTGTGTTATCGTTTTACTCGCTCGGGACGAGCGGAACTAAGCTTGGGGATGCTGATACGTCTCCGACGTATCGATAATTTCTTATGTTCCATGCCACATTATTGATGTTATCTACATGTTTTATGCACACTTTATGTCATATTCGTGTATTTTCTGGAACTAACCTATTAACAAGATGCCGAAGTGCCGGTTCTCGTTTTCTGCTGTTTTTGGTTTCGAAATCCTAGTAACGAAATATTCTCGGAATTGGACGAAATCAACGCCCAGGTTCCTATTTTCACCGGAAGCATCCAGAACACACGAGAAGGACCAGAGGGGGGGCACAGGCCCACCAAACCCTAGGCCAGCGCAGCCAGGGGGGGCCGCGCCACCCTATGGTGTGGGCACCCCTTCGACCCTCTGGCGCCGCCTCTTCGCCTATTTAAAGCCTCCGTCACGAAAATCCTGAGGCGTTCGATGAAACCCACAGAAACCTTCCAGAGCCGCCGCCATCGCGAAGCCAAGATCTGGGGGACAGGAGTCTCTGTTCCGGCACGCTGCCGGAACGGGGAAGTGCCCCCGGAAGGCTCCTCCATCGACACCACCGCCATCTCCATCACCGCTGCTGTCTCCCATGAGGAGGGAGTAGTTCTCCATCGAGGCTCGGGGCTGTACCGGTAGCTATGTGGTTCATCTCTCTCCTATGTACTTCAATACAATAATCTAATGAGCTGCCTTACATGATTGAGATTCATATGATGATGCTTGTAATCTAGATGTCGTTATGCTAGTCAAGTGAATTTTACTTATGTGATCTCCGGAGACTCCTTGTCCCACGTGTGAGGTGACAGTGTGTGCACCGTGTGGGTCTCTTAGGCTATATTTCACAGAATACTTATTCACTGATGAATGGCATAGTGAGGTGCTTATTTATATCTCTTTATGATTGCAATGTATTTTGTATCACAATTTATCTATGTGCTACTCTAGCAATGTTATTAAAGTAGTTTTATTCCTCCTACACGGTGTAATGGTGACAGTGTGTGCATCCGTGTTAGTACTTGGTTTATGCTATGATTATGATCTCTTGTAGATTATGAAGTTAACTATTGCTATGATAGTATTGATGTGTATTATTCCTCCTACATATGCATGAAGGTGACAGTGTGCATGCTATGTTAGTACTTGGTTTAGTCGAATTGATCTTTCATGCACTCTAAGGTTACTTAAATATGAACATTGAATTGTGGAGCTTGTTAACTCCGGCATTGAGGGTTCGTGTAATCCTACGCAATGTGTTCATCATCCAACAAGAGTGTAGAGTATGCATTTATCTATTCTGTTATGTGATCAATGTTGAGAGTGTCCACTAGTGAAAGTCTAATCCCTAGGCCTTGTTCCTAAATACTGCTGCGTTACTACTTGCTTGTTTCATTGTTTCACCGTGTTACTATCTGCTGCAATACTACCACCATCAACTACACGCCGACAAGCTATTTTACGGCACCGTTGCTACTGCTCATATATATTCATACCACCTGTATTTCACTATCTCTTCGCCGAACTAGTGCACCTATTAGGTGTGTTGGGGACACAAGAGACTTCTTGCTTTGTGGTTGCAGGGTTGCATGAGAGGGATATCTTTGACCTCTTCCTCCCTGAGTTCGATAAACCTTGGGTGATCCACTTAAGGGAAAACTTGCTGCTGTTCTACAGACCTCTGCTCTTGGAGGCCCAACACTGTCTACAGGAAAAGGAGGGGGAAGTAGACATCAATAATCAAACCTGGTTATGAGTCCTATCAGCCGGTCGTAGCAGCCCGGCAGTTTGGTCTTGGGCAGGTGTCTCCCCATTTCTTCCTCCACCACTTAACAGAGAGCAGAGCTGACTTGCCCGATGTCCTCACCGGTCGAGGTGTTACTCTTTCTTTGATGCTCTAGCCATCCCAGTCCCTAACGACCTCTCTTTCACCTCGTCAACCGATGGTTTTGAGACCTGGTGGTCAATGTGGAAAACTCATGCCTTCAGGAGAGCTCTGGGACCGTTGCTGAAACAACTCGATGCTGAATATAATATCCTCGCAGAACAGGTACTACCACTCGCAAATTTTCTTGAAGTGGCTTACAATGATTTTTATAACCTTGCCCTGTCTCCTTGCAGCAACAAGATGGTCCAGAACCTACATATGATGACGGCTCCCCCTTTGAATTCATCCCACCGGCTCCTGTGGTCCTATTCTGCAAAAGCTCGCCGCCCTTGAAAAAGGTTGTGATGCAGAGCCAGGCGATTTCACCAAAATCGGCTTCCAAGAGCAAAGTATCTTCCGGGCCAGCTGCCCCCCGAGCCCCAACCAAGGCGAGAACGATGGTGAGGAATGTAGCCACCAGGAAAACTTTGAAGAGTCGGAGCCCTTCTCCAGATCAAGAGAGCTTGCACGTACGTTGATCCATGCCTTGATTGATTTCATCTATCCTTATGGGCTTCTGCCAACATGCTTGTGCTTACTAACCCCCTTTTTTATATAGGCCTCCACCGAAGACAACTCCAGCGAGGAAACACAATCCAATCGAGGGGATTCGAGCTCGGACAACTCTGGGAAAATCACCATGCAGAGCCAGCCAGATTTGCCACCATCGGCTTCCAGGAAAAGGCCAGTTCCTGAACCTGTTGCCCCCAAGCTCCAATCAAAGCGGGGCAGGGCGTGAGCACCAAGTGGACTCGAAAGGAACCGCAAGCCCCTTCATCAAACCAAGAGGCTTCACATGTAATTACCCTCCATACTCTCCCTGGCTCATCTTTCATGCTAATCCATTGCTGCTCACATCGGCTAACCACCTCCTTTGCAGACCGATGACACTTCTAGTGGGGGAGTCGAGGAAGTACAGATGCCCTCCGCAAACCTGGATCCAGTAATCCCTAAAGGTGTCGTTGACAAGGTCGCCAATTTGGCCAAGCCCCCAGCAGAAACACAAGAGCAGATTACCTCATTATCGGCTGTCCCCCTGGTCTCAGGAGAGGTATACTCCTTTCGTTTGGCTTACCCTTCCCTTTTGCTGCATACTGACGCTATTTCTGTTTGTCAGGGTTATGACCTCTCGGGCTTGCTAACGTTCGACCCTGAATCCATCGAACCAGCTCCTTCTACGGCATGCGATGAACCACGACCCAGCGCTGTCCTACGTCAATTCCAGCGTCTCAAAGCCTTGCTTTCCTCCCCGATCGAGACGTTGGTCGAAAACCCCGAGGAAGTGAAGAGCGTTCTTGAAGAAATCAAGCACCATCTCCCGGTAACGTTGCAGGTGAAACTTTGGCCAGTTGTGACTCTGTCTGTCTACGGGTCAAGGGTGAAGTTAGCTCGCCATAGAATCGATCTACGCCACGCCCAACTTCCGTTGAAAGCCGACATTGCAGACAAATGTCAGCTGCTCAATGAGAAAAAGGCGGCCTTAGATGCCAAAACTGACACCTCTGTCAGCACCGCCGAACTTGAGACCTTGCGAAAGGAATTGGCGGATCTTGAAGAGAGGGTCCGGGCAACCAAACAACTTATTTACGATAAGGAAGCTCTTATTGCCCGCTCCCAAGAGGAAGCAGAAGGCCTCAAAGCTCAACTGAAAACTGATCTGGCAGAAATACGTGCCCTGAACAAACGGCTAGTGACGGGCGAGGACGAAGATGACGAGGCCGAGATCACCGAGGTGGATCGTGTCCGTGCTGACGCCCTCCGTGCCTTCGCGGAATTCCTTCAGTAGAGCCTATCCATGTAACCTGATACCTGCTCGTAACGGTTTGTACCTCTGGAGTCGATGGCTGCGCATCGGCTTTTTAGTCTAAAGTTGATGTTTGTGCATCGGCTGTGCTTTGTGTCCTGTTGCTTTGTATTTTTTTTACTGGCCGATTTCATGCATCGCCCCCCATATTTCACTGTCCATCATCCCACATACTTGGAAAATATTTCTTGAGATGCTGACCATTGACAGCCACTGGGAATTTCACACCGCTCAGCTCCTCGAGCATGGATGCGTTACCCTTTAAAACTTGGTCGACCCTGTACGGCCCGTGCCAATTTGGAGACCATTTACCATACGTTGCATCCTTAGTCCCCAATGGCAATACAGCTTCCCATACCAGATCACCAACGTGGAACTCCTTTGGTCTCACCTTCTTATTATATGTGCGAGCTACCTTGGCTTTGTTCTCTTTAATTTTCTCGAGCGACCACAATCTAAGTTTCGTTAGATCCTCAATGCTATCACTCATCAGGGCTGCATATTCTTCAGTTGTTAAATCATTCTGAAACGTAATACGTCTCGACCCGGCCGTGATTTCCCAGGGCAATACGGCTTCTTGTCCATAGACCAGATGGTATGGCGAGGTTTTTATCGCTCCATGACATGACATGCGATAAGCCCACAAAGCCTCTGACAATACCTCGTGCCAACGTCTAGGGTGCTCGTCGACTTTCCTCTTAATCAACTTGATAAGGCTCTCTGGTTGGACGCTTCAGCTTGCCCATTTGCTTGAGCATAGTATGGAGACGATCGGATCAACTTAATTCCCATGTCCTCGCAGAACTTTCTAAACTCGTGAGAAACGAAGACCGAACCTCCATCGGTCGTGATAGTCTGGGGAATCCCGAATCTATGAATGACATGTTCTTTCACGATCTTGATAACATCTTTCGATGCCACTACTTCATAGGGACGGCCTCCACACATTTAGTGAAATAATCTGTAATGGCCAAAATCCACATATGGCCTTTGCTCGATGGAGGATTGATTTTGCCGATCATATCCATGCCCCAACCTCGAAATGGCCAAGGCTTGATGATGGGGTTCATTGCTGATGCGGGTACCGTCTGAATTTTCCCAAACTTCTGACACCGCTCGACACCCTTTATAGTACTTAAAACAATCCTCAAGCATGGTGGGCCAATAAAACCCCGATCGCCTGATCAACCATTTCATCTTATGAGCCGATTGGTGAGTTCCACAGCGCCTTCGTGTACCTCGTGTAAGAGCCGATTTGACTCGGCTGGTCCCGTACATCCGAGAAGTAACCCTTCCAAAGTCCCGTAGAACATGTCATCCCCAATAAGGACATACTTCATGGCCTTGTACCTTATCCGTTTAGGTGCCCCCGAGCCGAATCTTTCAAGTAATTGAAGATATCGGCTCTCCGATCATCCGATTCCGGGAACTGTACCTAAACATCGGCTCCACCTGCTACGTCCTTGTAGCCTGACGCCATCTGTGCGAGATCGTTCGCCTCGGTATTTTGCGACCTCGGGATCCAGTTGAAGTTTATGTACCTAATTTGTGCCATCAGCTCACGGCATTGCATCCATAATGGGAAGAGCGAGTTGCTCTCACATGTGTATTCCTCCGTGAGTTGGGAAATCACCAATTTTGAGTCTCCAAAAAGTTCCACTGCTTCTGCCCCGGCTTCCATAAGCAACTCCATTCCCTTGCGTAATTTCTTCATACTCAGCGACATTGTTGGTGCAAGGGGTAGGTAGCCTGATGGAGAAGGAATATGTTGCCCCCCGGGGCGACACGAGTAGAATGCCGATGCCGCAGCCATCATCACAAGCCGATCCATCGAAAAACATGGCCCATGCACGCACGTACGAGTGCTGCTATATCGTTGTTGATTCGTTCAAGCAATAAGATCGGCCAACGCCTGTCCCTTGATCGCTTTCGCAGGCTGATACCGGATATCAAATTCCGATAATGCAAACATCCACTTATCGAGTCGGCCTTTCAACACAGGAGCCGACAGCATATGTTTGATGACATCTGATTTGCATATGATGACAACTTCCGCTGACAGCAAGATGTGACGAAGCTTGGTGCAGGTAAAAAATAGGCAGAGGCACAACTTCTCGATCTCAGGGTACCTAGTCTCTGCATCCAACATCCTTCTGCCGATGTAGAAAGCGACTCTCTCCAGACCATCATAAACTTGCACCACCACTGAGGCGATGGAAGTTTTAGCTACTGACAAGTAAATATAGAATGGTCTGTCTTGCTGGGGCGGAACCAACACAGGTGGCTTCGTTAGATACTCTTTAATCTCGTCAAACGCTCGTTGTTGCTCTGCCCCCCAGCGAAACTCCTCATCAGATTTAATTTTTACCAATCCCATGAACGGCTCGATTCGCCCTGACAGATTGGAGATGAACCTTCTGACGAAGTTGATTTTCCCGATGAGACACTGGAGTTCCTTCTTCGTGGTAGGTGGCTTCATTGTTCGCACTGCCTCCTGACTTTTCAGGCCGATCTCAATTCCGCGTTCATGAACCAAGAAACCCAAGAATTGACCGGTCGTTACACCAAAAGCACACTTCTTTGGATTCATTCTTAGCCCGAATTTTCTATTTCGGTCCAGGATGCGTCGCAAATCCTCCAAGTGTCCTTCTACTGAAACAGACTTGACTACCACGTCATCAATGTAAATCTCCACCAACTTGCCGATCAGATCATGAAAGATGTAATTCATGGCTCTTTGGTATGTTGCGCCGGCATTTTTCAGTCCAAATGTCATGACTACATATTCAAACAAACCCACCGAACCTGGTACTCTGAACGCAGTCTTGTGTATATCTTCTGGAGCCATAAAAATTTGGTTGTAACCGGCATTGCCATCCATGAAACTTAAAACCTTATGACCAGCAGCTGCATTGATCAATGTCTCTGCTACCGGCATTGGATACTCATCCTTTGGAGTGGCTCTATTGAGATCCCGAAAATCTATGGCGACGCGCCATCGGCCGTCCTTTTTCTCTACAGATACGATACTAGAAATCCACTCAGCATACCTGCATGGCCTGATGAACCCGGCGTTCAACATTTTCTCGATCTCTTTCTTGACTTCTTCTAAAATTTCGGCCTTCATCCGTCGTGCTCGCTGCTCGGAACGGCCGAAATCCTTTCTTAAGAGGGAGCCGATGCTCAATGATGCTCCTGTCTAACCCGGGCATCTCTCGTGTAATCCCGTGCAAAGCAATCTGGGTATGCTTTCAACAAAGCTATCATCGGGCCCCTCGGATGCGGATCTAACTTTTTGCCGATAAATGTTGGTCGTGGCTTATCCCCGGGACCAATGTCAATCTCTTCTAGCTCATCGGCCGATGTAAATCCATATCCTAGCTTTCCGTCGCCTCGCTAGACCGATGCTCGAACACGAGCAAAACGTATGGTGAGGATAATTTGGGCCGATTGCTGGAATCGGCCCCCTTTTCTATTGCATTGCTCAATGAAGGTTTACAACTTATTTGTGCTCTACTACGGGAGGGAGTCTCCCTACTACGACTACGTGACATGCTTGAGGTGAGATCATTGCTTTTTATTTTTTGGGGCCGATCGCAGGGATCGGCCTTGCCACGTACGTCCATTGACTTTGCTCTTGCTACTCTGTCAGGACGGTGGATAAGACCAGCCTCACCCCGTTTTTTGTAGCTTCGATGCGCTCACAGCCGTCCAAACTGACTCCAGAGATCGGCTCTTGGTCTTCTGCGTCCCAAATATTCATGCCAGCTATTGAGATCTCGATCGAGTCATCTGCATGAACGACCTCCACTTCATCTCCATCCCACTGTATCAGGCATTGGTGCATTGTGGATGGAATGCAGCAGTTGGCGTGAATCCAATCCCTCCCGAGAGATGAACAGATATCGAGAAAGAATGACAATATAGCGACAAGGTGTACTAAAATGTTGAGCCTACAACCAAGCACAAGTCCTTGGCTGTAGCCTCGGGGGCTACTCCCATCGGGAACGCTGTTCGCGTGCCCGATGAAAATTATCAAGAAGAAAAATAGAAAGAAAAAAAAGTAAAGGACGGAAGAAGGAGCATATTTCGAGTTATAAAGATAACTCTACATATACTCCCATCGGGAGAGCAATATAAGTCAAAAATTGACTCGATGAAATGTGCTATTCCAACAGCCGAATAAGCACTCGACAATATATTCTCAGAACGCCAAAAGTTGCGCATAAATTCTGAATGCCGCAAAACACTACGAAGGTAAGACCCCAAATCCGTTCTGTGCGGCATGGCCCCATCTCTGACGATGGTTTGCTACTTTTATCCGTATCAACAGATATGAAGAAAAATCCTAACGGACGCGTTAGGTACCCGATAAATTTAACTGGGACTCGACAGAATGGTAAGACCTTAAGCGGCACCTGTCGAAGTTTACACCAGTATCCCGAGATCATGTCCAGGGACGTGATCTTGAAGTAGGTTTTTGCGGATTGCCACTAGAGCAGTTAACTAGTACCTGATCCGTCAGATGAACTAGCCCCAACTACCATTATCCCTGTACAAAATAGAAATTCATGTGAAGAAATATAGACAAGTCAAAGTTGTCGAGTAAAAATAAACAGGGGAGATTTTCCCTGATTCTATGATTGAAGCAAAATCTCGGGGGCTACTGACATAGGCATCCCCAATGGGCCTGCTAAAGATAGTACCCGGGGTTTGATGAAGGCCCACTACCCGAAATATAAGAAGACTCGGAAGCCCGAAGATATTATTAAGGAAAGTTAGAGTTGTAATAGGAAGAGTTGTTTGTAATCTTACGGGATGAGTTAAGAACCTTCCCGGACTCTGTAACGTGTACAATATGAATCCCTCGGCTTCGCCTCATATATAAGGGGGGGTCGAGGGACGAGAGGATCATCGAATCATTGTTAACAAACCCTAGTTTTATTTCGTCGAGTACTTTTCGGCTGAAACCTTCGAGATCTACTTGCCCTCTACATCCAACGAAACCCTAGTCTACTACCTGTAGGCATTGACAAGTTAGTACCTTGTCAGTAGGTGCTTTTGCTGTCGACGATGAAGAATGATGTAGGGACGGTTTTTCAGCCCACGGTTAGATCCACGTTCAGAACGCCTTGCGTTTCTGATGCTTGGCCGTTGAAGTCGCTTAGTGTGACGTTGGTTTTGATCAGATCTGCGTTAGAGCGTCCCAAACGCCGTAGCATGGAGTATGGCATTATATTGATCGCCGCTCCCGTGTCAACCAACATCTTGCTGACGGATCGCCCGTTGATATAACCTCTTAGGTACAGGGCATTCAAATGTTTGTAGCTCTTCTCTCGTGGCTTTTCAAAGATAACTGGCCGTGGGCCGCAGTCAAACTGTGCTACCGGCACTTCTTCGGTTCTTGGAGCACAAAACTCCGACGGAAGTATGAACACCATATTTGTGCCAGCCGATGCCTTCGCATCGGCTTTTATTTGTTTAGGGCGCCATTCTTTCTTCTGTGGACGAATCTCCGTCTCCAAAGTTTGCTGAATTTTCACGGCCAGATCGGGCCGCACTTTCCTCAACGTGTGCAGGTATTGCACCTCGGCTTCCTCCAAGCTACGTAGCCGCTGAACCCTACGCTTTTGGGAGTGACTGAGTCCATCAGGGCACCACCTTGGCCGGTGGTATCTATCTTCTTCTTCATCTTCTGACTCCTCGAAATCTTCCACTCGAGATGACTCGGCTTGTCCGTTCCGAGATGGGAGAGGCCCTAGACGCTTGAACACCGAAACCTCACCTGTGTCCTCCTTCTGCTGTCTACATTCCGGGCAGTTGTCGATTGTAGGCAATCGGCTCATTCCTGAATCCCAGCAGTGCTTAAAGAAAGGACAATCCCAGTGTATGTCCATTTCTTCCTGCTCTCTTGACTTCCCCTTAGCGCGGTGCTCATATCCTTCGTCATCTCTATCATACCGACGACATTTTCCGTTGTCTACATCAGACCGACGATATCTTTCGTCATCTATGTTGTACCGCCGGCGTCGGTCGTACTGACACTCATATTTGTTAAGGAGATGAGCGGAGAGCGGTCGTTGATACCGCACGTTTCTCACTTGTTCCTCGGTGATGTACCGTCTGTCATCATATCGGGGCCGGTCGCGTGGCCGGCCTCCTCCTTTTCCTTGCCACGGGAGTGACCGATTTCTTCTTTATCCCTGCCATGGTGGTATACAGGCCCTGCCATGTTAACATCGAATGAGAAATCCGGCTGACGCCTCGTGGAGTGATTGTGTTCCACTACGTTGACGCCAGGAAATGGTTGCGTGTCCACTTTCATGGCAAACTGACCAAGGATCAAACGGCCTTGTTCTATCGCCGTTTGGATCTGTCGACGCAACTCTTTGCAGTCATTGGTGATATGGGTGAACGAGTGATGCCACTTGCGTATGAGTCTCCCGTTCATTTCTTGCGCCGTAGGGATTTTATGGCCTTCGGGTAACTTCAGCTATTTTTCCTTAAGCAACAAATCGAATATCTGCTCAGCTTTGCTTACATCGAAGTCAAACCCTTTTGCAGGCCCTTGTTGTTTCACCCATTTGCAGGACACGGGAGTTGCCCCCCGAGCCCATTCAGCCACGGCTACTTCCTGGTCTTCTACAGAGTCCCCAACTTCTTCTGTCTCGACCAGGCCTATCGGGCGTTTGAACTTTTCTTGGTACAATTCTGGGTGGCGTTGCTCATACAATGTTAATTTCTGGACCATGTGCGCCAGTGAATTGTATTCCACTTGGAAAGCCAGATCCTTTATCGGTGCTGCGAGGCCCAACGCTGCCAGATCGACTGCTTCTTTCTCAGTTAAACGAGCCGAATAACATCGGTTCTTGACAGTCGTCAAACGCTGAATGTATTCTGACACCGTTTCTCCCCGCTTCTGCCGCACCTGCGCCAGATCGGCAATGCCAGCCTCGGTAGCTTCTGAGTGATATTGAACATGAAACTGCTCTTCCAGTTGTTTCCACGTCCGGACTGAATCTGGTGGCAACGAGGTGTACCACCCAAAAGCCGGTCCTGTGAGAGATTGCGCAAAAAACCTTACACGCAACGGGTCTGATGCTGAAATCATGCCCAACTGTGCCAAATATCGGCTCACATGCTCAACTGAGCTAGACCCTTCTGATCCATTGAACTTTCAGAACTCAGGGAGCCGATACTTGGGCGGCAGCGGAATCAAATCATATTCGTTGGGGTACGGCTTGGAATAGCCGACTGTTCTCCTCTTTGGCAGGATGCCGAACCGGTCTCTCAAGATTGTACCGATTTGTTCCACGGTATGAGCTGCGGGGGCTGAGCTTTCATGACTCGTTCGGTGGCATATTTAGCTAGCCACGCTCGTTTATCGACGTCCGCTCCAGAAATCCCTCCTGCTGCAATCTGGTTCGTGCGCGCCAAGTTATTGCAGTCTGGCACGTATGTGCACACGTATCCATGTGGGATTTCTTTAGGCGGTTCATACATGAATTGGCAATCGCCAGGATCGCCTCCAATCTTGTAGACGACGTATGCCGGTGAACCCTGTGGCTCTGGAGCTGCAAGCGTGAATGGCAGCTGCGGTCCGGTGCCGGAACGGTATTTCTCCCTGGTGAGTCCCTAGGGCAGGCCACGACGGAGAGTACCGATGCTTCATGATTTCCCGAACCACGCGAACCGCAATGCGCTCGAAAGCGTTCACCGGGCTCTCGGAATGACGGTGTAGAGAATGAGCCACCATGTAATTAACTTCCCGGCGCGAGCTGCGGTGCGTTCCTCCGAAGGGACGAGATAGATCTACTTCATCGAGAACGCCTTCGGGTGAGAACCCTTTCCACCTAACGCCATGTTTACGGGTCCTCTCGAAAGAGCCGATGAGATCGGCTTCGAAGACAGCTTTAATATCATCATATTTTTTCTTATGCTCCTCAGGCAGATCTTCGTACGTGATTGGTCCGTCCGCCATCTCAGCTGCAGATGTTGACGCAGTTGCTGTAGAATGTCCCACCGGGCGTGCCAGAATGTGTTGCCTGCCAAAACCCACCGGCGAGCAGCGACGAGCAACACGAAGAGCCCGGAGGCTCCCAGAACTGCTGGTGGGCCCTGGTCCCTCGGGCGACGGCCCGCAAAATCCGGCACACGTCCTGGCTATTGCGAGGGCGTGCCACCTAACCTATACCTGGTCAGGAAGGTGGTGGATTGCTTCAATTAGTTTCCTGCATGGCAGACACGTAAACATTAAATCTGAGCCTCGATCGGCTCTCAGGTTACCCTGTGAATCGGCTCAAAGAGCCGATTGACCCATGGTTCGTATTGGATCTACGATAACATGGGGATCCTGCTTTATCAAAACCAAGTTAAATCGATCTACGACAGTCTAGGGCTTTCACCGCATAATTGGAACATCCTACGCGTAGTCGAGCCTGGCAGATACAAAAGATAACAGAAAACTAGTCCTAGAAGAGGCCTAAAAACCAACACAGAGTCGATTGCCGGAACAACCCCTCTTGGATCGGCAAACCATACCTTACGCACTACTGGATCGTTCAACCCGTTTGCAAGGCATAACCATGCGGATATCAAACTAATCCTTGGAGAACAAGGAACAACCATAACAGATCAGATCTACTAAATAAGGACCAAGCAAGATGCTGCCCTTACACGTAAGATAGGTGTAAAGGAAGCTAGATATTTAGGGGCAGCATAACTAAGCAAACATATCAGAAAAGTATCGATGTTAGCCCCTAAACATCTATGATAACAGTATTACTCGCCATCAACAAGGCTTCAGTACGAGCAACACAAAACAACGAATAAATCGATATCGCCCCGGATCGCAAGATGCGATCTGGGCAGCATGACGCTTACCCGGAAGAAACCTCGAAACAAGGGGTGGCAATGCGCCTAGATTGTGTTTGTTGTGAACGTGATCGTCCTCCTTTCTCAATAACCCTAGGTACATATTTATAGTCCGTAGACTTTCTAAACCTAACTGTGTACGAACCAAACTCTATCTCTTAATTCTAAACTGAAACGTAATCTATCATAATGTACAGATATACGGGCAATCTAGCCCAAACTTTTGCACGAGGCCGATTCAGAAACACTTTATGTGCATATCCTCTAAGCCCATCTCAATCATGGCCCATCTCCTAATTTGGCTAAAATCGGGCGATAACAGCATGCACATGGCTTGATGATGCCTTGGTCTATGGCGATGGTTGCGGCGCCAAAGCAGTCGTTTCCGGTGCTGGTGTGGACCATTGTTGTGGGGTTCTTACTGAGAGTGCCGACTCGTGTAGCCGCACGGCGAGTTAGTGCCACTCGTTCACCTCCTGCAGTTCTGAGGCAACGATGGTGAGGCGGAGAGCCTCCTACTATCCCACATCGGGCGGCATGATGGGGAGTTGATCCAAGCCTCCTCGCCCGTGTTGTCTTTGCCCATGAGGAGATACCTCTCGGGCGTCTCCTCCCCCTCCTTCGTCTTGACCACGGCCGAGGCGATGTCGTAGCCGAACTTGTCGTCGAGGCCCTCCGTGCGTTGAGGTGCTAGCGGGTGGCCAGGTGCATGCCGTCCCACCCTACGACTTCCTGCTTTGGTTGTGCCCATGCAAGATGCACATTGATGCTGACGCGGGTGCCCTGCGGGTTGGGCCTTGAGGACCCGGCCTCGGTGTCATTCTTCGTCATCTTCCACGGCCATCCCACATTCCTGCCACGATGGTGTTATCGGTGCTATAGAGACAAGGGGAGCGAGGGTGGCAATGGTGTGGGCCCGTGTGGACGAGGGCATGCACGCTCATTTTGCCTTCAAAGGGATGCGGCCGCTGGTAATGCCACCACAACACCCAAAGCTCGTGTCTCGTCGATGGCGACGCAGAACACCACCTTGCGGAAGGCAAAACGGTTGCCGAGATGTTACCGAGTGGGACGGCGGCCGGAGAGGGAGGATGCGCGGACGTCAGCGGCGCGTCCCTCCCTACACATTTCTCAACACAAATTTGAGCTTTCGTCCGCCGTGGAGCCGTTGGGCGGCCTGAGAAGATGATTCATTTTGTTTATTATCTCTATTTTTTGACTAATAACGTATCGCTGGTATTTGGAGGGAGCGGTGGACGGAAGTAGGTGGCTGGTCTTGAACCAATTCCGAGCCAACCCAAAGAAACGGTACATGATGGGTATCCTATTCCTGTAGCTGTAGGTTAGTAGTAGGGGCCGTTGGGCTCACCTCACCTGGAACAGTGCAACCACCACACCACCCGCACCCATTACACCAATCCCTTTCCAAGGGCAGTTCCGAGCTTTCCCCACGTGCTTAACGGAGCCTGACGTCGTCGTCGCCGTCGCCGCGTTCCGTTGCGCGCGTCGTCGTCAGAAATAAATTGCGCGGGGAGGCCAAGTGGCCACAGGCGAGCTGAACCGATGCCGGTGGCGTGGCCGCAGGATGTCGAAACGTGTCCCGCACGGACGGCCGCGATCGATCGGGCGGGCTGGCGGACGATGCGCGGTTGGAGATGCGGCGCCATCGAGGCTTGGGCGAGTTTGTTGTTTGTTCCTTTCTTTGTTGCGGCGTCAACGGACAAAGAGCAACCGCCTGCCGGCCGGCTTCGTGCCTCCCTCTTTCGGCAGTTCCGAGCCGCTATTTATATTCTCTGCTCTCCTCGTCTAATCACGATTTCCCTTTTCTCACTTTTTTTTTCTTGCCGCGTTTAGCACTGCTACTACTAGTAGTAGGAGATGGTGTGTGGTCTGGTTAAGTTGCACACCAGATTCTCACCGACCAGGAAACTAACTGTAACTAAACTTGGACAGAACGGAACAGGATACACCTGCACTGCCTACTGGTTATGCTCCAGAAACAGCTTGTGTGTGAGCTCGTGAGCCGAAAGCGGAAAGGGCAAAGGCAAAGCCAGGGTGTGCTGCTGTGCTGGGTGGCTGATCCATGTGAGGACCTTTCTAGCCTTTTCACCGCTGATGCCATGCCTCTAATCAAACCCCCCTCCGTCAGCCAGATCTCATTTCTTAAACTGTACCGTCATCGGCCCAGCTCCGTCAGCGCCAGCTCACCAGCACGCGTGTCCCTCCTCCCTCCACGTGTCGGTCCGGTGATAGATAACTTTTATCTGCGTGTCCGCCCGTGCCAAGCAAACCCTTCTGACTCGCTCGCTTGCATCATCAGTCCATGCCTGCCGATGCTCGTGCGCTGTGACAAGCATACCCGATCATGACTGCACTGGAGCGAGCTGCTGCTTGTCGCACACTGTCTGCGGTAGCCAGAACAGCAAATTAATTCCAACACTGGCTAATAGTGGCTGCAGGTACTAGTACATCATCTGCCCATCCGTGGAGGTGGAGCATACCCTTTTTACTTAATTAAGGGTGAGGAAGGTCATGTGACCCTTTGAGCTCTCGCTCGGTTTGCTGAATTTGGCAAGATAACAGGAGAGAGTAGGTGCCACGGGCCCCGCGCTGATCGCAACGCGGCACCATGTCACATTGTGACTGACATAGTGCGGTGGGCTGGATTTCTATACCGGGATTAGTATATTTGCCTGTTCAGAGAGGGCGCGAGTGCAGGACCACCACCACCTGTCCACCACAAGGTCCGTCTGTGTGCGGATTAGGTTGATGCCTCTGGTAATCAGCTGTGCCAAGGAGGAGGTCACGATTACGGTGGGGATTCTATGTTAGGCACAGCAAACATACTGCTGTGTATTTTGGTCAGAATCCACAGGAGTAGGACATGCTGCTCACACAAGAATCCCCCTCGTGATAAACCGGGGGTATCTTTGATGAAAAGCAGTTCGACCAGTCATGCCTAGTTTTATACCAATTCAAGTGTTTCTAAAAGGGAGGGATAATAATATATCAAAAGGTTAGTGGCATCTAAACCAGGAGGATGGATTGGGTCAAATCGCGGAAAGGTTCAACTAAACAAGGAACGACGACCGCCGGAGTGTAAACGTTGACCACGACGTGGAGCTGTGTTAGCCGGTCAATCTCGTCTCTGGATGTGTGTTGACCAGTTTTCGGGTGGACGGGATGGGATGGGGAAAGCGCGGGTCACATCCCGTAAGACAAAACTGCGGTCTTTCCTGCTCACCTGGGTGAGCAGCGACAGCTCTCCGTCTGGGTGATTAAGCACGGGCTCAGGTCCGTACGGCATGCATTTCTTCTTCCAACTAATGCAACAACAGCCAGTGATGTGCTCGTATCGTGTGCAGCAACAACAACAGAGTTGTTAGGAAATAGCATCTAACACCACATGTTGTGAATTTTTTGCAAGGAACCACAACATGCGTTTGTTTTTGCATAGAACACCATATTTTGTTGTGATCATTTGCACAAAACACATAGCCAATCACTAAAAGCTTTAATAGCCAGTTAGCCAGTCTAGCCCGGTGTCACAAAGCGTAATGGTATTTTCTGTCCTTATTCAACTGAATTGGTATGTACATATCAACTTGTCCCGATACCAGGAGGAGGCAGCCAGTCTCACCAAGTTCACAGCAACCTGAAGACCGTCAGCCTTGCTCGCATATTGGTCGAGGCGAGAGAGCGTTCACTGATCGCATGTCGCGTTGTCCTTCCGCGAGCCTTGCCCGCACACATCGACACAAACGCTGCCATGTTGGCCCATGGAGGCAGAGGATGAATTGGCATGGTCCTTAGGCGCATCACCCATGGCGGGAGCGAGCTTGTCATGCTCTACCGGCTCCGTCCGTGTTGCGCCGAGGTGTATCAGTTGTGCTGCGTTGTCCTCGACTCACCCATCCCTATCAAAGAGATCTCCATCTTGAGGTCATTGCTGCTATGTATTGTTAGGATGCAGACAAGCACGACAAGGCAGCTCCCCTCGCCTTGCCGCCTCGGCGGTACTGTAGTCGATCAGTAAGGCGGACATGTTGTTTCTTTAACTACTTGAGACGTCCTCTCTTAGTCCTACTACGACCTAGACCGGAAGAAGCCTGTTGACAGCATGGCATGGTTTGGCGCGCTACATCGGCGCCTGACCGGACATGGTCTCTCGTTCGTCGAGTTCGTGGGAGGGGTGAGCATCTACTCCACCACCGCCGACGAGCAACCGCTGCACATGATGGTGGCATGACAGTAGAGCACCAGGACGCCGACCATGGATTCCCACTGTCCTTCTGTCGATCTCATCCCCACCGCTAGCATAACACCTCATGTGCTGATGTTGTCGATCACACCGGGGACCATGGTGAAGGGTAGCTGTTGTGGGTATACTTTATGGGTATATCAACGGCATGCCTAGATCCGGCAAGCCCGGGTGGCCCACAGATGGTGATGTGGCATGTGGCCCATCGGTCGGCCCAGATGCTGTAGATCCTGAAGGATGTAGTCCAGCCCAGGAACAGGAAGCCAGATCCCAACCGACCTACGAAGGAGGCCGGATCCGTGAAGGCCCATGAAGTATCCGGGTCCAGCACGGTCCCGATGGAAGGCGGATCCTTGACGTACACGGCAAGATATTGTCACTACACGATGGACCAAGCATGGAGGCAAACAACCGTTAATGGCGCGTTGGTCCGACGGAGCTCCGGTGGAGTGAAGATCGCCGGACTTGAAGCAAACCTCGCTGCTTGACCACGAATCGGCGGCGGGAAGAGATTCCCGATCAACCGTAGCGATCTTGGCGTGAGGGGAGGCTTGGAGTGGCGGCGAGCGAAGCTTTCCGCGGAGCAGCTCGCCGGAGTTGAGATCTAACTGGCGGCGCGGCGCGAGGAAGAAGACGAGGTGGTGAGGAGGTGAAAGGATGAAAAGTTACCGCGCGTGGGGGTATTTATAGACCTCGCGCAAAGATTCGTGTTTCGGATCTGACGGTGGAAACTGAACGGTCGCACCATTGGATGTGTGACACGTGTCTTAGGTTGAAAGCGGTAAAACGACACGGAGGTAACTTAACTGTGCACTCCCGAAATTTCCGGCTAAAAATTCGCATCTCTGAAAATTTAGCGCGGGAAAAAAGGAAGTTGTGCGCGGGAAAAGTGGAAAATCTGCTGTGTTGCCGTTACTGAAGATCAAGAGATTTCCGAAGAAGATAACATCGGAAACAAGGAAGTTTTTCAAGCTCTTCAAGATTCTCTTCAGATCCGAGCTAAGTGAAGTCGGAGGAATGATGAATCTCGGAGAACTTCGGGGGCTACTGTTGTGGGTATACTTTATGGGTATATCAACGACATGGCCTAGATCCGGCAAGCCCGGGTGGCCCACATATGGTGATGTGGCATGTGGCCCATCGGGCGGCCCAGTTGCTGTAGATCCTGAAGGATGAAGTCCAGCCCAGGAACAGGAAGCCGGATCCCAACCGACCTACGAAGGAGGCCGGATCCGTGAAGGCCCATGAAGTATCCGAGTCCAGCACGGTCCTGATGGAAGGCGGATCCTTGACGTACACGGCAAGATATTGTACCGTAGTTAGGCAACTTGTATTCCCGCTAGGACTCTCCATGTAAACCCTAGATCCATGCGTCTTTATAAGCCGGATCAAGGAGCCTAGAGGCACAACCATAACTCATTGTAACAACGCGAAAGCGCCCAGATAATTCCAAACAAGTAGCAGTAGGCCTTGCCATCGCGCAGGTGTTCTGAAGCTGGGTAAATCGCGTACCACCGTCTCGAGTGCTCTCCATCCTATGCCCCCTACTTCTTCTCCCCTCGTGAGGATCCCTCCTCCAAGGTACCGTCGAATTGGCAACGACAGTAGCCGCCTTCGCTTCGTTGCTGGACAAACCGATCCGAACATACCAATTCAGACGACAATGGAGATTAATTTTCCATTAAAACTTTTAATAATGGATTCCGTGTTTTGTGCAAGTGATTACAACAAAATGTGGAGTTCTTTGCAAAAACGAACACATGTTGTGGTTCTGTGCAAAAATGTCACCAACATGTGATGCTATCTGCCATTTCCTCCAGAGTTGTTGACTCATAATGTTGAGCTAGTACGGAGTAGTTTATCCACGGCAGGGTGGCGTAGGAGTTGCTAGGGGTAGTGCAGTATTCATGAATTTAGAGTGCAGGTGCGATTGAAGTCAGCCCCTGATTTGATGCGTGAGGGCATCTCCAGCGGCGCGACGCAAATGGTCGTTTTCGTCCGCCGTGACCGGAAATGCGTCTGGCACCCTCTCCAGCGGGGTGACGCAAAGTAAGCGGGCCGTCCGCGGAGACGCAAACCTGGCCCAAATATGCGCCTCGGATGCGTCTCCGCGGACACTGCGCGGACGCCGAAAGTGTCCGGTCGTATCCGGCGGACATTTCGTCGGGCCCGCCTGGCAGCGACCCGGCGTCGATGCGTCTTCTCAAACGCGCCTGCGACTGGCGCCGCTGCGTCGCTTCGGCAGTCTGCGCCACGTTAATGGCAATGCCTCGGCTGCCGAGCGGCCGCAGCTGATGTAGCCCCGCTCACCGACGTCGCTACACCAAGACCAACAAGTTCCCCAAGTGGACCAATGACGCGAGCCCGAGTTAAAGCTCTATATGATGAGGTGAATTCGCTCCTATCCACGTATGCTTTTGATACTCCTTTGGATGGCTTGCTACTTCATGCCAATACCCTATGTTCAATCAGGTACATCGACCAAGACGCAAGCCCTGAAGGCCAAGCCAATGGAGAGAGAGCTGGAAATGATGAAGATGGAGCTACAGCGCCCAGGCCGGAACTTCCGCCCCCAGGACCGGAACTTCCGGCCAGATGCCCTCCAGATTCCCTCCAGATGCCTTCCAGCGCCCAGAAGAGAGGCTCCAGCCGGAACTTCCGCCCCGAGGGACCGGAACTTCCGCCCCGAGGGACCGGAACTTCCGCCCAAGTTCCGCCCAAGTTCCGAAAGTCGACGAAAACCATACTGAATGTTACTGCGGGACAATGGCGCAATTCCGGGACAAGGCCGGAACTTGGCCGGAACTTCCGCCCCGACCGGAACTTCCGCCCGTCCAGACCGGAACTTCCGCCCCTGGCCGGAACTTCCGCCCAAGTTGACCGGAACTTTCGCCCCATCGAACTTCAGCACAACAGCACTTTTCAGCGTGTAACTTATCCCTTCGCCCCCACCTATAAATAGGCTGGTTGCCTCAGATCTGAGATTAGACTTGATGTAAGAGAAAACATGAGCTATGCTCCTTCCCGCGGGAACCCCTTCTAGATCTACCAATCTACGAAGTTATCTACTCTTCTAGGCGATTGGTCTCTTCCATTCTAGAAATTCTAGTGTTTTGGATCTTTTGCTTTTGCAATTCTATCTATTTGCACTCTTTTCCTCTTTGGAACTCTATCGATTGCTATTGCCAACCTTTTGTGAGGGATTCTACTCCTTGTGGGTCTTTTTCTTGCAATTCCGTTGGGTTGGTGTATCGGGCCAACGAAGAACAACCGGTTGTGTGTGTGTGTTGCGTTTGTATCTTCGATCCACCCCGCCATCCACCCACGTTCTTCGTGTTCATCCACCTCCCCCACGAATCCCATCCAAATCCGTGAAGATAGGGCACATCCAAGGACTTAGTCCGCATCATATGGTATCAGCAGCTCTTTGGTTGCCACGGATTTGACCTCCACCCCACCCAATTCCACCAATTTCGCCCAAAAAAATTTCCAAATTTTTTTCCCAAAAATAGCCCCAAATTGGCCTTGGATCGATCTCTCGATTTGTTGAGTTATTTGTGGTTTTGCTCCAATAGAAACTTGTCTTTGGTGTTGATCTGCAATTCCCCCACCTTCCCACAGCTTCTAGTGCCAAATTTTCCTCGAATTCGAAGGATTTCGGCCCGGATTTCCGCCCAAATCGACGAACAGCCCGCAGATCTGATTGCGACCGGAAGTTCCGCCCGGCAGGATCGGAAGTTCCGCCCGGGACCGGAAGTTCCGCCCCTCGAGACCGGAAGTTCCGCCTGGCCGAAATTTTGATAGCAACCTTCGTTTTTCGTTTTGGTACTAACCCCCTTGTGTTTGGACTTCGGTTTGAGTGCCATTTCAGCTACCACAAAGCTTCCGCAACATCGACAACGACGACGGCACCCCGAAGATTCAAGCGGTTCATTTGACACCACCACCATAGCAAGTTCAAGATCGTCGGCCACCATCATCAAGTGGTATCACTTGCTCCTAACTTGTAGCCCTAGCCTCTTTTGCGTACCTTTCCTATCGAGAGTGGCTTTCTAGTGTTGCGAAGCATTGCGCAAGCGTCCCGACCGTGAGGGTGTGCGTGTGTTGAGCAAAGCTTCGAAGCAAGCTCGTGTGAAAAGATAAGCAAAAGAGTGTGACATACTTACATAGATAGTAGTATCCTTACATAGTGAGAAAAAGAAAAAGTAACAAAAATACAAAAAGAGAAAAAGAAAAAAGTGTGTGAGTGACACCTATACACAAAAGAGTCCAAAGCTTTTAAGCAAAAGAGAGAAAAGAGAAGAGAGGCGTCTTGCGCAAATCTTGTTGCTTCTCAATTTTGCAACCAAGCCACGGTCTCTCTTGTGTTGGCGTGACACCGAGCTAGTAGTCTTCGTTAGGACCATTTTGTTCTTGCTCATTTTCCAAGTCGCGCTAACCCCATTTTGTCCCACGCGTGTGTTCCTCATTGTGTATGCCTTTTGTGATCACCGCCTTTGACTTGTGACTTTTGGATCTTACCCACTTTTGACAATAGACTTTTCGTTTGGTTCTTCCATTTGGCTTTCCACATCCGTACCTAACACCATATAGAGTTTTGTTTTTGTGTGTGTAACCGGTTGTTCCTCACCTTGATACACCCTTCCAATTTTGTTGTGAGTCTTTGACTTACTTGTGAGCTTTCCTCTAACCCCACAACATAGTTCTTGTTTTAGTTGTAACCATGTCTAGTGGAGAGGGGAACCAACTACCGATGACACGGCACCAACATTGGATCGCTACTCAAGCCGTCAACAAGAGTATCCATGACCTCACGGCAAGGATCGATGAGACCGTTGCACGCTATGAAGAACGAGCTCAAGTGCAACGACGGGACCTCAATGTCCAAGTGCAAGACATCCATGACAAGCTCGATGCTCAAGCTCATGATATGAGGGCCACACTTGCTACTCAAGGTCAACAAAACATGGCGAGCATGAGAAGGCAAGAAGAAAGGATGGCACGCCTTGAACAAGCTATTGCCAACATCGCCAACAACCGAAGCCAACACTCAAGGTCTTCGCGCTCTCATAGTTCAAGGTCTAGAGCTCCTACACCGTCTCGCCATGATTCTAATGAAGACCCACGCCACCATAATGTGGATGTCCAAGTGCTTCAACAACAAGCTCGAGATGTGGAGCAAGCACGTGCTCAACTTGAACAAGAGAGACTACAACAAGCTCATCGCCAAGCTCAATTCGAAGAGGAACAACAACGTCTTCGTCATGATCAAGATCTCCTTCATGTACGTGAGCAAGAACGTATTCGCCATGAGCAAGAGGCACGTCAACAACAAGGGCAACCACGCCCATCTCAAGTGGCCAACGCTCAAAGGAACCCACCTCATGACGTCGACCAAGAAGTGAACCAAGAATGCCAAATCATCAATATTGATGCTCCGCAAGATGATGGTGCACGAAGGAACAATAGGGACAATAGAAGACACAACCCTCTCAATTATCGAGCTCATCAAGCACTTCATGCTCACCAAGGTGAAGCAAGGTACCAAAATGAAGAAGACGCCTCAAGTGAAGCTAGTGTCATGCTACACCCCCGGCAACCTCATGGAAGGCGTCCTCCTCTCCCAAACCGCCGCCATGGAGATGAGGATCCACCTCAACAACCTCAACAACCTCGACAACCTCGCAACCATAATGAGGATGAAGATGAAGAAAGACCACCTCCTAGACGCAATGACCGCAATGAAGAGGAAATCTTTGGGAAGCTCAAATTCACCATGCCCAAATTCCACGGAGAAGAAGACCCCGATGCATACCTCTCTTGGGTTCTCAAGGTTGACAAGATTTTCCGCATACACAACTTCTCCGAAGCAAAGAAGGTGGCTATGGCATCACTTGAGTTTGAAGGATATGCAAATGTATGGTGGGAAGAAGTGAACAAGAAGCGTGACAAGAAAGATCTAGAGCCCATTGACACATGGGAAGAGATGCAAGAAGTCATGCACAAACGCTTTGTGCCAAACCACCATAAGCGCGACCTCTTCAACAAGCTTACTCAACTCAAGCAAAGCTTCAAGTCCGTTGAGGAATACTACAAGGAGATGCACATGACCATGATGAGTGCCAATGTAGATGAGGGAGAAGAGCAAACAATGGCAAGATTCTTGAATGGATTGAACATTCCCGTCAAAAGGATAGTGGAGTTCTTGCCTTACACCAACATGGTTGAATTGCTTCATCAAGCAACAAGAGCCGAGCGCCAAGTGCGAGAAGACTTAGCAAGTGCAAAAACAAAGTCCTTCTTCGCTGCAAGAAATGCAACAACCACCTCCTCAAGCATCAAGAACACAAGCGCTATTGCTCCCAAGTATCCTCCTAAGCAAACGAAGAGTGCCTTCAAGACAACAAGCTTCAAGCCGGATCAACAAACTATGTCCTCCAAAGCTTCCACGGGATCTAGTAACATCACTTGCTTCAAGTGTGGAGCTCAAGGACATAAATCCTTTGAATGCAAGAACACAAGAGTTATGATAACTCGAGATGATGGAGATGTGGAGTACTTGAGTGAAGGTGAATATGAAGCCTTGGTACAAGCCGCAACCAATCATGAAGATGATGACTTGGAAGACCAAGAGCAAGTCCTATGTGTGCATGATGCAAGCCCATCCCTTGTGGTGACCAAAGTGTTGACAACCCATGCACTCCCCAACGAAGATCAAAGGTGCAACATCTTCCAAACAAGAGCCGGAATCAATGGCAAGTCAATAAAGGTTATCATCGATGGAGGGAGTTGCCACAATCTTGCAAGCACCGAACTATGCTCCAAGCTCAACCTCACACTCCGGAAGCACCCCCACCCTTACCATGTGCAATGGCTAAGTGACAATGGAAATGTCAAGATACAACACACCGTCTCCGTATCCTTCAAGATTGGCGCCTATGAAGACACCGTTGATTGTGATGTAGTGCCCATGACGGTGTGCCACATGCTACTTGGTCGCCCTTGGCAATATGACAAAAGAGCAAGCCATGATGGCTACACAAACGCCTATAGCTTCAAGGTCGGCGACAAGACTTTCATCCTACGCCCGATGACTCCTAGCCAAGTAATTGCGGACAATGCAAAGGCTTTAGCGAGGGCTAAAGAAGCTACCATCACTAGTGAGATGAGTGGTGAGAGAGTGACCCACCAAAAGGAAAGTGAGCGCCACAAGCCATATATGAGTGAGATGAAGAGTGTCCTCATAGCTACCAAGAGTGAGATGAGAGAATTGCACCACAACCCATCCACCATATTGCACTACGTGCTCATTTGCAAGGGGCCATCCTCGGAGACTAACAACTTAACAACACTTCCTTCGTCTTTGTTGTCTCTTTTGAAGGAATTCCAAGATGTCTTCCCCAACGAGCTTCCTCATGGACTACCACCGCTAGAGGCATCGAACACCGCATCGACCTCATACCCGGCGCTCCTCTCCCAAACCGCGCCGCCTACCGCACCAACCCCGAAGACACAAAGGAGATCCAACGTCAAATACAAGACCTCCTCGAAAAAGGGTATGTTCGTGAAAGCTTAAGCCCTTGTGCGGTTCCCGTGATCCTTGTTCCTAAACCGGATGAGTCGCAACGAATGTGTATGGATTGCCGCCCCATCAATGCCATTACCATTCGCTATCGCCATCCCATTCCGCGTTTAGATGACATGCTAGATGAATTGAGTGGTGCCACGATTTTCTCTAAGATTGATTTGCGTAGTGGCTACCATCAAATCCGCATGGCAATAGGTGATGAATGGAAGACGGCATTCAAGACAAAACTTGGTCTCTATGAATGGCTTGTCATGCCATTTGATCTTTCAAATGCTCCATCTACTTTCATGCGACTCATGAATCACATTTTGCGTCCTCTCATTGGCAAAAGTGTGGTTGTCTATTTCGATGATATTCTCATTTATAGCAAAAACCTCGAGGACCATGTGCAACATGTGAGAGAAGTCTTGTGCATCTTGCGTCATGAAAAGCTTTATGCTAACCTCCCCAAGTGCACCTTTGCTCAAGACAAGTTGGTTTTTCTTGGCTTTGTGGTTTCTTCTAATGGTATTGAAGTTGATTCTTCCAAGGTTGAGGCCATCCACAATTGGCCCACTCCTACCAATGTTGGTCAAGTTCGAAGTTTTCATGGACTTGCCGGGTTCTACCGCCGCTTTGTGAAAGATTTTAGCACCATTGCTTGCCCTTTGAATGAGCTTACGAAAAAGAATGTTCCATTTGTGTGGGGCAAGGCACAACAAAAAGCTTTTGATGAGTTGAAGAAAAGACTTACCGAGGCACCACTTCTTGTTCTTCCAAACTTTTCCAAAACTTTTGAAATTGAATGTGATGCGAGTGGACTCGGTATTGGTGGAGTGCTTATGCAAGATGGAAAACCCGTGGCATACTATAGCGAGAAGTTGGATGGCGCACGCCTCAACTATCCTATATATGACAAGGAACTTTATGCTTTGGTTCGTGTTCTTGAAGTTTGGCAACACTATCTTTGGCCAAAAGAGTTTATTATCCACTCCGACCATGAGTCTTTGAAATATTTGAAAAGTCAACACAATTTGAACAAACGACATGCAAAGTGGGTTGACTTCATTGAGTCCTTTCCATATGTGATCAAATACAAGAAGGGCAAGGACAATGTTGTGGCGGATGCTCTTTCCCGCAAACTCACCCTCTTACTCACTCGTTTGGATATTAGTGTTTTGGGTCTTGATGAAATCAAAGATTTATATGTTCCCGATCCTTTCTTTGGCCCAATCTTTGCAAAGTGTTCTAGTGACAAGGGCATCGATGATTTCTATTTGCACAAAGGATTCTTGTTCAAGGGCAACAAACTTTGTATTCCCACGTCTTCGCTTCGCCTTTTGCTCTTACAAGAATCGCATGGTGGTGGTCTTATGGGACACTTTGGACGAGAAAAGACATATGCCATGCTCTCCACTCACTATTATTGGCCAAGAATGAAGCGCGATGTGGAGCGCCTTTGCCGACGGTGTACAACATGCTTACAAGCTAAGTATACCTCCAACCCTTATGGTCTTTACACTCCGTTGCCTATTCCAAATGCACCATGGACCGATATTAGCATGGATTTCGTTCTAGGCTTGCCTCGCACTAAGCACGGTCATGATTCTATATTTGTGGTAGTGGATAGATTCTCTAAGATGGCTCATTTCATACCTTGCCATAAGAGCGACGATGCTTCACACATTGCTTCATTGTTTTTCAGGGAAATTGTTCGCCTACATGGAGTACCGCAAAGCATTGTGTCGGATCGAGACGTCAAGTTCATGAGTTATCTTTGGAAGTCACTCATGGCAAAGTTTGGAGTGAAGCTCTTATTCTCATCATCATCGCACCCGCAAACGGACGGCCAAACGGAAGTGGTCAATTGAAGCCTCTCTACTCTCCTACGCATCCTCGTGAAGAAGAACTTGAAGTCATGGGAGGAGTGCCTTCCTCATGCGGAGTTCGCCTACAACCGCGCCAAGCACAAGACAACATCAAGGAGCCCCTTCATGGTAGTCTACGGTTTCGAACCTTACACGGCACTCGACATACTCCCGCTCCCCCTTCATGAGCGGACCAACATGGACTTAGACAAGCGCACCGCCGCCGTGAAGAAGCTACATGAAGAAACAAGAGCGACCATACAAGAACATGTGCTTCGTCAAGCAAACCGCATCAACGCCAAGAAAAAAGAAAGAATATTCCAAGAAGGAGACCTCGTTTGGATCCACCTCCGGAAGGAAAGGTTCCCTCATGAGCGCAACTCCAAGCTCAAGCCAAGAGGAGATGGCCCCTTCAAGGTCCTCAAACGCATCAACAACAACGCTTACGTCATCGACATTCCGACATCCAAGTACTTGGTGAGCAACACGTTCAACGTCTCGGACTTGTCGCCCTATCATGGAGATGAGGAGGTGCACGAGTCGAGGACGACTCTTTCCCAAGGGGGAGAAGATGATGTAGCCCCGCTCACCGACGTCGCTACACCAAGACCAACAAGTCCCCCAAGTGGACCAATGACGCGAGCCCGAGTTAAAGCTCTACATGATGAGGTGAATTCGCTCCTATCCACGTATGCTTTTGATACTCCTTTGGATGGCTTGCTACTTCATGCCAATACCCTATGTTCAATCAGGTACATCGACCAAGACGCAAGCCCTGAAGGCCAAGCCAATGGAGAGAGAGCTGGAAATGATGAAGATGGAGCTACAGCGCCCAGGCCGGAACTTCCGCCCCCAGGACCGGAACTTCCGGCCAGATGCCCTCCAGATTCCCTCCAGATGCCTTCCAGCGCCCAGAAGACAGGCTCCAGCCGGAACTTCCGCCCCGAGGGACCGGAACTTCCGCCCACCGGAACTTCCGCCCAAGTTCCGCCCAAGTTCCGAAAGTCGGCGAAAACCATACTGGATGTTACTGCGGGACAATGGCGCAATTCCGGAACAAGGCCGGAACTTGGCCGGAACTTCCGCCCCGACCGGAACTTCCACCCCTGGCCGGAACTTCCGCCCAAATTGACCGGAACTTCCGCCCCATCGAACTTCAGCACAACAGCACTTTTCAGCGTGTAACTTATCCCTTCGCCCCCACCTATAAATAGGCTGGTTGCCTCAGATCTGAGATTAGACTTGATGTAAGAGAAAACATGAGCTATGCTCCTTCCCGCGGGAACCCCTTCTAGATCTACCAATCTATGAAGTTATCTACTCTTCTAGGCGATTGGTCTCTTCCATTCTAGGAATTCTAGTGTTTTGGATCTTTTGCTTTTGCAATTCTATCTATTTGCACTCTTTTCCTCTTTGGAACTCTATCGATTGCTATTGCCAACCTTTTGTGAGGGATTCTACTCCTTGTGGGTCTTTTTCTTGCAATTCCGTTGGGTTGGTGTATCGGGCCAACGAAGAACAACCGGTTGTGTGTGTGTGTTGCGTTTGTATCTTCGATCCACCCCGCCATCCACCCACGTTCTTCCTGTTCATCCACCTCCCCCACGAATCCCATCCAAATCCGTGAAGATCGGGCACATCCAAGGACTTAGTCCGCATCAGCAGCCCACCTCCGCCAACCACGTTAATGGCGTCGCCACGCGTCCCGCGGCCACCGCATGCCTCCGGCCTATATAACGGGGCCGCGCCTTCTTCTTCCTCATCCACTCCCTCCATAGAAACCCTAGCCGCCACAAAGCTCCAGCGTTCCGCCGCCTAGGTGTTCTCGCGACGCAGCCAGCCCCGCGAGGAAGACCATGGCGGGTCCCGGTGGCCGGCGAGGCGGTCGAGGCTGCGGCCCCGGACGGCCCCGGGGACGGGCGAGGGCCGCCGTGGTGGAGCAGCTACGGCACCACGCTCGCCGTCGCCTGCGCCCTCTTCGTCTTCCTCCGACGTGGAGGGACGCTGCTTCGAGTTCCTCCTCCGCATCGACGACGACCCGCTCGGCATCAAGCGTCTCCCGGACAAGTTCGCCGAGTTCGTCGACGGCGTCGAGCCGGCGCATTTGCAGCTACAGTCGGACTCCGATAGTTAGAACGTAGAGTGTTCTTTCTTTGCAGCGAATCTGGCTACGGCTAGACGAAGCCAGTAGTGGAAGGTTTCTGTCTGTTCGCCTCATCGGTAGAACCAACAAGGGCACCGTCAATCCTCCCGCTGGATTTTCCGGCTTGTGTGACTGGGTGTGCCCTCGAATGTTCTTTCTTGGCAGCGAACATACGGAAATCAACACAACTGGTTTCTATTTTTAAAATATTTATATTTGTGTCCACCATGGTACAAACTATGTATTAGTTTGTGTAAACTATGTTCCAAATTATGTATTAGTTTGTGTAAAATAATCTTCCAATTTGTAATATTTGGAAGTATGTGTTGCGGTCAGAAACCCACCGGCGAGCAGCGACGGGCAACACAGTAGAGCCGGGAGGCTCCCAGGGCTGCGGCTGGCCCTGATCCCTCCGAGCGACGGCCCGCAAAGACTCGGCACGCACGTCCGATGCTGGTGCAAGGGCGTGCCACCTGACCTATACCTGGTCAGGAAGGTGATGGATGTGCCTCGCCTAGTTTCCTGCAGGGCATACACGTAAACATTAAATACGAGCCTCGATCGGCTCTCAGGTTGTCCTGTGAATCGGCTCAAAGAGCCGATACACCCATAATCCGTACGAGGTGTACGAATATATGGTGGTCCTGCTTGATCAAAATAAAGCTAAAACGACCTACTACGATTTAGGGTTTTCACCACATAATCGGAACATCCTACTCGTGATTGAGCCTGGCGGCCACGCACGGTGATCGTAAACCGACCCTAGACAAGGCCTAAAAACCAACACGAGGTTGATCCCGGAACATCCTGTCTAGGGCTAGCAAACTACACCCTACGCGCCACTGGATCCTTCAACCCGTTTGTAAGCCTAACTATGCAGATATTAAACTAATCCTTGAAGAACAAGGAGCAATCATAACGGATCGGATCTACTAAATAACGATCAAGCGGGGTGCCGCCCCTACACCTAAGATAGGTGTAAGGGCGGCTAGACGTCTAAGGGTTGCACGACGACAGCATATGATACAATGAACAATGCTAACCCTAACACGTCTAAGATAACTACGTTGCTCGCCATCAAAGGGGCTTCAGTACGAGCAACGCATGAACAGCGAATAAACGTGTACTGCCTAGATCGCAAGATGCGATCTAGGCAGCATGATGCTTACCCGGAAGAAACCCTCGAGACAAGGGAGTTGGCGATGCGCCTAGATTGGTTTGTGGTGAACGTGAGTGTTGTTTATTTCATAAACCCTAGATACATATTTATAGTCCGTAGACTTTCTAACGTGGGAATAATCCCAACCGGGCACGAGCCAAACTCTATCTAACCGACACGTATCCTACTATATTACAGATACACGGGCAAACTAGCCCAAACTTTGCATATAAGGCCGATTCATGTATTTCTTCCATGTACATCCTTCAAGCCCATCTCCAATCGCGGCCCACCTCTGATCCGGTCAAATTCTGGTGATAACACATGCCCCCTCGGTTTTGGAAATGACAATTCCAAAATCACTCGCTTTCTTCATCGGGTCATGTCGTGGCGGAGCGAGAACCGTCGCGATATTCTTCATCATGATGCCTTGCCTTCTCAACTTCTCTGCAAGATTTGATAGCTTTAGCACCACTTCCTCGGAAACTGCAATGGCATTAAATCTCCACTAGGCTCCCCCTTATTTAACTGTGCCGACCGATTCGCCTCTTCATCCCCCTCCTCTGTTCTAGCTATCGGCACCGAAAAACCCTCTTTCCCCGAAGCAATGTCTTCTTCTTCCTCCGTCTCCTCCGGCCTCTTTTTCCAATCTTCTTCCTCGAGCGAGCCGATGTCAGAGCCAGAGTGGGACTTCGACTTCGTGCCAGATGGCCCACCAGAAGCCCTCGTCGGATCAGATGGCGACCTGCCCCGGCCCGATGGGGAGGGCGACCTCCAGTTCCTCATTGAAGGGGAACTGGAGAGCAAGAGCGAGGATGACCTCCACTCCTGGGGGAACCCCACTTCCTCCGATAAGGAGGAGGAAGAGGAAGACGAGGAAGAAGAGGAGGAACAGAAAGAAGAGGAGGAAGACGACTCCTCCTCCTCCGCTGGGTACCCGCCAGCGAAGCGCTTCCGCGCTTGGGCAGACAGTGAAGATGATGATGATGACGAGGAGGAAGAAGCTCCGGCCGAGGGCTGGGGCAGCAGCGACGAGGAGTTCTTCGGAAGCAGCGCCGGCGGCAGCTACGATGCCGACGACGAGGGCAGCGAGGATTAGTAGAGTAGGATCAGTAGTACTCGAGCAATCGGCTCTTCTTTTGTTCTTCCTTTCTTGAGCAATCGGCTCTTCATTGTAAAAAACCCCTCTTATTAATGAAGAAGAAATTTCTCAGTTGATTCTGTCCTTTTACCAAATTTGCCGATTGCTAAAAGAAGTCAACAAATTAAGAGCCGATGGCAGCGCATCGGACCTTCAGTCGCGCAGGTTCGCAACTGCAATGGATCCATGGTAACACCATCCAATGCCCACGCTATGGTTTCCAGCCTGAAGGTGATCCTTAACTGCCCCTTGCTGTCCGAACATAGCGCCTTGCTCTATCTTTTCGCAGCAACAGAAATGGCCCTGACCCTGTAAATGATGACGGCTTCCCTTTCAGGCTCCTTTCTGTAGCTCTAGAAATCTTCTTCTGCAACAATTCACCGCTTTTGAAGAAGGTTATGATGCAGGGTTAGCCGATGATACTCCAATCGGCTTCCAAAAACAGAATGTCTACCAAATCAGCTGCCCCCCGAGCCTCAGTTAAGGCGAGAACAGTGGCGAGGACACACAGTTCAGTCCAAGGGCCTTGAACTCAGGCAATTGAGACAGCCACCATGCAGAGGTCCTAGCCATTCCTACGAGGCTTTGTTTCTTAGCTCTAAAGTCGATGTCTGTGCATCGGCTGTATACCATGAGAATTTTTTTTTACTGGCCGATTTTTCTATCGGCCCCCAATATTTCACTGCACATGTATCGCACATGTTCATCTGATTAGGTGCCCCCCGAGCCGAATCTGTCAGGTAACTACGGATATCGGCTCTGTAGTTAGTCATGGCACTGTATTTGAGCGTCGGCTCCGTTAGGACTAATGTTGACTCTCATCAGCCGACGTGAAACCGCTGCCCATTAGATCGACGTTGAACACAGGCAGAACGTGTGGTGAGGATAATTTTGGCCGATTGCTGGAATCGGCCTCCATGTTGATTGAATCGCTCAATGAAGGTTTTGCAATGTTCCTCCATAGATCTTTGGGGCCGATCCCAAGGATCGGTCTCGCCACGTTTGTCCATAGGTTTGTTCTTGCTATACGGTCGGGCCGGTGGATAAGACCAGCCTAACCCCGTCCTTCGTCACGTCGATGCGCTCGCGATCGTCCAAATTGATGCACGAGAGTGGCTCTTGGCCTGTTGTCTCCCAAACGTTCATGCCAGCCGTTGAAATCTCGGCTGAGTCATCTGCTCGGACGACCTCTACTTCGTCTCCATCCCATCTGTATTAAGCATTGGTGCATCGTGGATGGAATGCAACGGTTGGCGTGGATGCAATCTCTTCCTAGCGAGGACAGCATAGGTGCTCTTGCTATCGACAATAAAGAACGTCGTAGGGATGGTTTTCCTTCCTACGGTCGGATCCACGTTCGGAACACCTTGTGCGTCGGACGCTTGGCCGTTGAAATCGCTCAATGTTACGTTGGTCTTGATCGGATCCGAGCCGGAGCGTCCCCAACCGACGTAGCATGGAGTATGGCATAATGTTGACTCGCCGCTCCGGTGTCCACCGAGCATCTTGTTGACGGGCTGCCCATTGATATAACCTCGCAAGTACATGGCCTTCGGATGTACGTAGCTTCTTTCTCGTGGCTTCTCAAAGATAACCGGCCGTGGGCCGCGAGTCAAGTTGTGCCACGGGTGCTTCGTCTAATCCTGGAGCACTAAACTCCGTCGGAAGGATGAACACCATGTTTGTGCCGGCCGATGTTTCATCATCGGCTTTCTTTTGTCCGAGGCGCCACTCTTTCCTTTGTGGCCGACCTTCTTCGTCCGGGGTTCGCTGAATTTTAGCGGCCGGATCGAGGCCGCGCCTTCCTCAACGTGTGCAGGTATAACCTTTCAGCTTCCTCCAAACCACGTAGTCGCTGAACCCTACGCTTTTGGGAACGGCTGAGTCCATCAGGGCACCACCTTGGCCGGTGGTACTTAGCTTCTTCTCCATCATCGTCTTCCAATTCCTCGAGATCTTCCACCCGAGGGGACTCAACGTGCTTGTTCCGAGGCGGGAGAGGCCCTAGACGTTTGAACACGGACACGTTAGCTGCATCCTTCTTCTCCTGTCTACATTCTGGGCAGTTGCCGATTGTAGGCAATCGGCTCATTCCTGAATCCCAGCAGTGTCTGAAGAAGGGACAGTCCCAGTGCCTATCCTTGTCGTCTTGCTCTCTTGACTTTTCTTTGGCGTGGCGCTCATATCTCTCCTCGTCGCGATCATGCCGACGATGTCTCCTGGCATTCCTGCTAGCTAGACGATCCCTTTCATCGTCGCTATTGTACCGCCGGCGCTGGTCATACTGACTCACGTATTTATTGAGGAGGTGATCAGAGAGAGGTCGTTGATATCGCACATTCTTCACTTCTCCCTCTGTGATGTAGCGCTTGCCATCGTGACAGAGCCGATCGCGTGGAACGGCTTCCTCTGTGTCCTTGCTATGATAGCAGCTGCCCTCGTCTTCGTCCTTACCAGAGTGGTTTTCAGGTCCTACCATGTTGATGTTGAACGAGAATCCTGGCTGGCACCCTCCAGGGTAAGTACACTCCACCATGTTAACGGCGGGGAAGGGGTGTGTGTCGACTTTCATGGCGTCATCGGTTGAAGATTAGACGCCCTTGCTCTATCGCCATTTGGATCTGCTGACGCCACACCCTGCAGTCGTTGGTGTTATGGCTGAACGTGTTATGCCATTTGCAATATGGCTTTCCATTCAGCTCCTGTGCTGTGGGGAGTTTGAGACCGTCGGGTAACTTCAGCTGCTTTTCCTTGAGTAAGAGATCAAAAATTTGCTCAGCTTTGGTCACGTCGAAGTCAAACCCTCTGGGAGGACCTTGTGGCTTCACCCATCTGCAGGACACGGGGGTTGCCCCCCGAGTCCATTCAGCTACTGCTACCTCTTGATCTCCCGCGGACCCTTCATCTTCATCTGCTTCAACCAAGACTACCGCACGCTTGAATTTGTCCTGGTACAAGTCTGGGTGGCGCTGTTCATATATCGACAGCCTTTCGCACCATGTGCGCCGGTGAAGGGTAGTCTCGCTTGGGAGGCCATATCCTTGATTGGTGATGCAAGGCCCACCACCGCCAACTCGATCGTTTCTTTTCGATCACACGAGCCGAATAACATCGGTTCCTAACGGTTCGAAGCGCTGGATATATTCTTCCACGCGTTCTCCACGCTTCGACGTACTTGTGCTAGATCGGCAATGCCAGACTCGGAAGCCTCTGAGTGATACTGCATGTGGAACTGTTCTTCCAACTGCTTCCAAGTCCGGATCGAGTCTGGGGGCAACGAGGTGTACCACCCGAAAGCCGATCTTGTGAGGGACTGTGCGAAGAACCTCACGCGTAGTGGATCTGCAGCTGAGATCGTGCCCAGCTGCGCCAAATATCGGCTTACATGCTCGATTGAGCTGGAGCCATCTACCCCACTAAACTTGGAGAATTCAGGGAGCCGATATTTGGGTGGTAGTGGGATCAAATCGTAGTCGTTGGGATACGGCTTGGAATAGCCGATTGCCCTCCTTTTCGGCACCATGCCGAACTGGTCTCTTAAGATCGTACTGATCTGATCCGCGGTGGTGGCTGCAGGAGTTGAACTTTGAAGATTCGCCGGGGTGACATACTTAGCCAGCCATGCTTGCTTTTCCAGCTCTGAGCCAACTGCAGGAGCTGAGCTCTGGAGGTTTGTCGGGGTGGCATACTTAGCTAGCCACGTCTGCTTCTCAAGATCTGTTCCCGAAGTTCCTCCTGCTGTTCCGGAAGTCCCTCGTCGTGCGGTCCGGTTTGTGAGTGCCCGAGCATCGCAATCTGGCACGTATGTGCACGTGTATCCGTGAGGGATCTCCTTGGGCGCCTCGTACAAGAACTGGTAATCACTGGGATCGCCCCCGATCTTGTAGACAACGAATGCCGGTGTATTCAGCACCTCTGGTGCTGCCAGCGCGAACGGCAGCGGTGGTCGGCTCTGGAGTGGTAGCTCCCCTTGATAAGTTCCTAGAGCAGGTCCTAACGGAGAGCACTGATGCCTCATGATTTCCTGGATCACCCGAAGAGCGACACGCTCCAAAGTGTTCACCAGGCTCTCAGAATGGCGGTGTAGCGAGTGAGCTACCATGAAGTTAATCTCCTGACGCAGGGACCTGGTGCGTTCTTCTGATGGGGCGGACAGGTCCACTCCATCGAGCGCGCTCAGTGAGAACCCTTTCCACCCGATGCCATGTGAGCGGGTTCCGTGAAAAGAGCCGATGAGGTCGGCTTCGAGGATTGGTTTGACCTCGTCATACTTCTTCTTGAGCTCCTCGGTCGGATCCTCGTACGTGATCGGAGTGCCTTCCGCCATCTCGGATGTAGATGGCGATGTGGTTGATGTCGAAGACTGTCCCACCGGGCGTGCGCGAATGTGTTGCGGTCGAAACCCACCGGCGAGCAGCGACGGGCAACACAAGAGAGCCGGAAGGCTCCCGGTGGCTGCGGGCCGGCCCTGGTCCCTCCGAGCGACGGCCCGCAAAGACTCGGCACGCACGTCCGATCGCCGGTGCAAGGGCGTGCCACCCGACCTATACCCGGTCGGAAGGTGATGGATGTGCCTCGCTTAGTTTCCGCCGGCAGGCATACACGTAAACATTAAATACGAGCCTCGATCGGCTCTCGGGTTGTCCGGTGAATCGGCTCAAAGAGCCGATACACTCCATGATCCGTACGAGGTGTACGAATATATGGTGGTCCTGCTTGATCAAAATAAAGCTAAAACGACCTACTACGATTTAGGGTTTTCACCACATAATCGGAACATCCTACTCGTGATTGAGCCTGGCGGCCACACACGGTGATCGTAAACCGACCCTAGACAAGGCCTAAAAACCAACACGAGGTTGATCCCCGGAACATCCTGTCTAGGGCTAGCAAACTACACCCTACGCGCCACTGGGATCCTTCAACCCGTTTGTAAGGCCTAACTATGCAGATATTAAACTAATCCTTGAAGAACAAGGAGCAATCATAACGGATCGGATCTACTAAATAACGATCAAGCGGGGTGCCGCCCCTACACCTAAGATAGGTGTAAGGGCGGCTAGACGTCTAAGGGTTGCACGACGACAGCATATGATACAATGAACAATGCTAACCCTAAGACGTCTAAGATAACTACGTTGCTCGCCATCAAAAGGGCTTCAGTACGAGCAACGCATGAACAGCGAATAAACGTGTACTGCCTAGATCGCAAGATGCGATCTAGGCAGCATGATGCTTACCCGGAAGAAACCCTCGAGACAAGGGAGTTGGCGATGCGCCTAGATTGGTTTGTGGTGAACGTGAGTGTTGTTTATTTCATAAACCCTAGATACATATTTATAGTCCGTAGACTTTCTAACGTGGGAATAATCCCAACCGGGCACGAGCCAAACTCTAGCTAACCGACACGTATCCTACTATATTACAGATACACGAGCAAACTAGCCCAAACTTTGCATATAAGGCCGATTCATGTATTTCTTCCATGTACATCCTTCAAGCCCATCTCCAATCGCGGTCCACCTCTGATTCGGTCAAATTCTGGTGATAACAGTATGTTGAAATGAAAAAGAGAAAAAAATACGTCGGGCCGCTGGAGCCAACCCAGACGCAAACAGACACGCGGACGAAAACGGTCATTTCAGCGTCCGCGACGCAAACGGACGCGCGCGGACACTAAAATGCGTCGCGCCGCTGGAGATGCCCTGACGCGATTTGGCGAGGCATGGGTGTGTGTAGGGGTGTGGCCGAGGCCGAGATACTCGGGGTTGGTCTTAAAACCAAAAGGGGTCCTTTTAATTCTGTCTTTTCAGGCGAGCGCGGCGCAGGACCGGTGAACGGTGGCGATGCAGGGCAAAGGCGACAGCAGCAGCAGGATGCAGGCCGCAGAGGACAGCGGATGAGAGATGGGCACGAGCGACGCACGCGCTGCGCACTGCACAGTAGGCACAGGGTTTTGACTACGGGATACTACTTACTTTTTAACGGGGGGAAACGACGAGAGAGAGGCTAGCCCTGTGGCCGTGGCAGGCAGAGCGAAATCCGCGCGCGACCGTGCGATGCTGCTACTGTACCGCGGACACAACGCGAAGCGCGTGACCTGCTGCCTGCTGGTACTACCCGGACGGAGCAGCTCGGGATTCAGAGCATAGCTAGGTGGAGTAGGTCGCTTGTGTCCACGCCACCTCCTCCTCGGTGTGCGCCGTGGCGACGCCACCCGGGAACCGAGGTGCAGAGGTGTCGCTCCACGATTCCCACTGGGGAATATCCACTTCTCCCTCTCTCTCTGGTTTCCGCGGCGCGGCCATCCCCTATTGTTTGCTTCCAAACCACCTACAGTACTACGTCTACCGCTGGATCTGGGAGACTGGAGTAGCACCTAGCTAGCTATGCTGTTGGCGCGTCCACGTCCTCCCTCCAAATGGACGCGTCCACGGACCACGAGCACAGCGAGCAGATTCGCGCCCGGGAGATGGCATCTGATTTCAGAGCCATTTCTTTCCACCGGACTGCGATACCGTGTGATGCCGCAAACGACGGCCGTCGCGCATCCGAATCCCGCCTCCGTCTGGACGGAGAGGTCGTCGTCGTCGTCCGCCGATGTGGAGTTGTGGACGCGAATCCCGGTGTACTTTTGGTGCATCGCCACGGTGCGGTGCCTACGTGTCCCAAAAGGGAAAAGCTGCGCGCATAAAGTTCAGTGGCCGGAAATCTTTTGGGTCCACAGGATACTACACGGATGTGATGACTGATTCGAGGTTTTGCCTTCTGAATGAGGCCACCTGCGGATATCACCGGCCACAGACTTGGCTGCTTGCTCGACTTTTCTCTGTCGGAAGGACGCCGATCAGTATATATATGTATTCCAAAAGGGGAGAAAAAGAAGTAATCGAATTCACCTCCTCACATCCGAACATGCACGTATTTACACAGTCACAAGCTGAAGAGATAGTACGAACGTATCGGAATACTTTTTTTTTTGAACAGAAACGGGGTCTAGAAGACCCCAGCGAAGCTATCATTGCACATGTGGCGGGCAGAAATTATATAAAGATCCTTTTACATCTCTCGCACCGAGAAACCAGAAATTTGAAGAAAGTCCATCTAGAACTACAAGAAAACACCATAGAACAGAAAGTTGAAAAGCAATCGGGTCCCTGGGTGTCGCCGCCACCTCCCGCCGGCGATCTCAAGACGTTTCCGCCAAGATACGATGCCGAGTCGCTCAGCAGCATGCTTCCGGCGTAGCATCGCCTCCGCCGGCCACTGATACGTCTCAAACGTATCTATAATTTCTTATGTTCCATGCTACTTTTATGATGATACTCACATGTTTTATACACATTATATGTCATTATTATGCATTTTCCGGCACTAACCTATTGACGAGATGCCGAAGAGCCGATTCTTTGTTTTCTGTTGTTTTTGGTTTCAGAAATCCTACAAAGGAAATATTCTCGGAATTGGACGAAATCAACGCCCGAGGTCTTATTTTTCCACGAAGCTTCCAGAAGACCGAAAGGATTACGAAGTGGGGTGACGAGGCGCCGCCACGCCGGGGCCGCGCGACCGGGGACCGGGCCCGCGCCGCCCTGTTGTGTGGGGCCCTCGTGTCGCCCCTAAACCTACCCTTCCGCCTACTTAAAGCCTTCGTCGCGAAACCCCCGCATGCGAGAGCCACGATACGGAAAACCTTCCGGAGACGCCGCCGCCGCCAATCCCATCTCGGGGATTCGGGAGATCGCCTCCGGCACCTCGCCGGAGAGGGGAATCATCTCCCGGAGGGCTCTTCATCGCCATGATCGCCTCCGGATCGATGTGTGAGTAGTTCACCCCGGACTATGGGTCCATAGCGGTAGCTAGATGGTTGTCTTCTCCTCATTGTGCTATCATGTTAGATCTTGTGAGCTGCCTATCATGATCAAGATCATCTATTTGTAATGCTACATGTTGTGTTTGTTGGGATCCGATGAATATTGAATACTATGTCAAGTTGATTATCAATCTATCATATATGTTGTTTATGTTCTTGCATGCTCTCCGTTGCTAGTAGAGGCTCGGCCAAGTTGATACTTGTAACTCCAAGAGGGAGTATTTATGCTCGATAGTGGGTTCATGCCTCCATTGAATGCGGGACGGTGACGGAAAGTTCTAAGGTTGTGGATGTGCTTGTTGCCACTAGGGATAAAACATCAATGCTTTGTCTAAGGATATTTGTGTTGATTACATTACGCACCATACTTAATGCAATTGTCCGTTATTTGCAACTTAATACTGGAAGGGGTTCGGATGATAACTCGAAGGTGGACTTTTTAGGCATAGATGCATGTCTGGATAGCGGTCTATGTACTTTGTCGTAATGCCCCGATTAAATCTCATAGTACTCATCATGATATATGTATGTGCATTGTTATACCTTCTTTATTTGTCAATTGCCCAAGCTGTAATTTGTTCACCCAACATGCTATTTATCTTATGGGAGAGACACCACTAGTGAACTGTGGACCCCGGTCCATTCTTTACATCTGAAATACAATCTCATCGCAATTGTTCTTTACTTGTTCTTCGCAAACAAACATCATCATCCACACTATACATCTAATCCTTTGTTTACAGCAAGCCGGTGAGATTGACAACCTCACTCGTTACGTTGGGGCAAAGTACTTTGATTGTGTTGTGCAGGTTCACGTTGGCGCCGGAATCCCGGTGTTGCGCCGCACTACACTCCGTCACCAACAACCTTCACGTGTTCCTTGACTCCCTACTGGTTCGATAACCTTGGTTTCTTGCCGAGGGAAAACTTGCTACCTGTATGCATCACACCTTTCTCTTGGGGTTCCCAACGGACGTGTGTTAACCGCACGCATCAAACTCTTTTTCACGGCGCTCGTTGCCGGGGAGATCAAGACACGCTGCAAGGGGAGTCTCCCACTTTCAATCTCTTTACTTTGTTTTTGTCTTGCTTTACTTTACTTATTTACTGCTTTGTTTGCTCTTATATCAAAAACACACAAAAATTAGTTTCTAGTTTTACTTTATTTACTGTCTTGTTCTCCATATTAAAAACACAAAAAATTAGTTACTTGCATTTACTTTATTTAGTTTGCTTTATTTACTACTGCTAAAAATGAGTAATCCTGAAGTTGAAGTTCGTTCGTTTAAGCAACAAGGGGGAGAAAGTTTTAAAGATGCTTAGTATAGAATTAGTGATGCTCATCATATGTGCATCAAGAAACACTCCACTATTATACTACTTAGGAATTTTTATGTTGGTATCTCTAGCTGGAATAGGTATGTTCTTGATACTCTTGCGGGAGGTAATTTCCTAGGCACTCCTGCTTTAGAAGCTAGTTGCATTATTGAGAGTCTAGTTGGAATACCACCTGTTAATGAAGCTAAAATTAAAATCTCTCTTGAAGATGTCATGAAAAAGTTGGAGGCCATAGAGAAAGATCTTCCAAGTATTGAAACTAGATTGGGAATATTACTTAATAGCACTGATAAACTTGATAAATCTCTAGGTGGAATTAATGAGAGAATTGCCGTTTTAGAAACTTGTGCTACTCATGATAATCGAACCCATAGGATTAGTGAACTTGAAGAAGCTATGGGAACCTTGGGTTCAACTTTTTCTTCTCTTAAGTTTAAGGAGAAAGCTTCCGTGGGTAAGGAGCAAAAGTTCATGTATGTCTCTAAAGTGCCTAAGCCAAAAAACTATTATAGGCCTAAAATTGACAAAGCCCTTAGCACCACTACGGATGATGGAGCATCTAAGATACCTATTGATGTTGATGCTTCGTCTCTCGATAATACTTGATTCACACTTTCTGCGCCTAGCTGAAAGGCGTTAAAGAAAAGCGCTTATGGGAGACAACCCATTATTTTACTTCAGCACTTTTGTTTTATATTTGAGTCTTGGAAGTTGTTACTACTGTAGCAACCTCTCCTTATCTTTATTTTATTGCATTGTTTTGCCAAGTAAAGTCTTTGATAGTAATGTTGATACTAGATTTGGATTACTACGCAGAAACATATTTCTTAGAGTATCTCCACTCGTCCCCCCGACGAGGCCCTCGAGCGACGTTTTTTCCATCCGGACGGCGTAAATCGGCCCAGTCGCGCCCCCGGTTCCTCGTTTTCGTCCGGATTTGGCCCTTCATCCATCCGGCGAGCACACGCCATCCCCGGTCCCCCGGGGCACGCTCGGGGACTCCGGACGAAAGATTTTGGCGCGAAACGTCGTGTGGACCCGCGTAGTCGGCGACAGGAAAACCAAATCCTGTCGATTTTCCCTCCAATTTGCTTGCATATCCCCATTCCCTCCAATTTGCTTGCATATCCCCATTCTCTCCCGCCGAATTTGTCCATTCTCCTCGTCTTCCGGTTCCGGTTCCCGGCGGCGTCTTCTCGTCCACCACCGCTCTCCTCCTCGTCTTCTCGTCCACCACAATGCGCGCCGAAGGCGACGACGAGGAAGCCGCGGGCGAAGAAGGAGCGGCCGCCGGGCATGACGAACGCACAGTGGGCGGCGGACGAGAAACGGCGCGAGGTGGAAACAAGCGGCAGGGCGGAGAGGGTGAAAAAAGCCGCCGCCAAGAGGGCGGCGGCGGCCCAGGACGAACAAGCGAGGAAGATCAGCATGGCCTTGAGTGGCAGCGGCGGCGCCATGTTCCCCGGCCAATGGCCAGCGCAAGGTACAAGCAGTTCCCCGTCGTCCTTCTCCCCTTCGATGTACTCGCCGTCGCCGCCTGCCATGTTCCAAGAGGGCGCCTACGTCCAACCGTCCGAGTTCACGCCGTCGCCGCCCGAGCTTGACGTCGGCGGCGGCGGCTGGCTCGAGGGCACCTCGCCGGTCATGCGACGAGGGCCGCTCCCGTTCGGTGCGATGGCGGCGCCGAACGAAGAGGAGATCCACGAGATGATCACCTCCGGCTCCATGGCCGCCGCTGCAAGCCCGGGGTTCTTCATGGCCGCCGCCGCGAGCCCGGGGTTCTTCACGCAAGAGGAGGCGAGGGCGACGGCAGCTGTGGCGGCGCGCAACGAGCATGGGGAGGATGTTGTCGACGGAAGCCAAGCCGTCGAAGAAGAAGACGACGAAGAAGAAGAGCCAACTCAAGCCGCCGCCAACCTGTCGAAGGGGAAGAAGAGGAAGAAGGACTCGCCGCCTGCCGAACCGCGTATCAAATGGACGCCGAAGGAAGAGGAGTGCCTCGCCGAAGCTTGGATGACCGTGTCCATGAACGACATAAACGGGGCCAATCAGACGTTCGACACATATTGGCTTCGAGTGAAGCAGGTGTACGAGGAACGCAAACTCGTCGATCCCTACTTCAACAAGACGAACATGAACGTGTACCGGGGAGACAAGGCAATGGCCACCCATTGGGGGATCATGCAGACGGCGTGCAGCAAATGACACACATACAGGAGGAGGTCGAAGAACGGCCGATCAGCGGCCACGACTTGGAGCAAAAGGTATGCTCCGTCGACCCTGCATCACCGAGGTACATCGTCGTGAGCTGACCCGTATCGCCGTACTCTTTTTCCCCAGCTGCGCCGTGCTTTGGACATGTACTCGACGACACCGGCATGCAGTTCAAGTTCCTGAACGTCTACGCCCGCCTAGAGAAGTGGAAGGAAACCCGCACGACCCTCTCGAAGAGCAAGACCGAGCCGTACAACCCCGACGCTCCGGCAGCTGGCGCGGCGGAAGGGCGCCCTGAACTCGGGCAGAAGAAGCTCAAAGAGCTCAAAAAGACGGGCAATCCCGCCGACAGGATGCAGGCGTCGATCGACAAGTGCTGGGCCGACTTGAGGTCGCACGCCGACGGGAGGAACGACAAGTTCGACGGCAGGTGGCGGGAGATGCTCGCCAACCAAGGCATCCGGATCGCCCTGCTGAAGACGACGACGGCGGCGAAGAAGAGGAACACAGACTTGGCGTTCCTGATGGGCGACGGCAACATGGAACTGATGGACGAGGAGACGAGGAATTGGTACCAGGGCCACCGCAGCGACATCCTCCGAGCCACTCCGGCCAGTCCTTCGTCGTCTCCGCCGGCTCCTACCTCGGCTTCCTCACCGTCTACCTCGTCGACTGCCGCTGCTTCGACGTCCACTGCCGCTGCTTCGACCATCATAGCCAGGTATACTAATAATGGGTACCCGAAGGGTATGCCCATGTCATTCGTCGTCGACTGCCGCAGCCGCTTCGGCCACGGCGTGTGAGGAAACTGGTCCGTCGGACACCGCCGTGCCGGCCGGGACTGCCGATGTGCCTGTTTCCGTGTAATTTCCCTCCGATCGCCGATCTGTGGCTGATCCTTTTGCTCCTTTTGTCGATCAACTGGCCGTACTTGTAGCGCGGGACGACGCTTTGTTTGAATTTAAACTATGTCCGCCGAACTCCGGGTGGACGACTGGAAATACGGTACTCCCCACGACTTAATTTCGTCCAATCCGGCGGTTGTTTCGCCCGGATTTCACCGTGGGGAGCGCCAACGAGTGGAGATGCTCTTACTGTCACGAATTTGAGTAGAATTCTCTGTAGGAAACTCAGAAAAATCTGCCAATTTACGTGCGTGATCCTCAGATATGTACGCAACTTTCATTCAATTTGAGCATTTTCATCTGAGCAAGTTAAGTGCCCTTGAAAAATTCGTCTTTACGGATCGTTCCGTTTTGACAGATTCTGCCTTTTATTTCGCATTGCCTGTTTTGCTATGTTTGATGGATTTCTTTGTTCCATTAACTTTCAGTAGCTTTGTGCAATGTCCAGAAGTGTTAAGAATGATTATGTCACCTCTGAATATATGAATTTTCGATTATGCACTAACCCTTTAATGAATTTGTTTTGATTTTGGTGTGGAGGAAGTTTTCAAGGGTCAAGAGAGGAGGATGATACAATATGATCAAGAAGAGTGAAAAGTCTAAGCTTGGGGATGCCCCAGTGGTTCATCCCTGCATATTTCAAGAAGACTCAAGCATCTAGGCTTGGGGATGCCCAAGGCATCCCCGTCTTCATCGACAACTTATCAGGTCACCTCTAGTGAAACTATATTTTTATTCAGTCACATCTTATGTGCTTTGCTTGGAGCGTCTGTTTGTTTTTATTTTTGGTTTTGTTTGAATAAAATCGGATCCTAGCATTCTTTGTTTTGGAGAGAGACACGATCCGCTTTTTCGTATGAACACATATGTTCTTAGCTTTATTCTTAATGTTCATTGCGAAGGTTGAACTACTTCGTTCATTGATATATGGTTGGAAACAGAAAATGCCGCATGTGATAATTGGTATAATGTCTTGAATAAATTGATACTTGGCAATTGTTGTGCTCATATAGATCATGTTTAAGGTCTTGCATCATGTACTTTGCACCTATTAATGAAGAACTACATAGAGCTTGTTAAAATTTGGTTTGCATGATTGGTCTCTAGAGTCTAGATATTTTCCGGTTAAGGTGTTTGAACAACAAGGAGACGATGTAAAGTCTTATAATGCTTACAATATGTTCATATGTGAGTCTTGCTGCACCGTTTTATACTTGAGTTTGCTTCAAACAACCTTGCTAGCCTAGCCTTGTATTGAGAGGGAATTCTTCTCGTGCATCCAAATCCTTGTGCCAAAAACTATCCCATTTGTGTCCACCATACCTACCTAATACATGGTATTTCTCTGCCATTCCAAAGTAAATTACTTGAGTGCTACCTTTAAAATTCTATTCTTTGTCTTTACAATACATAGCTCATGGGAAAATAGCCTTAAAAACTATTGTGGTGAAGAATATGTACTTATGTATCTTATTTCTTTATAAGTTGCTTGTTGAGCGGTAACCATGTTTCTGGGGACGCCATCAACTTTTACCTTTGTTGAATATCATGTGAGTTGCTATGAATGTTCGTCTTGTCTGAAGTAAGGGCGATTTTCGTGATCAAATGGTTTGAGTATGCATATTGTTAGAGAAGAACATTGTGCCGCTAACTAAAGCCATGATCCATGGTGGAAGTTTCAGTTTGGACAATTAATCCTCAATCTCTTATGAGAATTTTATCTGTTGTTGAATGCTTATGCATTAAAGAGGAGTCCATTATCTGTTGTCTATGTTGTCCCGGTATGGATGTCTAAGTTGAGAATAATCAAAAGCGAGAAATCCAATGCGAACTTTCTCCTTAGACCTTTGTACAGGTGATGGCGTGTAACTCACACGTTCGTTGGGAACCCCAAGAGGAAGGTATGATGCGTATAGTAGCAAGTTTTCCCTCAGAAAGAAACCAAGGTTTATCGAACCAGGAGGAGCCAAGAAGCACGTTGAAGGTTGATGGCGGCGGGATGTAGTGCGGCGCAACACCGGGGATTCCGGCGCCAACGTGGAACCTGCACAACACAACCAAAGTACTTTGCCCCAACGAAACAGATGAGGTTGTCAATCTCACCGAGCTTGCTTGTAACAAAGGATTAACCGTATTGTGTGGAAGATGATTGTTTGCGGAAAACGAGTAAAACAAGTATTGCGATGAGATTGTATGCGATGTAAAGAATAGGACCGGGGTCCACAGGTTCACTAGAGGTGTCTCTCCCATAAGATAAAAGCATGTTGGGTGAACAAATTAAAGTCGGGCAATTGACAAATAGAGAGGGCATAACAATGCACATACATGTCATGATAAATATAGTGAGATTTAATTGGGCATTACGACAAAGTACATAGACCGCTATCCAGCATGCATCTATGCCTAAAAAGTCCACCTTCGAGGTTATCATCCGAACCCCTTCCGGTATTAAGTTGCAAACAACGGACAATTGCATTAAGTATGGTGCGTAATGTAATCAATAACTACATCCTTAGACATAGCATCAATGTTTTATCCCTAGTGGCAACAAGCACATCCACAACCTTAGAACTTTCTATCACTGTCCCGGATTCAATGGAGGCATGAACCCACTATCGAGCATAAATACTCCCTCTTGGAGTTAAGAGCAAAAACTTGGCCGAGCCTCTACTAATAACGAGAGCATGCAAGATCATAAACAACACATAGGTAATAACTTGATAATTAACATAACATGGTATTCTCTATCCATCGGATCCCGACAAACACAACATATAGTATTACGGATAGATGATCTTGATCATGTTAGGCAGCTCACAAGATCCAACAATGAAGCACAATGAGGAGAAGACAACCATCTAGCTACTGCTATGGACCCATAGTCCAGGGGTGAACTACTCACTCATCACTCCGGAGGCGACCATGGCGGTGAAGAGTCCTCCGGGAGATGAATCCCCTCTCCGGCGAGGTGCCGGAGGAGATCTCAGAATCCCCGAGATGGGATTGGCGGCGGCGGCGTCTCAGTAAGGTTTTCCGTATCGTGGCTCTCGGTACTGGGGGTTTCGCGACGAAGGCTATTTGTAGGCGGAAGGGCAGGTAAAGAGGCGGCACGAGGGGCCCACACTATAGGTCGGCGCGGCCAGGGCTTGGGCCGCGCCACCCTATCGTCTGGCCACCTCGTGGCCCCACTTCGTCTCCTCTTCGGTCTTCTGGAAGCTTCGTGGCAAAATAGGACCTTGGGCGTTGATTTCGTCCAATTCCGAGAATATTTCGTTACTAGGATTTCTGAAACCAAAAACAGCGAGAACAACGAATCGGCACTTCGGCATCTTGTTAATAGGTTAGTTCCAGAAAATGCACGAATATGACATAAAGTGTGCATAAAACATGTAGATATTATCAATAATTTGGCATGGAACACAAGAAATTATCGATACATCGAAGACGTATCAGCATCCCCAAGCTTAGTTCTGCTCGTCCCGAGCAGGTAAAACGATAACAAAGATAATTTCTGGAGTGACATGCCATCATAACCTTGATCATACTATTTGTAAACATATGTAATGAATGCAGCGATCAAAACAATGGTAATGACATGAGTAAACAAGTGAATCATAAAGCAAAGACTTTTCATGAACAGCACTTCAAGACAAGCATCAATAAGTCTTGCATAAGAGTTAACTCATAAAGCAATAAATCAAAGTAAAGGTGTTGAAGCAACACAAAGGAAGATTAAGTTTCAGCGGTTGCTTTCAACTTGTAACATGGATATCTCATGGATAATTGTCAACATAGAGTAATATAATAAGTGCAATATGCAAGTATGTAAGAATCAATGCACAGTTCACACAAGTGTTTGCTTCTTGAGGTGGAGAGAAATAGGTGAGCTGACTCAACATAAAAGTAAAAAGAATGGTCCTTCAAAGAGGAAAGCATCGATTGCTATATTTGTGCTAGAGCTTTTATTTTGAAAACATGAAACAATTTTGTCAACGGTAGTAATAAAGCATATGAGTTATGTAAATTATATCTTACAAGTTGCAAGCCTCATGCATAGTATACTAATAGTGCCCGCACCTTGTCCTAATTAGCTTGGACTACCGGATCATCGCAATACACATGTTTTAACCAAGTGTCACAATGGGGTACCTCCATGCCGCCTGTACAAAGGTCTAAGGAGAAAGCTCGTATTTTGGATTTCTCGCTTTTGATTATTCTCAACCTAGACATCCATACCGGGACAACATGGACAACAGATAATGGACTCCTCTTTAATGCATAAGCATGTGGCAACAATTATTATTCTCATATGAGATTGAGGATATATGTCCAAAACTGAAACTTCCACCATGAATCATGGCTTTAGTTAGCGGCCCAATGTTCTTCTCTAACAATATGTATGCTCCAACCATTAAGGTGGTAGATCTCTCTTACTTCGAGACAAGACGGACATGCATAGCAACTCACATGATATTCAACAAAGAATAGTTGATGGCGTCCCCGAAACATGGTTATCGCACAACAAGCAACTTAATAAGAGATAAAGTGCATAAGTACATATTCAATACCACAATAGTTTTTAAGCTATTTGTCCCATGAGCTATATATTGCAAAGGTGAATGATGGAATTTTAAAGGTAGCACTCAAGCAATTTACTTTGGAATGGCGGAGAAATACCATGTAGTAGGTAGGTATGGTGGACACAAATGGCATAGTGGTTGGCTCAAGGATTTTGGATGCATGAGAAGTATTCCCTCTCGATACAAGGTTTAGGCTAGCAAGGTTATTTGAAACAAACACAAGGATGAACGGTGCAGCAAAACTCACATAAAAGACATATTGAAAACATTATAAGACTCTACACCGTCTTCCTTGTTGTTCAAAACTCAATACTAGAAATTATCTAGACTTTAGAGAGACCAAATATGCAAACCAAATTAGCAAGCTCTAGGTATTTCTTCATTAATGGGTGCAAAGTATATGATGCAAGAGCTTAAACATGAGCATAACAATTGCCAAGTATCACATTATCCAAGACATTATAGCAATTACTACATGTATCATTTTCCAATTCCAACCATATAACAATTTAACGAAGAAGAAACTTCGCCATGAATACTATGAGTAAAGCCTAAGGACATACTTGTCCATATGCAACAGTGGAGCGTGTCTCTCTCCCATACAGTGAATGCTAGGATCCATTTATTCAAACAAAAACAAAAACAAACCGACGCTCCAAGCAAAGCACATAAGATGTGATGGAATAAAAATATAGTTTCAGGGGAGGAACTCGATAATGTTGTCGATGAAGAAGGGGATGCCTTGGGCATCCCCAAGCTTAGACGCTTGAGTCTTCTTAGAATATGCAGGGGTGAACCACCGGGGCATCCCCAAGCTTAGAGCTTTCACTCTCCTTGATCATATTGCATCATACTCCTCTCTTGATCCTTGAAAACTTCCTCCACACCAAACTCGAAACAACTCATAAGAGGGTTAGTGCATAATAAAAATTAACATGTTCAGAGGTGACACAATCATTCTTAACACTTCTGGACATTGCATAAAGCTACTGGACATTAATGGATCAAAGAAATTCATCCAACATAGCAAAAGAGGCAATGCGAAATAAAAGGCAGAATCTGTTAAAACAGAACAGTTCGTAAAGACGAATTTTAAAATGGCACCAGACTTGCTCAAATGAAAATGTCCAAATTGAATGAAAGTTGCGTACATATCTGAGGATCACGCACGTAAATTGGCTTAATTTTCTGAGCTACCTACAGGGAGGCAGGTCGAAATTCGTGACAGCAAAGAAATCTGAAAGCTGCGCAGTAATCCAAATCTAGTATGAACTTTACTATCAAAGACTTTACTTGGCACAACAAAACACAAAACTAAGATAAGGAGAGGTTGCTACAGTAGTAAACAACTTCCAAGACACAAAATAAAAACAAAGTACTGTAGTAAAAACATGGGTTGTCTCCCATAAGCGCTTTTATTTAACGCCTTTCAGCTAGGCGCAGAAAGTGTAAATCAAGTAACATCAAGAGATGAAGCATCGACATCATAATTTGTTCTAATAATAGAATCATAAGGTAACTTCATTATCTTTCTAGGGAAGTGTTCCATCCCTTTCTTGAGAGGAAATTAATATTTAATATTACCCTCCTTCATATCAATAGTAGCACCAACGGTTCGAAGAAAAGGTCTTCCCAATATAATGGGGCAAGATGCATTGCATTCAATATCCAAGACAACAAAATCAACGGGGACAAGGTTATTGTTAACCATAATATGAACATTATCAACTCTCCCCAAAGGTTTCATTTTAGCATTATCAGCGAGATTAACATCCAAATAACAATTTTTCAATGGTGGCAAGTCAAGCATATCATAGACTTTCTTAGGCATAACGAAATACTTGCACCAAGATCACATAAAACATTACAATCAAAATCATTGACCCTCATTTTAATGATGGGTTCCCAACCATCCTCTAGCTTTCTAGGAATAGAAGTTTCAAGTTTTAGTTTCTCTTCTCGAGCTTTTATGAGAGCATTTGTAATATGTTTTGTGAAAGCCAAGTTTACGAGCGCTAGCATTAGGACTCTTAGCAAGTTTTTGTAAGAACTTTATAACTTCAGAGATGTGGCAATCATCAAAATCTAAATCATTATGAGCTACAGCAATGGGATCATCATCCCCAAGGTTGGAAAAAATTTCAGCGGCTTTATCACAAGCAATTTCGAGCGGTTTTAGCAATTTCGAGTGCAGTTTTGTACGCTTTGCACTAGGAGTAGAAACATTGCCAACACCAATTATTTTACCATTAATAGTAGGAGGTGCAGCAACATGTGAAGAATCAACATTACTTGTGGTGGTAATAGTCCAAACTTTAGCTACATTTTTCTCTTTAGCTAGTTTTTCATTTTCTTCTCTATCCCACCTAGCACGCAATTCAGCCATTAATCTTATATTCTCATTAATTCTAACTTGGATGGCATTTGCTGTAGTAACAATTTTATTTTCAATATCCCTATTAGGCATAACTTTCGATTTCAAAAGATCAACATCAGAGGCAAGACTATCAACCTTAGAAGCGAGAATATCAATTTTATTGAGTTTTTCCTCAACAGATTTGTTAAAGGCAGTTTGTGTACTAATAAATTCTTTAAGCATAGCTTCAAGACCAGGGGGTACACTCCTATTATTGTTGTAAGAATTCCCATAAGAATTACCATAACCATTACCATTAGCAGAAGGATATGGCCTATAGTTATTACTAGAATTGTTACGATAAGCATTGTTGTTGAAATTATTATTTTTAATGAAGTTTACATCAACATGTTCTTCTTGGGCAACCAATGAAGCTAACGGAACATTATTAGGATCAACATTAGTCCTATCATTCACAAGCATAGACATAATAGCATCAATCTTATCATTCAAGGAAGAGGATTCTTCAACAGAATTTACCTTCTTACCTTGTGGAGTTCTTTTCATGTGCCATTCAGAGTAATTAATCATCATATTATCAAGAAGCTTTGTAGCCGCCCCCAAAGTGATGGACATAAAGGTACCTCCAGCAGCTGAATCCAATAAATTCCGCGAAGAAAAATTTAGTCTGCATAGAAGGTTTGGATGATCATCCAAGTAGTCAGTCCATGTGTTGGGCAATTTTTAACCAAAGATTTCATTCTTTCCCAAGCTTGAGCAACATGTTCACTATCCAATTGTTTAAAATTCATTATGCTACTTCTCAAAGATATAATTTTAGCAGGGAGATAATATCTACCAATAAAAGCATCCTTGCATTTAGTCCAGGAATCAATACTATTCTTAGGCAGAGATAGCAACCAATCTTTAGCTCTTCCTCTTAATGAGAAAGGAAATAATTTCAATTTAATAATATCACCATCTACATCCTTATACTTTTGCATTTCACATAGTTCAACAAAATTATTAAGATGGGCAGCAGCATCATCGGAACTAACACCGAGAAAATTGCTCTCTCATAACAAGATTCGATAAAGCGAGGTTTAATTTCAAAGAATTCTGTCTGTAGTAGCGAGGTGGAGCAATAGGTGTGCATAGGAAATCATTATTATTTGTGGTTGTGAAGTCACACAACTTAGTATTTTCAGGGGTATTCATTTTAGCAACAATAAATAAAGCAAACTAGATAAAGTAAATGCAAGTAACTAATTTTTTTGTGTTTTTGATATAGAGAACAAGGCAGTAAATAAAGTAAAGCTAGCAACTAATTTTTTTTTTGTATTTTGATTTAGTGCAGCAAACAAAGTAGTAAATAAAATAAAGCAAGACAAAAACAAAGTAAAGAGATTGGGAAGTGGAGACTCCCCTTGCAGCGTGTCTTGATCTCCCCGGCAACGGCGCCGGAAAAAGAGCTTGATGGCGTGTAACTCACACGTTCGTTGGGAACCCCAAGAGGAAGGTATGATGCGCACAGCAGCAAGTTTTCCCTCGGAAAGAAACCAAGGTTTATCGAACCGGGAGGAGCCAAGAAGCACGTTGAAGGTTGATGGCGGCGGGATGTAGTGCGGCGCAACACCGGGGATTCGGCGCCAACGTGGAACCTGCACAACACAACCAAAGTACTTTGCCCCAACGAAACAGTGAGGTTGTCAATCTCACCGGCTTGCTGTAACAAAGGATTAACCGTATTGTGTGGAAGATGATTGTTTGCGAGAAAACAGTAAAATAAGTATTGCGGTAGATTGTATGCGATGTAAAGAATAGGACCGGGGTCCACAGTTCACTAGAGGTGTCTCTCCCATAAGATAAAAGCATGTTGGGTGAACAAATTACGGTCGGGCAATTGACAAATAGAGAGGGCATAACAATGCACATACATGTCATGATAAATATAGTGAGATTTAATTGGGCATTACGACAAAGTACATAGACCGCTATCCGAGCATGCATCTATGCCTAAAAAGTCCACCTTCAGAGTTATCATCCGAACCCCTTCTAGTATTAAGTTGCAAACAACGAGACAATTGCATTAAGTATGGTGCGTAATGTAATCAATAACTACATCCTTAGACATAGCATCAATGTTTTATCCCTAGTGGCAACAATACATCCACAACCTTAGAACTTTCCGTCACCGTCCCGATTCAATGGAGGCATGAACCCACTATCGAGCATAAATACTCCCTCTTGGAGTTAAGAGCAAAAACTTGGCCGAGCCTCTACTAATAACGGAGAGCATGCAAGATCATAAACAACACATAGGTAATAACTTGATAATTAACATAACATGGTATTCTCTATCCATCGGATCCCGACAAACACAACATATAGTATTACAGATAGATGATCTTGATCATGTTAGGCAGCTCACAAGATCCAACAATGAAGCACAATGAGGAGAAGACAACCATCTAGCTACTGCTATGGACCCATAGTCCGGAGGTGAACTACTCACTCATCACTCCGGAGGCGACCATGGCGGTGAAGAGTCCTCCGGGAGATGAATCCCCTCTCCGGCAGGGTGCCGGAGGAGATCTCCGAATCCCCCGAGATGGGATTGGCGGCGGCGGCGTCTCATTAAGGTTTTCCGTATCGTGGCTCTCGATGCGGGGGTTTCGCGACGAAGGCTATTTGTAGGCGGAAGGGCAGGTCAAGAGGCGGCACGAGGGGCCCACACTATAGGTCGGCGCGGCCGGGGCTTGGGCAGCGCCGCCTATAGTCCGGCCACCTCGTGGCCCCACTTCGTCTCCTCTTCGGTCTTCCGGAAGCTTCGTGGCAAAATAGGACCCCGGGCGTTGATTTCGTCCAATTCCGAGAATATTTCGTTACTAGGATTTCTGAAACCAAAAATAGCGGAAAACAGCAATCGGCACTTCGGCATCTTGTTAATAGGTTAGTTCCAGAAAATGCACGAATATGACATAAAGTGTGCATAAAACATGTAGATATTATCAATAATGTGGCATGGAACACAAGAAATTATCTATACGTCGGAGACGTATCAACAGGCGGCATAGAGGTACCCCTTTGTGACACTTGGTTGAAACATATGCTATGCAATGATAATCCATGTTAATCCAAGCTAATTAGGACAAGGTGCGAGCACTATTGGTATACTATGCATGAGGCTTGCAACTTATAGGATATCTTATACATAACACATATGATTTATTACTACCGTTGACAAAATAGTTTCTATGTTTTCAAAATGAAAAACTCTAGCACAAAAATAGTAATCCATGCTTCCCTCTACGAAGGGCCATTCTTCTACTTTATTGTTGAGTCAGTTTACCTACTTCTTTCTATCTTAGAAGCAAACACTTGTGTAAACTGTGTGCATTGATTCTTACATGTTTACCTATTGCACTTGTTATATTACTTTATGTTGACAATTATCCATGAGATATATATGTTGAAGTTGAAAGCAACTGCTGAAACTTATATCTTCCTTTGTGTTGTTTCAAAGCTTTCTACTAAGAATTTATTGCTTTATGAGTAACTCTTATGCAAGTCTTATTGATGCTTGTCTTGAAAGTATTATTCATGAAAAGTCTTTGTTATATGATTCAGTTGTTTACTCATTGTCTTCACCATTGCTTCGAATCGCTGCATTCATCTCATGTGCTTTACAATTGTATTGATCAAGATTATGATAGCATGTCACTTCAGAAATTATCTTTGTTATCGTTTACCTACTCGAGGGCGAGTAGGAACTAAGCTTAGGGATGCTTGATACGTCTCAAACGTATCTATAATTTCTTATGTTCCATGCTACTTTTATGATGATACTCACATGTTTTATACACATTATATGTCATTATTATGCATTTTCCGGCACTAACCTATTGACGAGATGCCGAAGAGCCAGTTGCTGTTTTTTCTACTGTTTTTGGTTTCAGAAATCCTACAAAGGAAATATTCTCGGAATTGGACGAAATCAATGCCCATGGTCTTATTTTTCCACGAAGCTTCCAGAAGACCGAACGGATTACGAAGTGGGGTGACGAGGCGCCGCCACGCCAGGGCCGCGCGGCCAGGGCTGGGCCCGTGCCGCCCTGTTGTGTGGGGCCCTCGTGTCGCCCCTAAACCTACCCTTCCGTCTACTTAAAGCCTTCGTCGCCAAACCCCTAGTACCGAGAGCCACGATACGGAAAACCTTCCAGAGACGCCGCCGTCGCCAATCCCATCTCGGGGGATTCAGGAGATCGCCTCCGGCACCCTGCCGGAGAGGGGAATCATCTCCCGGAGGGCTCTTCATCGCCATGATCGCCTCCGGATCGATGTGTGAGTAGTTCACCCCTGGACTATGGATCCATAGCAGTAGCTAGATGGTTGTCTTCTCCTCATTGTGCTATCATGTTAGATCTTGTGAGCTGCCTATCATGATCAAGATCATCTATTTGTAATGCTACATGTTGTGTTTGTTGGGATCCGATGAATATTGAATACTATGTCAAGTTGATTATCAATCTATCATATATGTTGTTTATGTTCTTGCATGCTCTCCGTTGCTAGTAGAGGCTCTGGTCAAGTTGATACTTGTAACTCCAAGAGGGAGTATTTATGCTCGATAGTGGGTGCATGCCTCCATTGAATCTGGGACAGTGATAAAAAGTTCTAAGGTTGTGGATGTGCTGTTGCCACTAGGGATAAAACATCAATGCTTTGTCTAAGGATATTTGTGTTGATTACATTACGCACCATACTTAATGCAATTGTCTCGTTGTTTGCAACTTAATATCGGAAGGGGTTCGGATGATAACCTCGAAGGTGGAATTTTTAGGCATAGATGCATGCTGGATAGCGGTCTATGTACTTTGTCGTAATGCCCCGATTAAATCTCATAGTACTCATCATGATATATGTATGTGCATTGTTATGCCTTCTTTATTTGTCAATTGCCCAACCGTAATTTATTCACCCAACATGCTATTTATCTTATGGGAGAGACACCACTAGTGAACTGTGGACCCCGGTCCATTCTTTACATCTGAAATACAATCTATCGCAATTGTTCTTTACCTGTTCTTCGCAAACAAACATCATCATCAACACTATATATCTAATCCTTTGTTTACGAGCAAGCCAGGTGAGATTGACAACCTCACTCGTTACGTTGGGGCAAAGTACTTTGATTGTGTTGTGCGAGTTCCACGTTGGCGCCGGAATCCCCGGTGTTGCGCCGCACTACACTCCGTCACCAACAACCTTCACGTGTTCCTTGACTCCTACTGGTTCGATAACCTTGGTTTCTTACTGAGGGAAAACTTGCTACTGTATGCATCACACCTTCCTCTTGGGGTTCCCAACGGACGTGTGTTAACTGCACGCATCAGCCACTCCTCCTCCTCCGGGGACGAACCACTTGGCGGAGATGGAGCGTCGAGCTCCGGCGAACGATGCGCTGAAGAGCCTCCGTCTTGGAGGTTGAGTAAGGGCCGCTTTGCCGGCCAAAGATCGCGGCGTCGCTTGTGAACGCAGCGTGTTCCGCTCGAAAGAGCTTCAACTCGTCGTAGTAGCACCTCGCAGGCAAAAGCAGCATCGACTAGAGAGAGCCAGAACTCCGTCTTCTCTTCTCGCCATGCCTCCACGGCCAGACAGAGAAAAGAAGAACAAGGAGATACAGTTCTCCAAGCCACGCTGACGAGAACCCTTGGATCCCTTACCAGGAGCGAGGAGCGATGGGCTGCTAGTGCTCTTCTCTTCGCCTCCACGGCCGGCCGGAAGAGAAATAGCAGCACATCTCATCAAGATCGCAAGGCTCTCCCCCTCATCAAGATTGCAGATCTTGACTTCCAGATTCTTGATGGGGATCCGCCGCCAAGAGCTTATTGAGGAAGATAGTCCCACTTCGCCTTCCATTGACCTCCATCCAGAGGAGCTCAATCGAACGCAGCAGCGAGCCTAGGGCGTTAAGGATCTGGCGGCGATCCAAAACTCCATCTCCACTATAGGGCAACTGCCCGAAAGACGGCATCCAGCCGAAAAAAACAACAAGGAGACCTACAAACTACTTCTACACTACTACGGTGCCAAGCCAAGACCAACTCCGGCCGGACTAGCCGCCCAGAGCGGCCATCGGCGGCCCATTCAAAGCGGCGAGCCTCTCAGGAGTACTGTAGCTACGCGAGAGCAGGGTAGGGGGAAGTGCTTTATGCCGTATCGGAAGACATGTTGAAGCAACAGATGTTAACCTGTAAAGTACTACCACCGTTGAATAGGTGCAAAAGAAACTCACCTCCACAAAAGCGTACAAACTGCTCACATATCGTTAAGGAAATTAACTGGCTTTTGCTTCGCTAGCCACCTCTCCAAACTATGCCTCTTCTCTTAGATTAAGGAAAAATACGAGACGGAGAGTGAAAATACACAACGGTTTCCAAGGTGGAGCGGGCCAAACATCTCATCTGCGCTGTGCCTCTTCCACGCATCGCGGCCGGCCGCCTTCCCGCGCATTTGCCATCGTTTTATGCGTTTTCTTTCCGTCTCTTCTCGCGCCACCATAAGCTATAAAATGCTGAAGCCTTCCCTTTGCCTCCACGAGAACAAGTCTCGTTGCTTAGCCACCACGTACGTAATGATGAGCCGCACCAGCGGCTGTTAGGCACCTCCACCACCGCCTCCACCTCTGCCTCCACAACCCCACATCCCTAAGGTCCCCGAGTTTGACTTGTTTTTCGAGGCCAACGATGATAATGTCCTCGAGGAGGACCCGGAACGGGCGGTGCTAAACGTGCAGTTCATGGATGTCGCGTACGAGGAGGAGGCAACCCACATACCGTTCAATGCGGAGCAGCGGCAACAGAGGATGAGGTCCACGACGAAGATGACTGGAGCGAAGACGGACCTCACCCGGAGGAGAATGGCGCTGTAGCAGATGGCCATCTTTGCGGCCTTCAAGTCGCTGAAGACTGAGGACGACACTCGTGCCCGCGAGGAAGCCAACAACGAGTAGCGGCGCGGCGCCGTTGGCATCTCCATACAATTGGCGCCAATAGAGAAGGCGGCCCACTGCTTCTTCGTTGAGGGGCAACTACACCTCCTCAAGGACGCGGCGAAATCCTTTTCGCAGGGTTCTGAAGGATGCGACGGCTCTCAGACCAGAATCAGAGGGAGGTGACGATGGGACGGGGCCGCCGAGCGCCCCGAAAGAAGCTAGGGTAGATCAGCTAGCCGTTTTCATTCAAAATTGTAAACTACTATAATCAAATTTGAATGAAATTTTTATTTTTAGCTATTTTAATGTCTTGGGTATTATTTGGGAAACATGGCCAGAAACGATGCTCCAAGAAACAACAGCACCTTGCGGCATTTACAATAGCTTAATCTGACGCTTCTTTCGAACGCCGTTTAGGAGAAAGGGACTGAAAATGCTCTTAGGAAGAACACTGTGGAACAATGGAACAATCACATACTCCATCCCTTCGCAGGGCAGTTCCGAGCTTTCCCCACGGCCTACGGAGCCTTACGTCGTCGTCTCCTCCGCTGCGTCTGCGTTCCGTTGCGCGCGTCGTCGTCATAATAAATTGCGCGGGGAGGCCAAGTGGGCAGTGGACACCACCACCGCTTCACCATCTGGTACTCAGCCGAGCGGCTGGATGTCGAAACGTGTCGCTCACGGACGGCCGCGATGGATCGGGCGGGCGGGCGGGCGGACGATGGGTGGCCGGTCTAGGCGCGCGTTTGGAGATGAGGGGAGACGAGTTTGTTGTTTGTTCTTTTCTTTGTTGCCGCGTCAACGGACAAAGAGCAACTGCCTGCCGGCCGGCTTCGTGGTTTCCCTCTTTCGGCCCCGTGCTCGCCGAATCACGATTTCCCTTTTCTCACTCTTTTTCCTTGCCACGTTTAGCACTGCTACTAGTAGCATAAGAATGAGAATGGGAGGTAGTGTATGGTTTAACTTGGTCGCACACAAACTAACTAACTTGGACAGAACGGAACAGTATACACCTGCCTTGCAATGCCTGCGCTCCATAACAGTACATACTCGGATACTCCACTCCAGAAACAGGCTGTGTGCGAGCTCGTGAGCCGAAATCGGAAGGGCGAAAAAGCAAGTCGACGGTGTGCTGCTGTGCTGGGTGGCTGATCCATGTGAGGAGTGAGGACCTTTCGAGCCTTTTCACCGCTGATGGCCACCGCCTCTATCTAATTAACTTCCGTCAGTCATCACATCTCAATCTCATCTGTGCCGTCAGCGCCAGCTCACGAGCACGCGTGTCCCTCCTCTCCCCACGTGTCGCCAGGCGCTGTCTGTCTGGCCAAGATATCAAGAATTTCTGACTCACTTGCATCAATTCATGCCTGGCGGTGTTCGTGCACTGTGATGAGATGAGCCGATGATGGGTGACTGTAGCGCAGCGAGTTGCTTGTCTCACACTGTCTGCGCTCGCCAGGACAGCAAATTAATTCCAACACTGGTTAATAGTGGCAGAGGTACTACATCATCTGCCCATCCGTGAACCGTGCTTCCCTTTCTTACTTAATTAGGTGCAAGAAAAGGTCATGCGATGCTTCTGCTCTCGCTCGGTTTGCCGAATTGGGGAAAATTAAAAGAGAGACAGGTGCCAGGGGCCAGCTAATCACAACGAGGCACCATGTGACTGACAATGTGCAGTTGAGTGGATTTCTAATCTATTTTTCTGAACCCATTCAAAAACGGATGGCTACGGTGTTCGTGACGACTCAATCCCGTCACATATCTCGGTCTTATTTGCATGGCCGCGTACACTGGTGCTGGCCTTTCGCATGCTCTTTTGTTCTTCCCTGGTCCGTCTATTTACCTCCCAAAACACAGCCTCTCGCACACATCTTCTCCCGCTCTTTCGCCACTCCAGGATCGGCGATTTGCGACCGCAGTCGACGCCGGCCACCAATGTCGAGCCGTCGACAAGCGGTGTGGATGACGCGGCCCGGCGCTTATGCATGTGCTTTCACGGCCTCGTTGCAGCGCCGGAGGACGCCGCCGCCGATGTTGTGGTCCTCTCGCCGTCGCGAGACCTCCTGCCGTCATTAGCTTCGCCGTTGCCGCCAGAGGTGGTCGACGAAATGGGTGAACCAATAATTTGTCCAATTTCATTTGTAGATCCAGGTTGAAATCTCACACATGGGAGCAATGCCTTGAACCATTTGGTGAATCACACCTTCCACCACACTTTCACATATATCCTAGGTCCACATGCAAGTTTTGGTGGCATTCCGGTGCTCCGGCGGTCGTTCTCTCTGATACGTCTCAAACGTATCTATAATTTCTTATGTTCCATGCTACTTTTATGATGATACTCACATGTTTTATACACATTATATGTCATTATTATGCATTTTCCGGCACTAACCTATTAACGAGATGCCGAAGAGCCGTTGTCGTTTTCTGCTGTTTTTGGTTTTAGAAATCCTAGTAAGGAAATATTCTCGGAATTGGACGAAATCAACGCCCAGGGTCCTATTTTTCCACGAAGCTTCCAGAACACCGAGGGAGAAACGAAGTGGGGCCACGAGGTGGCCACACACCAGGGCGGCGCGGCCCAGGCCCTGGCCGCGCCGGCCTGTCGTGTGGGGCCCCCGTGAGGCCCCCTGACCTACCTCTTCGCCTACTTAAGCCTTCGTCGATAATAGCCCCAGTACCGAGAGCCACGATACGGAAAACCTTCCAGAGACGCCGCCGCCAATCCCATCTCGGGGGATTCAGGAGATCGCCCCCGGCACCCTGTCGGAGAGGGGAATCATCTCCCGGAGGACTCTACACCGCCATGGTCGCCTCCAGATTGATGTGTGAGTAGTTCACCCCTGGACTATGGGTCCATAGCAGTAGCTAGATGGTCGTCTTCTCCCCATTGTGCTATCATTGTCTGATCTTGTGAGCTGCCTAACATGATCAAGATCATCTATCTGTAATGCTACATGTGCGTTTGTTGGGATCCGATGAATAATGAATACTATGCATGTTGATTATCAATCTATCTATGTGTTGTTTATGATCTTGCATGCTCTCCATTGCTAGTAGAGGCTCTGGCCAAGTCATTGCTTGTAACTCCAAGAGGGAGTATTTATGCTCGATAGTGGGTTCATGCCTCCATTAAATCTGGGGGAGTGACAGCAACCTCTAAGGTTGTGGATGTGATGTTGCCACTAGGGATAAAACATCAATTCTATATCTAAGGATGTATTTGTTGATTACATTACGCACCATACTTAATGCAATTGTCTGTTGTTTGCAACTTAATACTGGAGGGGGTGCGGATGCTAACCCGAAGGTGGACTTTTTAGGCATAGATGCATGCTGGATAGCGGTCTATGTACTTTGTCGTAATGCCCAATTAAATCTCACACTACTCATCATAACATGTATGTGCATTGTTATGCTCTCTTTATTTCTCAATTGCCCAACTGTAATTTGTTTACCCAATATGCTATTTCTTATGGGAGAGACACCTCTAGTGAACTCGTGGATCCCGGTCCATTCTTTTACATCGAATACAATCTATCGCAATACTCGTTCTCATCGTTTTCTGCAAACATCATTTTCCACACTATACATCTAATCCTTTGTTACAGCAAGCCGGTGAGATTGACAACCTCACTGTCACGTTGGGGCAAAGTAATTTGATTGTGTTGTGCAGGTTCCACGTTGGCGCCGGAATCCCTGGTGTTGCGCCGCACTACACTCCGCCGCCATCAACCTTCAACGTGCTTTTTGGCTCCTACTGGTTCGATAAACCTTGGTTTCTTACTGAGGGAAACTTACTGCTGTACGCATCACACCTTCCTCTTGGGGTTCCCAACGGTCGCGTGTTGAACGGAAAGACATACGTCATTTACGCGCAGCAAGTAAAATTTCTGGCACCGTTGCCGGGGAGATCAAGACACGCTGCAAGGGGAGTCTCCACCTCCAATCTCTTTACTTTGTTTTTGTCTTGCTTTACTTTTATTTACTATTTTGTTTGCTGCACTAAAACAAAACACAAAAAAATTAGTTGCTACTTTTACTTTATTTACTATCTTGTTTGCTATATCAAAAACACAAAAAAATTAGTTACTTGCATTTACCTTATTTACCTTTTGTTTATTTCATCATGCTTCCTCCTAAGTTTACTCTTAAAGATATACCGGTGGGACAAGGGTCTATAATTGGAAGAGATAATATAGAAGATTTTTTCACCCATGTTAGTATGCATGAAGATCTTGAAGATATACCCCTGGCAAAAACTGTCCCTACCTATGAAAATGCCTCTGTCTGTTTGGTACGCATGATGGAAACTAGATTTATTAGTCTCAATCCCATGATACAACACATGTTTCTTACACTTTATGATATGGAGAGGGGAGAAAAGAGAGATTTTGTTTTAAAAGTCCTTGTTAGAGAATTTGAGGATATAGCTAAAGAAACTAGAAAAGTTTTCATTAAGCATAAGAGGCTTGGTATGTTCACCGATTTTAAAAGAACACTTGAAAAGATGGACATGGATAGAATAAGGTACACTAATAATGTTAATAATGGTGGGGAGATTAAAGCACCAATACCTTGCAAGCTCCTAGGAATGCATGAAGCTCTAGAAGATAATTATGCTTGGCTTGTCCCCGAAAATTTGTTTGATGAGAATAGCAAGCCTAAGACTAATGAAAAGGGAGCCTCTGAAACTTACATAGATAAGATACAATGCATAGTTGAGAAAACTCCAAACCCCGATGTTGATGCTTCATCTCTTGATAACACTTGATATACACTTTCTGCGCCTAGCTGAAAGGCGTTAAAGAAAAGCGCTTATGGGAGACAACCCATTATTTTACTACAGTACTTTTGTTTTATATTTGAGTCTTGGAAGTTGTTACTACTGTAGCAAATTCTCCTTATCTTAGTTTTATTGCATTGTTGTGCCAAGTAAAGTCTTTAATGATAAAGTTGATACTAGATTTGGATTACTGCGAAAAACAGATTTCTTGCTGTCACGAATTTGTACAGTAGTCTCTGTAGGTAACTCAGAAAATTATGCCAATTTACGTGCGTGATCCTCAGATATGTACGCAACTTTCATTAGTTTTGATTTTTCTCATTTGAGTAAGTCTGGTGCTCCAGAAAAATACATCTTTACGGACTGTTCTGTTTTGACAGATTCTGCCTTTTATTTCGCATTGCCTGTTTTGCTATGTTAGATGGATTTCTTTGTTCCATTAACTTTCAGTAGCTTTGTGCAATGTCCAGAAGTGTTAAGAATGATTGTGTCACCTCTGAACATGTGAAATTTTTGGTTATGCACTAACCCTCTAATGAGTTTGTTTCTAGTTTGGCGTGGAGGAAGTTTTCAAGGATCAAGAGAGGAGGATGATACAATATGATCAAGGAGAGTGAAAGCTCTAAGCTTGGGGATGCCCCGGTGGTTCACCCCTGCATATTTCAAGAAGACTCAAGCGTCTAAGCTTGGGGATGCCCAAGGCATCCCCTTCTTCATCGACAACATTATCAGGTTCCTCTAGTGAAACTATATTTTTATTCCATCACATCTTGTGTGCTTTACTTGGAGCGTCTGTTTGTTTTTGTTTTTGTTTTTGTTTTGTTTGAATAAAGTTGGATCCTAGCATTCATTGTGTGGGAGAGAGACACGCTCCGCTGTTGCATATGGACACATATGTCCTTAGGCTTTACTCATAATATTCATGGCGAAGGTTGAACTACTTCGTTAAATTGTTATATGGTTGGAAACGGGAAATGCTACATGTGGTAATTGGTATAATATCTTGAATAATGTGATACTTGGCAATTGTTGTGCTCATGTTTAAGCTCTTGCATCATATACTTTGCACCTATTAA